>NC_077234.1:31042314-31342314 GCF_027887165.1 Monodelphis domestica | reverse complement strand
TAACAAATCATAATTACTTTGCTTCCTAGAAAGGGAATCTCAGTTTATTCCCTTATGACCCCACTCACTATCTCTATAACTTTTTAGAGCAAACTCCCCTTTCCCTGGCTACCATTCCTTTATGTAAATTATCTTCTCCATTAGAATGGAAGTTCCTTATATAAGAGCTGTTTGCATTTGTAATTTTGTTCTTATATTTAACATATAGTAATTTCTTAATTAGAACTTTTATCTCTCCATTCCTCCATCTATTTATCCATTTCTCTATTTATCCTTCCATCTATCCATTCATCCTTCTGTCCAACAGTTACTCCATTTCTCTGATACTCCATTCATCCATACAACCATCTCTTCCTTCCTCCCCCTCTCTACCTGTATATATATCCATCCAGGTTTTTCCTGTGCATTTCTTATCTGGAAAAGTGTTTTGAGTCCTTGCTATACTATATGACCACTGGATGAAGCAATTGGGATTGTTTAGATTTGAGGGTGGAGAGGAGAAAGTATAATATCTGTTTATAAGCATCTGAAATGATTTCAATGGGAAAGAGATTAGGCTTGTTCCATTGGGCCCCAGAAAATCTAATGAGGATCAAAGGGTGTTAGTTGCACAGAGGAAAATTTAGGATTGAGGTGGTTTAAGACTTTTTAACTCTTACAGCCCTCCACAAGGCAAATAACTTGCCCTAGAATGGAGCGAATGCTCTCTGATTGGAAGTCATCAAGGATTGACTGGATGACCACTTTCTGGGATGCTCTAATCAGGATTTCTTTATTGTGTTAAGTGTTGGACAAATTTCTGAGGTTCCTCCCAATGAAATGAGATTCTGAGACTGGTTCCTCCAATCCACAAGCATGATTAAGAGAGCCTAATATGTTCTCTGCCTCTGATACCTACTGGACATTTGATCCTGGAGAAGTCACTAACCTCTTAGTTCTCTGGGGTCAGAGGTATCTAACACATGCTGACCTTCAACAGCCCAATCTAGCTGAAAAGGCAATTGGGAGATATATAGCAAAATAACCAAAATACAATAAAACATAGATAACATTACATTTTAAAACCAAGTCAATATGTGGCCCACAGGGATTCTTATGTATAGTTTAGTGATTCCCATTTCTATTCGAGTTTGACACTAGTGCCCTTGGCAACTCTCCAGGTCCATAAGTTGCACAGAAGTCACTTTCCCTGCATTATTAGAAGGAATCTTTTTATATGGGAATTCTCCATCTTCATGAAATCCCAGGTCCATGCCCTAATCTTAGCTGTATGTGCCAAGCTCCGTGGTAGGCACTGGAGAGAAAAATACACAAAAATGAAACGATCCTTACATGCCAGGAGCCGATATGGAAAACAAGTACTTATGTTAATACACAAAAGAAATAGAACTTCATCACAAGGAGGATTCACTTAAATTGAGGGGATCCTTCCTTTAGACCCTTCTACACTGCGTGACCGTACAGAGTGATTACTCTTAAAGGAAATGAAATCGTGGAGGGAGCTTGTCCCTCAGACCCAATATTGGAGAGATTTGGGGGGAATATTATTTGAATAATTATTTGAAAATAGCTAAAGTGCTAGCTTGCTTAGGATTATGCTAATATTCCAAGAAGGTTGATATTGTGGCATTTGGTGCTAACATGTGCAAATGCTTCATTATATTAGAAATACTATTGTAATTTCTAGTTTGTAAATCAAACGATTTTCTATTTCTGTTTTTTCTTTTTCTTTTCTTTTTTCTTTTTGGCCATCCAAGCCACTTAAAAAGTATTTACTTCAGATGATGAATAGATGAAAATTAGTTTGGCCAAAAGGAATCCTATTTTTACGTCTATTTCACCCATGGGCACAAATGGACCCACTGGATTCCTCTAACACTCCATAAGTTGTTCAGGTTTTCACTAGAATTCTTTGCCTTTGTCATCAGGATTGCATTTGGGCTTTGAATGCAAACCCCTCTGTGCAGCAGCCTGGGCCCAGATGTGTATTTTGTCACTGCAGGAATTAAAATCTAAATGCGCTTGCTTAAATTATGCATTGGGAGAGTTTTCTGGTAGCGCAGAGGTCATGGGGTCGGCCATGCCAGTGGGAGGGCACAGATGGGTTTGCCTGGATCCTTTTTAAGGGCTGGAGATCACTTTGATGGAAGTGACAGTATGACTGATTTAACCCTTTGAGGAGGGAGGGGAAATGTAACTGGACCATAATGGATCATTACCAGAGGCTCCCAGGCTTATTCTTTCCTGGTTGCTTTTCCTCCCTCTCAAATGGACAAGTCTACAATGTGGTTCATATCTCTGCTTCCAACAATTCAAAGAGGAAAAGCTCAGCAATGGTAAACTCCTTGTTGATTTTACAAAATCATTTTCTTTTAGCTGAATACCTAAAATCTCAGGGATGCTTTTGAGGGAGAATAGGAATTCTTTTTTTTTTTTTTATGTCAGTGAAAAAACTAACTAGTCAGGCAGTCTTCAAACCTATTGACCCTGAGGGTGAAGTGCAAAACTCCTATGGATGATGGATTGGTTTGCCTTGGTCAAAGACATCTGAACATTTAAATATTTTATTGTGATAGCATATTCCTCAGGGGCTCTGATCAAAGGAAATGGCGCTTCTGTTGGGTTTTGATTTGAGCCCTAATTTTGTAGGGTTAGAAATTGCTCAGATTTGGTTCAGGCTTTAACTAAAGAGACAGTGTTGTGTAATGGTTAGAACAATCGCTCCTTGATTCAACCACTGCCTCTGGCACTTATTACCCATGTGACCTTGGCCAAGACCTGAGTGGACCTCAGTTTGCTCATTTATAAAATGAGGGAATTGAACTGCCTGGCCTCTGAGGTCCCTTAATCTAGGATTATAGTTTATTCCATGTTCTTTAGAAAAATTCTCTGTGTGGCTGCTGGACTGGAAGATCCCTAAGGAAGATTCTGACTATAGAAAACCATTTCCTTGAAGTGGAACAATCAAAGAATGTGACTCAGGTCCATCTGACAAATATCGATGGAGCCCCTGTAATGTTTTGGGCATGGTAAGGGAGCCAAGATAAGTGCCTATGAGGAGTCTTAGGGTCCAGATGGAAGGACAAGCCACCTCCTCATTAAATCATTAAATCCTCATGAAATCCTTCATGGCCACATGGATGGCAGAGCATAACAGTGAGGAAGCAAAGACGCCCTAACAGAGTTCAGATAAAGGAGAAATGGGTTTTGGCTGACAATCTGGGCAAAAGACTGGCAGAAGAGACTGTAACTGGACAATGAGGAAGGTGTAGCTGGAAGGGTCTTCAAGGGTCTCAAGTTGAACTCAAACTAGAGTTCAACACCCTCATTTTCCATAGAGGAGACTGAGGTCTAGGAAGGATAAATGACTTTCCCAAAGCCATACATGTAGTAAGAGTGGGATTTGAACCCAGGTTATCTGACTCCAAGTATAATTCTTTTAAGTAGAGTAAGAGAAAAGGAGAATTCCAGAAGAATAGTCCTGGGTGCCTCCTATAATGATCCATTTCAGTCTAGTTATTTTTCTCCTCTGTCCTCAAAAGGTTAAGTCAATTATTCCTTCTCTTTTATGAGTTTGAACCAAGGTTTTGATATTGGAATTAATGTGGTATGATTGTGAGATTGGAACTTAGAATTTTTAGAGCTGGAACAGAATAGGTCATCTGGTTAATTGAATCCTATCATCTTACATTCAGGCATAGAAGTGAAGTGACTTTTCCCAGGTCATTTAGCTATAAAGGGGCAGACTTCATGTTAGGATTCAGGTTTTCTGATTCCAAATATAATGTCCCCCCCCCCCCCCCCGTGTAATTGACCAGGATAGAATGGAAGATTCTAGCAAAGGAGTAGTGTGAAATGTCTTGTTTTTAATATTTCATTTTTCCCAACTTTCAACATACAAATTGTCTCCCCCAGTCCCTTCCTCCCTTGTCCCAGAGATGGTAAGCAATTTGATCTGGGTCATTTGTGTTATCACACAAAACTAACTTCTATACTGGCCATTGTTATAAGAGAATACTCAGATAAAATCAAAACCGGAAAATAAAAACACAAAATAATAAAGTGAAAAGTATTAAGCTTTGATCTGCATTCTAGTCCCAACAGCTCTTTCTCTGGAGGTGGATACCAATCTTTGCCATAAATCCTTCATAAAAGTCCTGGGTTGCTGAGAATAGCCTTTTACAGTTGATCATTGTATTATATTGCTTTTACCAAGTACAAAGTTCTTCTAGTTCCGCTTATTTCACTTTGTATCAGTTCACGTAGGTCTTTTCAGCTTTTTCTGAAATCATCCTGCCATCATTTTTATAGCACAATGGTATTCCCTCACCACCATAAAGCACAACTTGCCCAGCCATTCCCCAATTGAGGGACATCCCATCCATTTCCAATTCTTTGCCATCACAAACAAAACTGCTCTAGATATTTTTGTTTGAGTAGGTCCTTTCCTCTTTTTCATGATCTCTTTGGGATGCCGACCTAGTTGTGGTCTAACAGGAGCAGAGAGTATGCTGGTTTTATATGTAGGTAGAGGGTTTTGCACACCATCTGAGATGATGAGGAGTTTGGAAGAATTTTGTGCATGGCAAGCAGCAGAATGAAACCAGTGATAGAAAGCAAAATCTCTCAGCTTTCTTTAGGATGTATTGGCTCGGGATCAGACAAGAGGCGAGAAGTTTCTATGGTCTTGGAAAGAGGGAGTGTGGTGTAATGAAGAGAGAACTGATTTAGAAACCAGAAGCATTTGCATTCATGCCATGCCTCTGGACATAGCCACGTGATCTTGGGTGAATGCTTTAGTTTCCTTGTGCTCAAGGATGTGCCAAGCTACATTTGGTAGGAGTTTATTCACTTAGAAGTTCCCTGTTTTAATGAAATCATAGGTCTAGTACACCATCCTAGGTGTTAATAAGGGTTAGAGCAAAGGTGAATGGAAAGGGAAGAGTACATGGGTGAAACATTTTAGAATTAATATGATTTTTAAAAATCAATTTGATATGAAGTGGGGGTGAAGAGAAGTATCAAAGATGACCATACCATTTTCATCTTGCTTGTCTGGGAGAACAGCAGCACTGTTGATAGAAACAGGAAATTTGAGAGGTGTCAGTTTTGGGGTAAAAGGTGATCAAATTTTTTTAATCAGAGATTACATCTGGGACTCCCAATTGGACATATATTGTAGGGTTTCTGCAGATGTATGACTTAGAATCAGCTCTAGGGTCAGTAAATTAAGGGGGTTCATTCCAGTCTTTGGTTGCCCATTTGGTTGAACTGGCTGATATTTCTCTAAGAAACAATTTTTTTTTGGTCTACTTCCATAATGGTTCACAATACCTTGGGACTTGGGATAGTAGACCCCATGGTGGAGGGGACTTCTAGGACATTCATTCATGATGGGAAGGAGCACCCAGAATATGACCAGGTCATTACCGTGTGGGTGATTGTCCTCGAGGGGAGGGGACAGAGCCAGGCTATGGAGGAACACACTTGCTATATATCTGACAGGAGTATGAAGTGACATTTGGTAACTTTCTATTTTCACTTATTCTTGCTAAATATGTGTGAAGCTCTCTAATTTTTTACCTACTCTCAGCTATCAGCTGTTTCCACATGTTGGGCTCCCTCCACCCAATCTGTGGATCCATTCAATTCCCAGTTATCCACCCTAATTGGGTGACTCAAAACAATGTACAATTCAATAACTGTCTATTTGGAATGTATTTATTTCTTTAGGTAGCCTATTTCCCTTACTAATTATGCTTTAGTTGGGCTAATAATTAAATAATTTCACATTCTTGGAATTCTGATCTGTGGAGTAAGGCAACCCAATAGCTATCTACAGGCAGTTGGAAAAAGCTAGCTGGGATCAATTATAGATCTACCCTGCATAAACCACACAGAAGATAGGTCCCATGTGGATAAACGAGAAGTAGTTGTAAATCTCTAAAACACAATTTCTCTTAGTATTAACATTCATGGGCTATAACACAAAGAGTATCACAGAAATACAGAAGGAGCTTGACCATTATGCCCAATAGCCTCAGTAAGACTGAAAGTTGAATGGCTCTATGATCCTATCAATGTGATCATTCCCCACAGAAGACCAGAACCCATCTGTGCTCACCTATATTATCAATGGGGTCCATGTCAGCCTTTGGTTTCCCATTTGGTTGAATTGGCTGATATTTAAGAAACAATTTTTTTCATCTGTTGTCATAATGGCTAACGATACTCTAAGAAATGGAAAGGTGGTGCTTAATTTACAGTTTTTATAGAATTTATAGTTTTACTAAGACCCGTCACTACTAAGACTAGCAAACAGAATGAATGACTCCTCAAAGTTAACTTTTGGAGATGAATTTTGATTGAATGTGGAACAGAAGAGAGACTTTTGAGAGAAACCTTAGAACTTGGGATAGTAGGCTCCATGGGGTAGGGTAATCCTAAGACATCCCTTTGTGATAGGAAAGAGACCCCAGAATGTGGCCAGGTCACTACTAGATAAGTGGTTGTCCTTGAGGGGAGGTAACTCTTGGTGTCCATACAATGGGCCAGGGGCCTTTCTTATTTTCTCTTGATATAAAAATATGTCAAATGAAGTCGAAGGACCATCTATTTCGTATCTCTTACTCTGAAGAGGGGACCAATTGTCCCCTTTCACTCATCCTTCTTACTCTATCGCTCACCCATAATTCCCTGTTTGTAATATATTTCAAGTTAATCTCACCCCTTCTTCACACATCCCATTGGCCTTTGGATGATAATCATTTTCATTTCTTTGGATATTGTCAGGACCATACAAAAAACCTAGAAAAACATTTCTTTTTTATTTAACTGGACCTTTGTTTCAGGGTGAAGTTTGAGGTCATTAAAAGAACTTGACTCTTGCCCAAAGATGATCCAATAGGAAAGATGATGCAGGATATTGATCATACTCTTTGACAGCCTCTAACTACTTTCCACAGGAGACATCTCACAAAGTTCTAATTTGTTCACAGGTAATGAATGTTTATATGACACCTACCCTGAAATTCCACTGGAAGAAATGCCTGAAGTGGATGGAGAAGTGGGGGCCCTTTCTCTCAGCATCCAAGAACCAGCTTCTCCTGCAACATCCTGTGAAGAATTCACTCCAAAGGAGGGCTCTCCTTACAAAGCCCCCATTTACATTCCTGATGACATTCCCATTCCTCCTGAGTTTGAACTCCGAGAGTCAAATGTACCCGGAGCAGGATTAGGAATATGGACCAAAAGGAAGATTGAAGTTGGTGAAAAATTTGGGCCATATATTGGAGAGCAGTGCTCAGACCTTAAAGATCCCAGTTTCGGGTGGGAGGTAAGAGAAAGCATTTTTTCATTGGCTTATTGAATGTATCCTATGCTGAGAAAAGTAAAAGTCTTTAATTGAATGCATAACAAAGATGGTGGAATTGCTGTTAAAATAATTCTGTGTTCCTGTGGCATTTTGGCTTCAGATAGGATCTTTTCATGGGTCTGTGTTTAAATTCCTGCTCATTTTTTTATGGTGATACACAAGGGTGATACAAAGGTACAGATTTACTTAGATGTCTTTTCACTGGGGACAAAAAGATTTTGGGTGTGCAGGGCCGAAAGGAGAGGTCCAATGAGTATTTAGGAGGTAGAGTAGAGAAGGCTGTCCTGCTCTTCACTTTAATGAGAGTTCAACCTAGGAGAGTGGTACCTTTGTAATGGATGTATGATGTATGATGGAGCTGGTAGGAGACTAGGAAACATGGCTTGGGGAAAAGTGGTTCCAGTGAAGAAGAAGCACTTTTACCCCTGATGGCACCCTGAGGCAAAGCCAGTCACATGTCTTCTTTGAGGAATGTTGGGAGGAATATGGCCTGGGCTGGAGCAGCCAAGATTTCTTTCATGAATGAACAAAGAACAGATTTTCAAAAATCAGACATTCCGGGACATAAATATGTTCCTTAAAACTGAATTTTTCCAATGGCTTTTTCTTACACCCTGGTTATAGCAGGAGGAGATGGAGAACTGAATTATCATGATTTTATATCATTTGCCATTGTCAATTATCTTTGTTTCAATCACAGGCCAGAGGAGCCACCTTTTCCTCAATTGTGTGCTATGCCTTTATTGGATTTTCCATTTATTCTGAATATTTGGCATGTATGTCAAAGCTCACATGTTCTGATACTACATTTGGGGGTTTTCTTGACTTCTTCAAGCCCCAATGTGGGCCTTCCATGCTTGTGCCCTATTATGAATTCTCCTAAGGAAGCTTTTGTTGTGAAGGCTTTTAGATAGCAACTAAAACAAAACAAAAAACAACTACTAGTAAGAGTGCAGCCTATAGAGTCTTAAGGAGCAATTTTGGATCCAGAGGGAGTTTCACTAAATTCACATAAGGTAACAGCCTGGAACATACCCCAAATCAGCTTCTTAAAGACCAATTAAGGGAAGGAGACTGAGGGAGAGAGATCCTTGGATGTAAATCTCCTATGGAGATATGTACTAAGACATCACCCAATGGCCAAAGAAGAGAGGCTGTGGGACACCACCAGGTCAATCCCTCTAAATTTCAATGTGCTACAACACCACCCTGGTTTCTCTACTCAACTTCTAGCTTTGACAAAGGGAGATCAGACATTGAATATAAAGTGATCGTGATTTCTGCCAAACTTTTATTGCATAGCCCTTATCCTTTCCCATTTGACTGAAGGGCTAATACCTCTAAAATATGGAGGATAGGTTGAAAAGTTGTCAAAAAATAGTTTCCCCCATCTCCCACTCCTGTCCAATTTTTTTTTCTTTTTTTCTTTCTTGATTTATAGTTTTTATTTTTGTGTGTGTGTTTGGAAAACTCTTGTGTTTAAGGTATATGGCTACAACTTTTTCTGGAATATCTAGACAACAGCTGAAAAATCTTAAGAGCCGTCTCTGAATAGGGGAGAGGTGAATACAAGAGAGCCTAGCTTTGGGAGGTGTGACTGACCATGAATCGCTGGTATTTCAGAAGCTAGACCGAAGTTGGATAAGCTAGATTTATTTTAGTCTGTTCCCTTAATATTTATGATCATTAATAGAATATTTGGTTTGATTTTTAACTAGGAATAAATAAGCAATGCCTTCAGGACTTAATTTTAACTTTTTGTCCCTTTGCTCTATTTGAACCTTTGTGAAATCCACAATAAATGATCATTCTTGGTGGAATACTGGGAGGGGAGTGGGAGAGACCTGACCAGATTCCCCCATAATTGCAAGTAAGAAATCTTTGTTCTTTTTGACCAAAGGCCCAGAAAAGTTATTGTATTTTAGTTCCTCATGTATTGATAAGTAGCTTTTTAAAAAAATCAGTGTTGCATTAAGTAATATGTGAGTGGAATACATTTCCAACCAAATGCGTCTGAACTTCGCGCTGTTATTGTTCACCTTTAAATAATGGCCATAAACATCCCAGCAATGAGTAACTCATTAGCCTTTTATTACAAAATCTTTAGAGCCAAGCAACCAGTGCATTCTCTTCAGGATTCTTGAGTAAGCTTGGAATAAACTACAGTCTTGAGGAGGAAATCATTTTGCAATTGTGGGGCTGGTGAACTACGCAACTGTGGGTCTTTGAACAGGTTGCCTCTGGTTTCAGGGAATGCGAGAAAAATCTAGCAATTTGAATTAATTTTAAAATCATTTGTGCTTCAGAGTAAAGAGACGTCTTCCAATTCGAGGCAGATACTATATCCTGAAAAATGCATTTTTATATTTGTGTGAAATATGGTTGATGATGCTTATTACATGGAATTCAAAATAAGACACTTATGGAGAAAGGCCAGTGTGTTTTGATAGACTTTCCTTTTTGGATCATGGTATAAGCTGTCCAAGGAAACAGTTTTCATCTTGGGATAAAGGGTCTGTCCATGAGTGGGGGGGAGTTTGTTCCTAAAGCTGGTTAATAGAAAACTCAATTATAATCAAACAAAGGCCTTTTCATACAAGAATCTCACTGGGTCTTTGGAGCTCTCATTCTTGGTAGTTTTTAGGCATGTACAGTTGTTTTTGTTGTTGTTTACTCTTTCAGTAGTGTCTGATTCTTCATGACCTCATTTGGGGTTCTCCTGGCAAAGATCCTGGGGGTGGGTGGTTGCCTTTTTCCTTCTCCTGCTCATTTTATGGATGAGGAAACTGAGGCAAAGAGAGTTAATTTTGCCTGGGGTCATACAATTAGTGGGTATCTGAGGTCCGATTTGAACCCAAGAAAATAATACTTCCTGAATCTAAGCACTCTATCCATTGGGTCAACCTAGCTGTGTTAATGCTAGGCTATATGCTATAATCATCTCTATCATCAATTATCTATATTTTGTCTCTGTGTCTGTCTTTTTGTCTGTCTGTATCTCTAAAATCACCTGCTTTGTTTATCTGAGAGTTTAGCTTGCACAGGATGTCACCATTAACTTTCAGCATAACATTATATTTGACAAATAAGGTCTCATCCCATGATAGTTTTTAGCTTTTGTTTGTTTGCTTGTCATGACATGAAAGCCTCTGTGTCATGGAGGCACTAGTTTCCTTCTTCTAGTCTTCTCTGTTCTCAAGTCAACGTGGAGTCTCCTTGCTCTGTCTCACTCAGAAAGGCATCTTGGGGTCCAAGACAATTCATTAGCTGACACCCACTGACTATTCTACTTTCACAGGATGCCCTTCTCTCATTTCAGGACTTTGGACTTTTCCAAAACAACTAGAGTCCTGATACGAGGAAAAGAGTGCGGGCCCTGGGGTAAGAGGACCTTGGGTGCAATTTCTCCTCTGGTACCCATTGCCTGTGTGACTTGGGGCAAGTCCCCTAACTTTCTGAACCTCAGTTTCCTCATCTGTAAAATTACAGAGGCTGGATTAGATGGTTCCTGAATCCTCTTCAGCTCTATGTTCAAGATCCCATAAAATCAGATCAGAACACCGGTGATTTTTTTTTTTCATAACCTCCAGTTTGGAATAGGACCCTTACAACTCATGTGATCATGGAAGAAGGGGGCGAGGTTCATCTCAGAGGTGACAGCTTTTAGGTGATAATGGCCTTGGCCAGAGCTGTGGTTTGTAATCAACTCAGAGTGTTGAGATGGAAGAGTCCATGTAACTGGTAACCAACAATGAATGGAAGCCATCTCCTAGATTCTATGCTTTCAGACAGAGAATGGGGGGCAGATATGGCGGTTCTTTCTCTCATGAGCTGGTGTTCCTCTCTTGAGCTTGGTTCCCCTCTCTCCTGATATAGCCAGTGGTGTTAGCCTGCTAAACCAAGGGCTCTCCAATGTGATGATCCGGGTGACATCAGGACCTCAGGTATTGACAGATAGTATAAGGATGTCACCAATCCATGTAGGTCTTTCCCAGTCAACATATGTCCTTGGAGAGGTAGTTTTCTTTTTCACTGGGGCTAAAGGTAGATCCATTGGGAAGACCTGTGGCCAGGAAGCCTGACACCAACATTTAAGGCTTTCCACTACCCACTTTTAGCCTCATGGCTTTTGGCAAGCTGCTAGACATATTCCATGGGGAGGGGGATGTTCTTTATCCATGTGATAGCCATAATAATAACAGCTATATTGGCCGTGTTAGGATTACAAAGTTCCTTCCTTACAACAATATTGAGAGTTAATTTTAGGAGTGTAGTCATACCTGTTTTATTTTTTTAATTTAAATTTAATTTAATTTTTTGAGAAAAGATATTTCTAATCACAGGAAAGAATAATACAGTACTCAAAGGACAGAGAAATCATTTCTAGCACAGATGATCAAGAAAGGCTCTCAATAGTAAGAATAAAACTAATTATACAAATTAAATAAACACATTCTTAAAGTGATACCTGTTTTACAAAGGAAGGCACTGCCGTTCAGAGCTTTCTTCAGTGCTATCCACACCAAACTTAGAGTTCAGAAAGCCCGAGTTCAAATTTGACTCTGCATGCTAACTAGCTGTATGACCCTGGACAAGTGAGTACAACCTTAACCTCTCCCACCCTGAATTTTCTCATCAGAAAAATGGGGATCATAACAGCTTTTACATTAACATGGTTGTTGTGACCATCAAATGTGATTATCTGTACACACATGGGTATATTACACATATACATAATGCATATATATTTCTCTCTACATAGATTCCCAGACAAAATAGATCCAAGGAGACTTTGTCAGAGGAGTAAAGGGCACTGGAGGAAGAGGAAAGGTTTCATGGAGAGCTGAATCTTGATGGAAAATTAGGAATTCTAAGACAGGACTGAGAAGTCCCCTTTCGGGCATGAGGCAAAGGGATGGTCTATAGAATGTTGATTATGAGGGAAAGCGAGAAGACTGGTGTGACTGAAAAGTGTAGTCTATGAGAAGAGCTAATAAGTAACAAGGCTGGCAAGTTGGGAAAGTCTTTAATGCCAGAGAGTTTATCTTTACTCCTAGGATGACTAAGATAGGGACGTGCTTTAGGAAAACCATGTCAAGGATTAAACTGTTAAGGATGGATTGGACAGAGGAGAAAGGCAGAGAGACCACTTCCAAAGCCATTGCCATACTCCTAGATTATTATATCAGCATCAGAGATGCAGAAGGGATCTTAGAAGGCAGTGAGTGCAACTCCTTAGTTTATAGATGAGAAAACTACAGTTAACAGTATTAAAAGCTTCAGCAAAATCAAGGATAAGGATTGAGAAAAGGAGATCAGATTCGACAGTAAAGAGATTAACTTTGAATCTGGTAGATTATTGACATACAGAGTTGGAATAGTAGATTACAAAATATTATACATGCACTGTTTCAAATGAAGATCATTACAACACTATAAAATAGGTACAAGAGCTGTAACTGGGGAACAATGGGGCTTTGTCCTAGGGCGCTAAATTTGGAGGGCACAATAGCTCTTCTGATCTTTAACCAAAAGAACTTTACACCTAGTTAGCAAGAATAACTAGCTCCCAAGGAAGCTACTGTAAGAAGGGCTGGGTAAGTTCCTCCTCCTTGTCTTCCAACCTCTGCCTCAACTGAGGGCATGCTTCATGCCTTCTGCCCCTCCTGGGTGAAGGATGTGGCACAAACTCTGGATAGTTGTTATGATGATGATCTTTATTTTGTAGATGAGAAAACGGAGGGTTGAATAGGTTAGGTCACTTGCCCAAGGTCCTATAACTAGCAAGTGTCTAAGGCAGGATTCAAACCAAGGTCCTCCGAAGTCAGTTTCCATTCATTATGCCATGAGGCTTCTCATGCCTTCCATGCCAGAAAAAGGCAAACAAGATGGCCTTTCAGAGTTGTAGGCATCCTGTACGGGGGCACTGCCAAGGTTACACACAGTGACCCTTCAGGGGATGTTCTAGATTTTGGTCCCTGTTCTCAGGATCAAGGTGGGCAATTGAGGGATGGAAAGGATTTGTTGAGTGTGCTTGAGGATGTGGGTCAGGATGAAAGTGGTGGGGACAAGAAGACCTTAATCGGAGCTTACTCTTATTTGGACATTATCCAATGACATAATGGTTGGATCAAGTAAAAACTGAACACAAGAGCCAACGAACTGGGGCAAAACCTACCTCTTTGGGCATTTATCACTCTTTCCTTCTTCCCTCCCATCAGTCTGTCTGCCAGAAGCTGAGTTGTCCCTTGGATGGCTTCATCTCTAGAGCGCTATAGGTGGTTTGAAAAGAAAACATTGCCTACTTCTTAATCAGTGAAGGAAAAGAGCTTTGAAGGGATATTCATCAGGCTTTTACACAACCTAAAAGCTGACTTTGGGACAGGAAACCCTGACTTTAGAGCCAAATGACCTGGATTCAAATCTCAACTGGACCTCTTGCTCTCTGTGTGAGCTTATCAGGTTTCTACATCTTTCATAGGATTCTGTCTTTGACTCTGTGTTCACAAGTCAATCAATCAACTAATACTGATTTTTAGATACTATATTAGGTACTACAGATATAAAGACAAAAATCCCATGTTTTTAAGAAGTTTATATTAAATTATGTATTCTTCCATTAAGTTTAAGAGAGAGATATATAGATCAATTGTCAAAATATCATCTAGTATTTTAAGGTTTGCAAAGCACTTTACAAATGATCTTATAACAGCCCTGTCAAGTAAGTGCTATTATTATTCCAGTGAAGAAACTGACGCCAGTAAGGGTAGGGGACCTATTGTTCAGGGTCATACAGCTAGTTAAGTATTTGAGATAAAAATTTAACTCTGGTCTTCTCTTATTTGGTTCTAATAAGAATCCTGGAGCTCGGTGTGCTCACTATCCCCATTTCACAAGTAAAAAAATTGAGGCTGACAGAGATTAACTGATTTGTCCTGGGTCACATTGCTAGCAAATGTCTGATGCAAGATTTGA
This sequence comes from Monodelphis domestica, assembly GCF_027887165.1. Lineage (NCBI taxonomy): Eukaryota > Metazoa > Chordata > Mammalia > Didelphimorphia > Didelphidae > Monodelphis > Monodelphis domestica. The sequence goes on along the minus strand of NC_077234.1, from coordinate 31,327,964 downwards.
ACACAGATCTTTCTGTCCCTAAGACCAATTTTGCCCCCTAGCTTTGTGAAAAGATAAAACTTTTTTATTGATGCCAAAAATTATTAATATTTAATAATATTAACAATGAATACTAACAGACATTTTGTAGCATTTCAAATACATATATATACACACACACAAAAGTTTTTCACAAAACTCTCCATCTATGTCAATGATTATTTTGCTATTTTTTTTCTCCATGTACCAAAACTATACAGTCCTGAGGTATAATGTTTCAAAGAACTGTTGTCTCTTTATGTTATCTTTAAAAAATAATACAGAACCAACTCTGACTTTTTATAGATTGATTTTGGGGTCTTTGGGGAGAGAATTGAAATATATTTCAAACAGAGAATGTGAAAATTTGATATTTTTGTTTTTTGTTTATTTTTTTAAAAGAGCTATTGCTTCTAAAGGCTCCCCACCAATCCACGAAAGGATGAAGAGACTCAAAGCCAAATACCATGGATTGGCTTGGGGTCATAAGGAAGAAGAACTGCTCTCCTGAAATTTAGTTCAGGATTTTTCCAACATCTAACAAAATATCCATCCTTCTTGTGGGGCACGGTGGTAGTCCTCCAATATCTCACTGGAGGAGGTCTGGTGGAGGCCATAAAATGTTTTTCTTGAATGGGCCCTTGTTGTAGAGGGAAATGTTGTGTTCATTACTGGAGGGGCGGCTACACTTGGGTGATTTTGATACATGTGTTCTGGGAGCTTTCCAAATCAGAAGTGGAGTGTCCGTTGGTGCCCCTGGGTAACTATTTCTGAGTGATTCCCTCCCAAATGAGAGGGAGGACCCTCAAAAACAACATAGGTTTTAGTCAGGCAGTTAAGGAAGGGGGACATAGCTTTCTAGAAATGTCCGCTGACCCGGAAAAATAAGGTAGGCAGAGGAATTTTTTTCATTAATATGAGGAAGATAGTACATAGGGCTTAAAAATTTCCTTTGGAAGTAATGATAAATATTGAGAAACAATGTGGCTTAGTAACTTGGGCACCAGTTAAGACCATGATTGGCTTCTTACTTGGGCTCAGTACCAAAGAGAAATAGGAGAGCCCCTGAGAACCTGTGAGAACAGGTGTCGGAGGTTTGGCACTGGGTTGTGTGAGGTAGAGTATTGGGGCTTGGAGTCAGGAAGACCTGAATTTCAATCCTCCCTTGGCACTGCAATGCATGACAAATCATAGGACCATGGATAAAGGGTTGGAGAAAATCTTAAAAGCCATGTAATCCAGCCCTCTCATTACGAATGAGGAAACTGAGGCTGAGAGGGGGTAAGAGACTTGCCTAGCTTCCCACAGGTAGTATTTGAACCCAGGATTGGCATCTCCAATCCAATCCTGGCATTTATGCTGACTATCTATGTGACTATGGAGAGAGCTTTAGCCTTCCTTTTATTTGCTTCAATTTCCTCATCTGTAGAACAGGGATAATAATATTCCTAGTACTCACCTCAAAGGTTTATTGTTAATTAATTAAAACATTTTTTTCAATTAAAAAAATAAAAAGACACATGTAAAACCCAGTGGAATTGTGTGTCGGCTACAAGGTGGGGGGAAGGAGGGGAGGGAATGAATATGAATCATGTAACCATGGAAAAATATTCTAAATTAATTAAATAAAAATTTTCAATTAAAAAAGGTTTATTGTAAGGTTCAAAAATAAAATGATGTGAATATTTAATGAATCTTAAGGAACTATGCAAATATCGATGATGATTATTATTAATGTGAATGAATTTAGGGTTAGGGTTAGGAACTAGCAACTAACTTTTCCCTTTTTCAAACAGTTTATTAAAATGGGTGGTAAAAGCCTCCCTCACCTTCTTCCTCGGCACTGGCAGCACCACCTATGTGTGGACTCCAGTGGCCAAGTGAATTGCCTTTGGTCCCCAGACCAATAAGTGTCAGAGGCAGCATCCTAAGCCAAATCTCTCTTTTTCCTTTCCATTTCATTGGAAAGGAAATGGTGGGGAGACGCACATGATCTTGCCCTTAGTTGATACGAACCCTTTCTATTACCCCTTTGCTTCGGATTTTCAGTCTTGGGTAGGAGGTTAGACTAGACCCAAGAGCTCTTTTCCAACTCTTGAGATAGAATCATTCTTTTTGAGACTAGACAATGTGGCGGCCACTGCTCTTGGCCAGTCAAGTCTAGACCTCCTCCTCTCCAATGGCATTGTGTGGACGCTTAGCTCACAAATTCCTCCCCTGCATGGCTGTAGCCTTTGTGGTTTGCACAATATACCTGACTGAAGCCTTTTTCTCTGACACCTCCAGTGACCTTCACAGGTTTCCCAGGTGCACAGAACAATAAAGCCAGGCTTGGTTGGCAGCCACAGGTCTTGACGATCTATTTTCCTTTTCGTCATTGTTTGGATTCCTTTTGGCAAGAACTGAACTGTGGTTAAATGTGAAGAGGCACATGATGCTCCCATCACCTCCTCTGGCACGGAACCCAGCAGCCTTCAGGAGAAATGTCTCCTTGCGGATGAGGCAGAACTGCCAGGCTGAGCTCTTCAGTTCTGGAAAGCTCTGCCCTCAGGCAAGACTGTCTAACGAAGGATGAGAATGATGTCACTTGAATAAAGGATCATGAAAGGTTCCCTTACTTATATCTGGTCAACATCAAGGAGGTTAGATGCCTCTCCAGGTCAGGCTTCTGTCTGGCCAGGGTCTGCATCCCTCTAGTTAAAGAGAAGCAGAGAGGGCAGCTAGGTGGCTCAATGCCAGGTTTAGGGATTGGAGGTCCTGGGCTCAAATCTGAATTTGCTGTGTGATCCTGGGCAAGTCACTTAACCCCTATTGCCCAGCTCTTATCACTCTTCTGCCTTGCAACCCATATACAGTGTTGATTCTAAGATAGAAGGTAAAGGTTTATAAGAAATACAATAAGAGATACTGGAAAAAGACACTTTCAATCAATCAGGAAATCAACTGATTAATAAGAATCTGTTAAGCTCTTATCACATACAAAATTAACTGTGCTAAAACCTGAGGACTGCAAAGCTCCTTTTGCTTGTCTGATTCTGGATCAGTCCTATGTCTGAGGAAGGCTCCTCTGAGTTAGAGGGATGCTTGGAGACTTCCCAGTCCCAACAGCTGCAGAGTTGCTCTCCATCTTGTTTTACAAATGGCCACCCCCTCTCTGCATTTTTCAGACCTTTGGTGACATCTCCTGTTCAGGGCAGCCTACTTCCTCCCGAGGCAGGACATTCCCTCTCACTGTTAAGGCGTTTTACCCTTAAGCCTCAGTTTTACTATATGTCAAATGAAGAAGTTGGGCTACCTGGCCATAAAGTCATCTTCCAGCTGAAATCTGTGATAGGACCACCCAAAACTGGTGATGGTACATACAGAACAAAAGAGATTTCATTCCTTTTAGGAATGACATGCTTGTCTCACTTACCCTAGGTAGTACCACCTCTCTTATTCTTTTCCCCCCTCTTTTAAGTTTATTTATTTATTTAATTAATTCAGAATGTTTTTCCATAGTTACATGATTCATGTTCTTTCCCTCCCCTCCTCCTACCCCCCCTCCCATAGCTGACGCTCCATTGCACTGAGTTTTACATGTGTCATTGACACGATCTCTCTTCTGCTCCTTGGATAGTCTCCTGAAGATTCTCTTTAGCTGCTCTGTGAACTTCCTAAATGTGGTTCCCAGGGCAGAACCCAGTGTTGCAGATGGCACCCTTCTTTCATCCAAACAAGTCCTTGTGGATTGACTGACAGAGCCATTCCCTCCAAGGGAGCCACCTTTTGGAGGAGTGGGGCTGGCAGCTGACGTCACCAAAAGACCTAACCTCATAGTCACTGGCAAGGTCTGGGGTTACCTGCCAGGTCCTTAACTATTCCTCATCCCCCTCATTGCCCTTCCTCCCATGGCCCTCAGACCGTACATCACAGTCTCCATCTCTTAGAATGTTTTCATTTCTTTAAGGCTCAGGTCAAGCTCTGCCATCTCTGTAAGGCTTTTCCAAATTGCCTCCCCTGCTTGAGTTGCCTTATATCTACTTTATATGTTTTGTATGTAACTAAAAATGGGTTTTGCTATGGTTCTGTTGGGTCTGACTCTCCACGACCCTATTTTGGGGATTTTTCTTGGCAAGAATACTGGAGCAGTTTGTGTTTTACAGAGGCCTATATATGTAGATGATGTTTCCATGTTAGAATGGAAGATCTCTGAAGGCAGGGACTATTTTGATTTTGTCTTAGATGTGAGCATCACATTATGAAGGATCAGGGACTTGTTCAAGGTCATGTAGTGAATATCTATTAAAGGGCAGGATTTGAACTTCTTTCCTCACCTGTCTTTGCCATCTTTTCCTCTCTGCTTCCCCCTCTTTCCTCTCTTATTTCCCCTCCTCTCCAGTACATTTATTTCCAGGGGAAAGAGGAGGAATCTGAAAAGAGTGAAACAGGAAAGGAAGGAAAAATGAAAGAGAGAGAGAGAGAGGAAGGAAAGGGAGAGAGAGAGGAGAGAGGGAGGGAGAGAGAAGGGGGAAGAGGGAGAGGGAGAGAAGAAGAGAGAGAAAGGGGAAGAGAGAGAGAGGAAGAAAGAAAGAATGGAAGGAAGGGAGGAAAGGAGGAAAGGAAGAAAGAAAGAAAGGAAGAGTGAGTATAGTCTAAGGTAGCATTAGAACATTGGTAGATTGGTGTTCAAATTCACAGACTAAAAGTTTATAGAACAGATATTCTTGCAATGTACTGGCAGTAGCTGTAAGGGGCTGAATGTTAAGTTATCAAAATAAAGATAGGATAAAAATGAAATGAAGTGTTACATGCAGATTTACAGCTGCTCTGATCTCTCATAGAAGCAACGTTCATTTTATCTTTAGTGTTGGTTTCTTTTCCAAATTTTAATGATCACATCTCTAGGGAAGTAGCTCCCCCTTAAGAATCTAGAAAGAAAACCAGGCTTTTAGAGAGGGCACCAGCGCGTACAGAGTCCTTGGTCTCTAGCTCTTGACGAGAATTCTTCTTAATAGCCAAGCTGTTGCCCCCTGTTAAAAGAGGAGAAGGGCTAAAAATAGCCTGGCTTGCCAGGTGGATGATTCTCCAAAAAAGAAAAGAATGCTCATTATGTTTAATAAGAGAACTGACAAGCCATCATCATTCTTTCCATTAAGTAAATATGTTAGAAAAATTTATTATGAAATGACACGTCAGGCTAGCCAGGATCTCGAGATGACATCCTTGCATTAAATACGGTAGGTGCCATTAAGGAAACCAGTCAATATGTCACGGAGGCCCGGCCTGTAAAAATTAAATTGATTTGGTAAATGTAAGTAAGATAGATCTGTTTGCTTTCATCATCAATTTTGAGTGGGTGAACAGGTGATGTCACCAACCTGGGAGCGATAAAGATGCAGGACCATCTGGAAAGGCAGGTGATGAATGGGCCACTGCTTTTGGGTAGTGACAGTACAGTGGTGCTTTGTCACTTGGGATGCAGTACTTAATAACTTTTCAATACCATCATAATAAATTTCCCTGCCTTATTAATATAGAAATGGTGAGTTATGAGCGTGATGGCTCGTGTAAATAACCAGAGATGCAGCTGTCAGGAGCTGATTGTTTGGGCATGTTTCTTTAAGCAACACAGTTGACTCGTGGTAATCAACCTATGTCTCCACCAACAGAGTTTATTGCTCTTGTCAAAAGAAAAAGTCATATTATTCAAAATTATATGAAGTCGTAATAAACAAGTTTAATATATTATCAGACTTTTCCTATAAGTTTCCAAACATGGGGCCATGAATCATTTTTAATAATGCCTTTTCATGTAAAATAATGTCCTTATGCAGTAATAATGGTCTTTCCTAACTATTAACAAAACAGTCAACTTCTTTGTGTGTGTTTTAAAAGGTATTTTTATTTGTACTTTTCAATCACGGGAGCCGTGTGCAAATGAAACCCGTTTGGAAATAAAGAGCTCGGGCATATTCACGAAAGCATTTCATTAAGGGGCTCAAAAGTTGCTGAGCTCTGGCTGTGTCACACGTTTCCATTTTAATTGAACAGATGTACTTGAGAGTTAGCCATGACAAAAGAAATTCAAGCAAAATTATAAACATGTGTCCCGAAGAAGCGGGCAGGAAGGAGACTCCAAAGGGCATCTGGGTGCGTTTTTGGAGAGCCCCAGTATGCTGCGTGACTTTGCCACTATGTCCCCGGCTTGATGAGGAGAGACAAAATATGGAGATGGGTGTAAGTGGAAGATGAATTACCGGATCAATCACTTAGCGCTGTCCTCAGTCTTGGGTCTATTGTGTTGGAGAAAAACAATTCGACTAGGGGTGCCGCTCATATTTACATCAAGGGGTGCAGGCAGGCTGGGAAACACTATGGAAAGCGTCCTTTCCCTTAACGAGGGAGCCTTTCGGCTTTCCCCTCTCTTCATCGCTTAGCCACAGAGACTTGAAATTCCAGTTTTATCCCTCCGACTACAACCCTGTGAGTGTCTCCATAGTTTCTCCACCATTTGGATGACTGCTGAAAAGAAAGCCAGTAGTCTATTAACAGGCAATAAAGTTCAGGAAACTCAAGACGAGTTTCTTGGGTCAGAGGTGAAAATTACATACTAAATGAAACAAAGGTGTGCCTTGATGGCTCCAGAAGCCCTGACGGGGAAGAAAGAGCACATGGTGTTTGAAAGAGGACCGTCTGGTGCGAGGGAAAGGAGCCATTGTCTCCACGTTGGCAGAGGGAGTAAAATGACTTGACTGCAAAGATGGAGACTTTGGAACGGAGAGCATCAGTGGTGGAATTGCACATTGGGGTCTCTCATTTGATTCAACAAGTGCCCTCCTCCAGGGGTATTGAGCCTCAGCTGCATTTCCCCTCAAGTTCAGACACCCTCTGTGCTTTGCAGATAATGGCCACTTGTCAGGTTTCTAGAACTTGACTCCATTGGAAATAAAGAATGGGGGTGGGGAGGGAGGAGGAAGAAAGTTGGCTACTAGAGTATTTCCACCCCAGAGAATATTAATGGGAAGTTTTATTGACGTGAGTGCCATAATATTTTCAGCTGAACAGTAGGTGGCATAGACTGGAATGGAGAAGAGGGAAAGGCTTTCATTTAACCCATTTCATTGGCTTTCGTGAACTTCCTGAAATGTCATCAATACACAGAGCATTAATTAAAAAAAAATAGAAAGAGGGAACCATTCTGAGAAGAGCGAGTCTGCATTAAACTCAAGGATTGCTCAGAACTTGTAGCCAAAGTTCTAATGTTTCCTTAGGTAAAATGCATGTGGACTGGTGGGGACCTTCAACATAAAGGGGGTCTTATGTAGAGTGAGGAAAACCTCACTGTTATTCTTGGTCTCCATGAGATGAAGCACATTAGTAGTCTTTGTGGGGCCCTGGGACGCCTGATTCTCCCTTGGTCAGGGGGGCCTGGGTTCTTTGTTGGGGCCACCACTCTCTGTTCATTGGACTGTCCAGTCACATCAGAAGCCACAGTGTCCTTGTGAATAAGTTCATGTGGCCATGGTCTCCTTTAGCCCTTACTACCTCCCACCCCCATCTCTAGGACAATCTGGTCATTCACTGAGCACCAAACTATTACTTTCATCTCTAGTATAGTTGGCATTTGAGAGAAGTCATTCCCTGGTACCCACTCTCCCCCTCTTATTCTATTGGATTCACCAAGGAGGGCATGCTTGTCTCTTTGGACTCCGTTTCAGCTTTTGTGGCCTGGACTGAATGGCTATCTTTAAAAGAAGGAGAGGATGAGCTTTCGTGGACTTAACCACGTTGTTATCTCTCAAGTCAACAAATGGAAACAGAGTACAGATGCCACTTATCCAATTGTAGGGTTGAGTAGAAGAAGTCAATATAAGGTAAAAATATTATTTTGAAGAAGAATTAGCCCGCTTACAAGGGCAGCTTCATCTGTCCTAATTCTACTTTCATAAGAAAATACCCTAATTCCTTGGATGAGGCAGCATGGTAGGATGTAAAGGAAATTGGATTTGAAATGATAGGACCTGGATTCAAATTCCAGTTCTAGAACTTAATTACTGGGTGAATTTGGGCAAGTCACTCCAATGCCCTGGGACTCAGTTTTCTTTTTTGTGAAAATAAAGAGGTTAAATCAGATGGTTTCTAATATTCTTTCTATTTCTAAATCCTTTGAGTCTTACTATTGAAAACTGAAGACAAGATGGCCCTACTCAAAGGATGCAGAAATGCATTACTTAAGAACCTTAGTTTTCCCAGAGCCTCTGGGTAGATGTTGAAAGTAGAATTTTCCAGAACCCAGGGAAAATCAAAGTTTCCTAGGGAGTTGATTAAAAGCAGAGGAGGGGAAAAAATGTCCTGATGTACGTAACACAGGTAGGATCCCTCTTTTTCCTTCAAGAAAAGTAATCATCTTCCTTCACTCATTTTAATCTGTGAAATCGAATGCTAACATGTTATCGCCAACTGTGTATAGCATAAGTAATCACAAATCTGTAGTATAGGAATCTGGTGATTGTTTACTTAGGGAAAACCTAACCTATCTGAAGATCTCCTGTGGTGTGCTGGTCTCCCAGTGCCAACAATGGGACTCCCTTGACAAAACTAACTGGTAGGTTTAATGAGATGGCAGGTCAGATTAGCTTTTTAATTGGGAATGGGCATCAAACATGAGATAAGTGTGAGCGTGATTTGAACGGCCAATTTCTAAGTCTTTCACAGCTCCCACAGCCTAGAACTTCTCGGAAGGCATTAGAGAGTTCATCTAGACCAATTCCACAAGCTTTCATTAGTCCAATTAGTGCAAAGTGTCTCTTTTCAAGGTCCTGTGCTAGGCACTGTGAAAATGAAGACGAAACCAGAAAAAGCTCCTGCCCTCAGGAAGCTTATCTCCTTTGGTGGTTAGAAGAGTATCTCCAATGTGTGGAAAGACTAGCTATAAATGGCTGTGTGTGTGTGTAGTGGGAGTGAATATCTGAGGAAGCAAGGTGATGGATGAAACATTTTTCAATGCTCAAATTACACCTTGGTCCGCTCCCATTTGGAGTATTGTTTCACTTCTGGCTAGTACCTTCACATAGGATAAAGGATGATAAATTATCGACTGGGTAGAAGAAGGCAACCAGGATGGAGAAGAAGCTCCAATTCGTGACATTGGAGGAATTGAAGATGGTTCATCTGGAGAAGAAACTTTGGGGGTGATTTGATTTTACTGATGTCAAGTACATGAAGGGCTGATTTCTAGGAGGTTATTAGGTTTTATAAATTTGGTCCCCCCAAGAAGAACCCAGAATTGTGGAGAAAAGTAACAGAAAGGAAAAATTAGGTCTCAAGTAAAGAAAAAAAGTTCCTTATAATCAGGGCAGGAGCTTGTAACCTGGTGAGTTAAAAAATATTTTAATATAACCTTTAATATAATACATTATATATACATAATTATATGAGTATAATACAGCATAGCTTTTAGTACCATATAAATATATTTAATATGACTTATAATCTGGAAGAAAACTTTAAATTATTTTAATATAATTTTATTTAATATAATTATACAATTATATAGAATTCTATTATATTAAATATATTAAAATTATATTATATATAAAATTATAAACAAATAACTTCTTTGTAATCATGCATTTTATTTCTACATATTTAAAACACGTCATTCTGAGGAGGGGTCTCTACGTTTCTCCAGACTGCCAAAGGGATCAATGACACAGCAGAGTAAGAAAACGGAATTAAAAGTCTATAGAAGTAGGATGGGTTACCCCAAAAGGTGGTAGATGCCACTGCATTGGGGATGTCCAAGCAGATAATGGATGATGTGCTGGTGGAGATGCTTGAGAAGTCATGGGTTGGGAAGATGACCACTGGGTTTCCTGATAACTGAAATTCCCTGATTCTATGAAATATATTGGCTCAGTTATATCACCTTGGAAAGGGATGTACCATCGATATACCAAGGGACTTTAGAACTGATATAACTACTGAAAAGTACCTTTAAGATCATTTGATAAACCTGGCTGGTAATTGGTAGTTTAGAATGTTGCCTCTTCCTCTATTAATATAATTGATTGATTTTGACAAGAATTTATTTTACTTCTCACAAGATCTTGGAGTCTGGAGCTAGAAGAGAAGTGGCCTTAGAATCAGATACAGAATGGCTAAAGGACTTTTCCAAAAGTCCCACAGAGTGAGACTTTGAACCCAGATCTGTGCTACCTCAGTTTTTCCTTTGTAAAAAAGAAAGACGATGATGTACAATCGTTTGTGAATTTTGAGATTTCGGGGAGCAAGTCCATCTCCAAGGTCATGAGGCTTTCTTGGCTCCACCCATGAGTAGTCCTCTCCTTCTATAGGTGTGAGTCTGGCCAGGCCACCCCTCTTTATTCTAGTGTCTTCTCTGTGGACCTTTCCCTATTTATTCTTTACATAGTTGTTTGCAACTTGTTGTCCCCATTGAAACAGAGCTTCTTGAGAGTGTGGACTGTCTTTCCCCTTTTCTTCATATCCCCAGAACTTAGCACAGTGCCTGGCCCATAATAGGTGCATAATAGAGGCTTGTTGACTCTTTGCTTTATGTAGAGAGAGGTGCAGAGTTGTGGATCAGAGAGTGATGCTTATTCCCTTCCCTTCCTCTACCCGAGTCAGGACATATTTGGCGGATTCTATTTTAGATCCAGGTTGAGGAAGAGTATTGATTAAGCTTAGGCATGATCAGATGAAGTCAAGGAGAAGAAGGGATTCCAGATCATAAATGAATAAATGAAGAAAGCAAGGATTAAGAGCTTACTATGTGCAAGCACTGGGAATCCAGACAAGTAAGAGGTTCTCTGCTCTCAGGGAGTTTGCATTCTGATGGTGGAGGAAGCTTGTGGGAAAGTTTTGGCTGCAAGTGAGATGGAAAGGTCCCATGGTCCTTAGCAGCAAAACAAATGCCAGCCCTCCGTCTTTAATGTCATTACCAGTGATGAGATTCTATCAGTTTCTGATATTGAATCATTTGCTAAAACCAGACTTACGTGGGGAGAATTTTCTCTTCTGGGTCTTCAGTAGCTGTGGCTTTAGCATCTGCAGGAGGTATGGTTCCCCAGAAGAACAGCTTTTGCATTCATACTCACGTGGCATTTTACAAATACAGCGATGATTTCATCATGCCAAATGAGTATTGGTGGAAGGACCTGGGAATGTGTAGCCTGGAGCAGAGAAGACTTATAAGAAAAAATATGAAAACTAGCTTTAAGATTGCACAAGGAAGAGAAATGGACTTGTTGTGTTTCATCCCATGGGGCAGTGATGGCAAACCTTTTAGAGACTGAGTGTCCAAACAGCAACCCTCACACTACATGTGAGCCCCCCACCTTACCCCAGAGAGGGGAGGGAGGAAGTTCTCCCATTGGGCTGCTGGGCAGAGAGGCGGGTGGTGGGAGAAATGTCCTCAGGTGCTCCTGGAGAGGAGGAAGGGAGAAGCCTCCTCTAGCATGGGTGTCATAGGTTCACCAAAGCAGCCGTAGAGTAAAAGTATGAGTGTGGGGGAAGTTGTAAAGAAGCAAATTAAGGCTTGCTATATGGGAAAATCTTCTGATAATAAGAGCTCTCCCAAAGTAGAATGGAATACATGATGAAGTAGTGCTTCCTTCTCTTGCCTTCTCCTCCCTTCCCCTTACTGGATGTCGTCAAAGGAAGGTTCAATGACTACTTTTTTTTTATTTGAAAAAAATATTTATTTAATTAATTAATTTAGAATATTTATCCATGGTTACATGATTCATGTTCTTTGTCTTCCTTCTTCCCACCCCTCTCCCATAGCCAATGAGCAATTCCACTAGGTTTTACACCTGCAATGACTACTTCCTGATACATTTTGGAGGGGGTCCTTTTCAGATGAATATTCTGCTTTGCTCTAAGTTTTACTCTGGTAACCTTAGGTTACTTGTCTCACATTTCTTGTGTTGCAACTTGTATATCCACCCTTGCAACTTCACCCACCACCCACATCCAGAGAAACTAGCCTACAAAGGTCAAGCTTTTGTCTCCTAATTACCTCCACCCTTGTAACCCCACCCATTACCCATTTTCAGAGAACAGATTCATCTAAAAGGTCAAATCGCATTAGCTTAAACTACTGTAGCTACTACTCCCATAGCCCAGGACCTTTTGTCTCCTGCCTGGAATCCTGTGTCTTGGCTGTGGTTGGTTGGCCATTGAAGAAGACCAGAATGACACAACTACTTGGGCATGTCTGATTGTGGCTGATCAGACCAATCTGATTTGGGAGGATCTACCACAGGTTGGGCACAAATAGCCCATAGGAACATCTGGGATGGAAATGTCTCTAAATCTGCCCATCTCACATTTGCTTTCTGAACGAATACAATTCTGCTTTGCTCATAGAGGATCTTGTCTTCTCCGATGAGGCCCAGCATTCAGGGTGGTCCTCATGTGTCCCATGTTTCACAGTTGATACCAAAGTTCTGATAGTGTCCTCGAATCACCTCTTCTGAAGTCCCTATGAGCACTTGCCTATGGGAGCTCTCCACAAAAGAGTCTTTTAGGTAAACCCGTGTTTGGCATTCATATGATGTGGCCAGTCCATCCAGAAAATTCCACTCTCTGCAGTAGAGGCTGAATGCTTGGCAGTTCTGTTCAAGAAAGGACCTCAGTGTCCCCTACCTTATCTTGCCAGGTGAATCTTTAGAATATTCGCAAGATAATTCAAATGGAGGCCATTCAGTCTCCTGGCCTGGAGCCTCCATACTACAATGAAGTCAGCACCATGGTTCTGGAGACCTTCAGTTTGGTGGGCAGCCTTATACCTCTCCTCTCTTACACTTTCCTTCAGAGCCTTCCAAATAGCTCTGGGGGTCCTTGCATCCACCTCATCATCTATGCATACATCCCTGTGGCTGTGTGAAGGCGGTTAAGAAGATTTTCAAAGGGGTACCTAAGTGATGTCATTCCAATTCTGACCACATCATCTATAGACAATTGGAAGAAAACACCGCTACATGTTTGCCTGAGATTTTGCTCTGTCAACTTGCTAATTATTCTAAGAGACCCCATCAGCCCTCACTCAATGTCTTTGGTTATTGAAAGAGACCACTGGCCCAATTTATTGGTTACTGCTAGCCTAATATTGATCATGTTTGAGACTTTATGTCTCAGGTCCTTTAATTCTCAAATGTCACAATGCCCTCTACGATTCTGTGGCTTTTGGGGGGAACTGATAATTATTTTCAGTTAATGCCTCTTCTTGGATTGAGATGAATGCTTGTCCTGTGATGTTGCATGTTTATTTATTCCCAGGGTGCCTCTCCTAGACTTCAAGAGACATTGCTGTGTCCTAGCTGAGAAATGAAGTTTTCCCCTGCTAATCCTCAGAGATTAAGAGATGACAGAGTTCCTTCCAGAACAGTTTCTGGGTTCTTATCCTCTTTTGTCTTAGTTTCTCCTTTGACTCCAAATCCTTCTTCCATTTTGGACTCCTCCAAGAAGAATGGGAAGCCCTTAGTACGGAGCAGACATTTCTAGTTATAATAAATTGATCTAAATGAAATGCGAACAGAAATTAACTGTCAGGACAGATTTTTATAAACTAACCTCATTTATGTCATATTTGAAAATTTAGAGAAACCGACCTTCAATATTCCAAAATGTTCTCCAGATGATTTTTGGTAGCCTGAATATTTGTTTTCAAGGATAAAAGAGATCTCTATTTAATATAAGGTCCTTTGGTCACTTGGTTGTGCCAGGGCCCCTGCTGAAGTGCTATTGTTCCTGTTTTGAATTGGACAAAATAGTAAACAGCTGACATTTTCAGCCCAGGGTAAAGAGAAGGCAAGTAGTGTCCCAGCACAGCCCTTGAGAAAGTTCCACAAATAGGAAGTGCCAAATGGAGAAAAGAGCACATGCTTATGAACAATTTAAAGGCGCCTATTTCCTCCAGCAGGGATGTTTGTATAGGGCTTGCTCACCTCTGCAGCTTTCCACAGAAGCCAAAATAAGTTTTTACTTTTCATAGGGAAAACATGTTATGTTGGGAGATTCAAGATAGTACTTAAGTTAGTGCCACAAATGCCTATATAAGGATTTGGTGCCAGAGAAGAATTCCATTATTTCCCCTTCCTACTCTCCCTGCCTCTTCTCTTTCTCTTTTGATATTTCTATTTTTCCTTCCTTTTTATCTTTCTTCTCCCTCCCTCCCTCCCTCCCTCCCTCCCTCCCTCCCTCCCTCCCTTCCTTCCTTCCTTCCTTCCTTCCTTCCTTCCTTCCTTCCTTCCTTCCTTCCTTCCTTCCTTCCTTCCTTCCTTCCTTCCTTCCTTCCTTCCTTCTGTCTCTCCCTCTTCTGGGTCTTTCATTTATATTTCTTTTTCTTTTTCTCTCTCTGTTGCTTTCAATTTCTAGCACTCCTTTGTAAACGATATTTTCCACTTTTTGGTTTTCTCTCTTTCTTGCACTCTTCCTGCTGAGTCTCCCACCATTCCACTTTGCTCTGACGTTTATTTCAGGTTTGGACGCACCAGAGGCCAAATGTTCAGATCAGATCTTTCTTTTTAGTTCAGTCTGGGTACAGAAACAAAACAAAAGAAAACAAGCCACAGAGCTAATTGGCTATCTATCTCTGACGGGTCATTCCCTCCTTCCCCCTTCTCCCCTAACTAATGGCCATAGGCTTGGCCATCTGGGGGGACAGTTAGGCATTTAGAGGACACAGGTGGCAAGCACACCTGTAGTTAGTCACTTACAGGGCATTTGCTCCAACTGAAATTAGTTGCAGGTGTAAAACATGTGCTTGTGGCCAAAGGAAAGAGGCATTTGAGGTCCAGCAGAAAATTCGCCTCTTCATTTCCCATTATTCTCCTTTCCCCTATCTCCTCAGCCAATTAAAGAGTCAGTCTATAGCCACTTAATCTCGTGTGTGCATAATGTCCTGCGAGTCTTGGAGAAGAATAGCGAAGAGGACGGAGCTAGCTCAGCTCGTCGTGGTTTGAATTCGTTCGCCGCTCCCTAGGTGGATGCCCTTCTCTCGGGCTCCAGGGATGCCCTTTTCTTTTGGTCTGGACGCAAACAAAGCCGGCCAGTTATTCTCGTTTGGAGGACGGTCCCGCTCATTAAAATCCCCAATCAAAGCCCCGGCGGCCTCCATTCGGGTGGGTGCACTGGTAATGAACTTTAGCCACACTCCTGGAGGCGGTTATTCTTGGTTATTCTTTCCTTTGGGCAGCCGCTAGCTTTCCAAGTATTCCTTGTGCAGAAGCAGGCCGTCTAAGCTACTCCATGCTTCCGGGGGACCCACAAACATTTACAAACAAACCACTCAAGTCCCTCACAAGCCCTCAGGAGATCGCGTTACCCAGCGCGCACCGCGGGATCCCGCAGGAAAACTCGGGGCCACTCGGGGTCGGGCTCGCCTTAGCTGGCCCGAAGGTTGGGGTGTTTCCAAAATGCCGGGTCCCCTTTTCTCCTTCTCCTCATCCTGCCAAAACCTTTGCCTTCGCGTCGGGAATTAGAGATAATTTGATGCAGCAGGTTTAAGTTACCATTTTTGTCGTGAAAAAAATAGCTTAGCGTGATCCCGATTTTCCTTGGTTTCCTCCCATTCTCGAAGAAAGTAGAGGTATTCACGTTTCTTTGTCTGCGAGTTTTCTAATGTCTTAAGAGATTAACAGTGAGCATGAATGAGGGCCGAGGATTAGACAACAAAAAGCCGGGGCCGGGACTACCTCGTTTGCGGACTTTCCGTTCTCCAGCCTTGCTCAACGAGCAGAGAAACGCAGAGAAGATAATCAGCGCCAGAGTCTCCCAAGTGTTTAGTGATTCAAAAAATTCAGATGACATGTCAGAACTGACAGACTGATGGAACATTTTGTGGCAGGGCCCACTTTTTTTTGTCTTATGTTAAGCTTTCATACTGAGTGAATGCAGATGTTATCACAGGATCCCAGACAGACAGTCAGGGAAATGTGACAGGCTGTCAGCAAGGTTACACTACGTTGATTTTAGTAAAATCTCCCCAAAGCTTTCGAGTCTCTCTTTATATCAAATGCTTACTTACCTCATTTAGGCGGAGAAATGGAAGCTGGCTGGGATGACTCCGACTTCCTCGTCTTTGGCGTAGCTTGGGAGTTGGTGGGCTCTGGTTTCTCATCACCAAAGGAGCGCCGAGCCACCTTGCCTTTGGACGGTCTGGGGGCTTCATGGATTTGAAGACTTTTAAAGCCTTTGATGCTTTTTATCTAAGCTTCCTTCCAGCCCAGAAGGGGCAAAATGCCTTTAATTTAGGGACCCAGATGAATGGTTAATGTTCCCCCTTTCCCCCAAAACATACAAAACGGAGAACTTTGGGCTTTTTTTAAAAGAGGGATTCTTTACAGTCCAAAAGAGTTGGTCAAGTCTTCTCAGGTTTAGTTACAAAAAGTATCCTCCAAAGATTACCATTGCTCAGTTTCCTCATCTGTAAAATGAAGGGACTCCTCTGGATGACCTCTAAGGTCCCTTCCAACTCTAAATCTATAATCCTACGATTGTAACCAATTGTCCCTTGACTACAAGCACTCAACCAGGTCAGTCAACACTGGTTTTTCTTTAAGACTTTAATTCATCTAGAGTTTATATAACTTTAGCAAATAGAAATGGGAGGGGATATTTGTAATGTCACAACATATTTCTATCTTAACCTGAGGTTTATTAACAATCCCACAGCAAGAAAAGTGAAAGTTTAAAGGAAATGAAGTTGCTAATTATTTCATCAAGGGCTTTTCAGATATTGAAATCGATGAAATAACAGTTTGAGAAAGAAGTAAACATTTTTTTGGAGGGTGAGCTTGAATGCCACAATAGCAAATGAATTTGACAATTGTTTCATCAAGGGCTTTTTCAGATATCGAAACGGATGAAATAGCAGTTTGAGAAAGAAGCAAACTTTTTTTGGGGGGTGAGCTTGAATGACACAATAGCGAATGAAAGTTTAAAGGAAATGAATTTGACAATTATTTCATCAAGGACTTTTTCAGATATTGAAATGGATGAAATAGCAGTTTGAGAAAGAAGCAAACTTTTTTTTGGGGGGGGGGTGAGCTTGAATGCCACAATAGCATTGTGTCATTGACATTAATTTAAAACAGGGAGAGATTGTCATCAGTGAAATTTGAGACTCTGGTGTTAGGAACAATTATTTCTCTTTAAAATAAAAATTATATTAATTCCTTTCATTTCTAATTATAATCCTCCTTCCCCTGCTCTTTCCCTCTCCCAACACCTCATATGCCCAAATCATAAGGTCTACAAAGAAAAAAAAATGAGCAAAACCACTCTTCTTGGGCCACTTAGCCATGATGAGTTCACTCTTAGGCTGGACATTGAATTGTTATGATCATTACAGGCTCTTTTCTTTCTAGGTAGAGGTTTTGGTTTTGTTTTCCTGAAGATTACCTTGTGTCTTAGTGTCTGTGCACTTATTAGGTGTAGAGTAACATTTTTCACACCAAAGACAAAATGAAAACATGTGCCCATTTTTCAGGACCCCCATTTTATCCTGGGACACATTTCCACACACTGAAAAAATGATTTCTATGATTTTTAAAAAGGAAAAAGAAAACCATTTAAGGAGATAGCGTTTCACCCGGCCATTTAAACAATATTAATTTTTTTGGGGGGTGACACAGAGAACTGGACAATCAAACACAATTTTGCATATGGAGGAAATGATTTAGAATATGTTCGGCTGCTAATCGCACTCATGCTGAAGTTTTAAATTTCATCTGTCTGCTCAGATCTATTGTGACCCATTAAGTGGCTTCCTTTTTTTCCGACAAATTGAATGCTGCAGCGGCAAGGAGCGCTTTTGTTCCTTTAATTCAGTCAGCATGGAAATGATTTTCTCATTTCAGGCCCTTTTCTGTCCTCTCTTCATTGTGTCAATAAAATAGAGTTGTGCCGAGCTGTGCTAATCAGCTTATCGTGCTAATTCAGTGCGCCGGGATGCTATCTGTGGTGGGCTACAGGTGGGCGCTAGGAGGGCTCGGTCTCCAGGGGAGCGTAATTGTGTGTCTCTGGGGGCTTGTTTGCAGAATAACCTCCATCTGAAGCCCCGGTTCAGGGAGGGGGAGAGCAGGGGAAAAAAATCCCAAACTGAACAAACACAGGCCTGGAGAAAACAGGGGATGGTGAGGATTTTATGGCATTCTCCTGGGCTTAAAGACTAATGGCATGCCCTGTTGGAATTTCCCTCCATTTACCCACCTATAAAGTTCTAGCAAATATATTGCCCAGATTTTTGTCTGCCCTAATTTTGAAAATGGAAGGGGGAGGGGGGAAAATGGAGAGAAGAGACAGAGATAGATAGAGACACACAGAGAGAAGAAAGACAGAGATAAAGACAGAGACACAGAGAGAAGAAAGACAGAGACAGAGTGAGACAGAGACAGACAAAGAGACAGAGGGAGAGATAGAGACAGACAGATAGAGAGACAGAGACAGACATAGAAAAGGAAAAGACAGAGAGAGAGACAGAGGGAGAAAGAGAGAGAGAGACACACACACACAGAGACAGAGAGACAGAGAGAGACAGAGAGAGAGAGACAGACAGACAGAGATCAAGACAGAGAGACAGGCACAGACAGACAGAGAGGAGGAGAAAAAGGCAGAGACAAAGAGAGACAGAGGGAGAGATAGAGAGAGACAGATAGAGAGATAGACATAGAAAAGGAAAAGACAGAGAGAGACAGAGGGAGAAAGAGAGAGAGACACACACACACACGGAGAGAGAGACAGAGAGAGAGACAGACAGACAGAGATCAAGACAGAGAGACAGGCACAGACACAGACAGAGAGGAGGAGAAAAAGACAGAGACAGAGAGACAGAGGGAGAGATAGAGAGAGACAGAGACAGACAAAGATAAAGACAGAGAGACAGAAAGACAGGCACAGCCACAGACAGAGAGGAGGAGAAAAAGACAGACAGAGAGAGATATTGATAGAAATGCACCTACATAAACCAGGGAGGCAGACAGTGAGTCAGAGATATATAGAGAAAAACATATCTCACAAGAGAGAGTCAGAGAGACAGAGATGGGGGAAGGTCATAGAGATAGAGAGATGCCAAGAGAATGATCAGAGAGAAAGACAGGGTGAAAGAGATATTGATAAAAACATAAACCAGGGAGAGAGACACAGACACAAACACAATTACAAAGAAAAAGTCGTTTAGAAGATCAGGATGATACCCAAAACTCCAGACACATAGAGAAGCGTGTGTGTGTGTGTGTGTGTGTGTATGTGTGTGTGTTTCATTAAAGCCAATATCTTAAGCTAGGAATGCTATAAATCAGCACATTTGAGTTTCTGGGCATGTAAGAATTTCTGGTGACTTTGGAGGAGAAACAAACAATTGGAGTTTTCATTGTAGAAAAAAAATCTAGGCGGGAGGGTTTTCTGAAAATTAAAATTTCCTAAACTTGTCTGCATTTTGTTGGGCAAAAAAAAGATGGAGATGAAAAGAAATGAAATCAATGGGAACTTCTTTCTGGAGGTGGACATTTTCAGTTTTAGGACTGGCAAAAAAACCCACTAGAATTTCTTTAGAATTCTTTCTTTTTTGTGTGTGTATTTAGACTGATTTCACTCTCAGTGGAAAACTTTCAGGGCTTGGCAGCTCTGATGGCTCTATAAGAACCCCAGGAGGTTGGTGAAATAATGGAAGGACTCAGGGCTGGGGCTGGGATTTCAAAGATATAGGAATTACCCAGTGTTAAGGTAGATGGCACCTTTTCTTTGCTTTGTTGTCTCAGGGAGTTGCCTGGAGTGACTCACCCAGGTTACACAGCCAGGATATATCAGAGGCAAGACTTGCACTCTGATCTTCCTTTTCTGAGGCCAGCTTTTTATTCACTATACCACTCTTACAAGAGTAAAATTTAAGAATATAATAGCGTCAAGGAAATCTGCAGAATAAAAAATAAATTTTGATCATTTTCCAGTTGAGCCTGACTCTTTGTGTTGGGGTTTTCTTGGCAGAGATACTGAAGCAGTTTGCCATATCCTCTTCTAGTTCATTTTACAGATGAGGAAAATGAGGCAAACAGGATGAAATGACTTGTTCAGGGTCACACACAGCTCAGATACTGGAGTGCTTTGCCATATCCTTTTAAAATTCATTTTACAGATGAAGAAACTGAGGCAAACAGGATAAAGTGACTTATTCAGGGTCACACACAACTACAGTGCTTTGTCATTTCCTGCTCCAGCTCATTTTACAGATGAGGAAACAGAGGCAAACAGGGTGAAATTTGTCCAGGGTCACATGGCTAAGATACTGAAGTGCTCTGTCATTCATTCCCTTCTCCCACTCATTTTACAGATGGGGTAACTGAGGCAATCAGGGTAAAGTGACTTGTTCAGAGTCACACGGCGAGGAAGTATCTGAGGCCAGATTTGAACTCAGGTAGAGGAGTTTTCCTGGTTCCAACCCCAGTGCTTGATCTATTGGTTAACTAGTAATGATATAACCTCAAGTAGTTTTGTAAAGGAAGAAAAGATGATAGATAATTGAGACAAAGAGCAGACCTGTGATTTCTTCAGAGAAGGCAAGACCCAGGTAGATTAGTACTTTTCCTGCAATTTAAATTCTTAGACTATTGCTTAGAGCTGTAAGAGATTTAGTGATTTATACAAGGTCACAGAGCTTATTTTTTTCAGAGACAGGACTTGAATCCAGAGCTTCCCTGGCTCAGGGACCCATCCTATTTGCTACACCAGGTAGTTTCTCAATAAAAATTAATCATTATAATGAATGCTCATGGAATCAAGTGGAATTGAGGAAAATGAAGTTCGATTTCAGTGCCATGAATCTGCCATTTCAATGTAGGCAGAAATAAGTCAACTTCAATTTATCTAGTAAGATAAGCTTTGCTTAATTGCCTACTGTGTGCCAGGCACTGTGCTAAGTGTGCTGGAAATACAAAGAAGGCGGGGGTGGGGGAAGATCTCTTCCTCAAGGGACTCATAATCTAAGGGAGGAGACAACCCACAAAAAAATAGGAACAAAGATATAGACGGAAGAGGAGACCTTCACTTGCTTGATGTATTCCCATCACTCCTGCAGCACAGAGAATGCTCATTACTATTTATGCCATAGAGGAGACTGTGGAGAGACTCTACCAAGATGCTGTTATTGGATGGCAAGAGAAGAGGATTCGAGATCTCATCATGGCGTCCGTACATCCGTATCGCCATCCTAAGTGCCCACCGATAGCATTCTCTAGTTTGTGTCTGGTGGGATGCTTCCCTGCTATGGTGAAATGGAAAAAAAAAAAAAAGCAGATGCTCAGAAAAGACATCTCGGAAGAGGGCCTGGCTAATTGTCCCGTATTCCTGAGGGATCTTGTGGGTTTGGGCTCCTAAGTCATAATAATAATGTGGAGAACAGCAAACATTTTAGATGGTGATATTTCTATAGCTTTGCTCAGTGTTTTACAAATATGATTTCCTTTGTCCCTCTCATCATGTAACCCCTAGGGACATAGGTTCTGTTGTTATCCCCCTTTTACAGATGGAGAAACTGAGGCAAACAGAGACCTGCCCAAGATCATAGAGCTAGAAAATATCTGAGGCTGGATTTGAACTCAGAATTTGAACTCAGACATACTGCTCCATCCTCTGAGCTACAGGTTTCCTCTGCAGGTGGGAAAAGAACCTACCAACTACCTTTATGCAAAAAAAAAAAAAGCATTAGAATTCCAGGGCTTGCCACTTTAAATGAACATGTTGTTAATGGGTTCCCTTTGTGAATGAAAATATATAAAATATAACGGTTTAGGCCAACATATTTTCAGCCAGTCATCACAATTTTTATTTCCCCATGAGAAGGGAGGGAGTTTTCATCTTGGCTATGGGAGGAGTCCTTTTATGTTCTTTAGGAGGTTGCCTTGCTGCTTCCTTGCCTCTCTTTCCTGAAATATTTTTCTTTCTAATTCATTATGGGTTGAAATGTCTCTTACAAAGAGCCTGATTCTATTATGGTTGAGGTGGATGTGGTCTACTTCCTGAAGCGGAAGCCCTCTGGGCTTGGAAAAGAGAGGAGCCCTCTTTGAGCATACACTCCTCCAAGCCAAGCTGGGTTATTTGCCCCTTCCTTCAGGATATTCCATCTCCAGCTTGCTTATTTTTGTAAGGGCTGTTCCCTGTGCCTCGAATACACTCCCTCTTCAGCTCTGCCCATTGGAATCCTGATTTCCTTCAAGCCTCAGCACAGGCAACCACTCCTACATGAGATCTATTGGAACTCTCCAATCCGTTTGGGTTCTCCCAACCCAAAACTACTTTGGAAATCTCTTCTAATGACTTATCTTCTCTATGGATATTCTCAGCCTTCTTCCCCATGGAATGTAAGGTCCTAGAGGACAGGACAGATTTCAGTTTAGTTTTTGTATCTGTAGAGTCTAGCACAGCATCTGGAACATTTGTTTTGTTTTGGTCTAGACCTCTGATTTTTATGATTGGTAAAGACAATGCTCTGTCCTGGCAGATCAGTGACCCAAATTCCATAACTTCTGGTCTTAGGGAATCATTGTGGGAGAATGGGCAGGGAAATGGCTGCTGAAAGTTGTACTGCCAATGTGGACATCAGAGGTAGACTTTGACCCCAGAACTGATCATCCAAGCTGACTCTCAGAGCACACAGTTGGCAATTAATAAATGTTTACTATTGAATATCCTTTGGATTGTGGGTTTTGAGATGGAAGGGACCATGAAGATTATAGCATCAGAGGTAGGATTTGAATAAGGTTGTTTTGACCCAAGAATTGACTCTCTATCCACTACTCCAAGCTGACTCTCACAGTTTACAGTAGGCACTTAATAAATGCTTATTAAAAATGGGATATCCTTTGGATTATGGCTTTTGAGATGGAAGGAACCATGGAGATTGTACTGCTAATGCAAGCATTAGAGGTGGGATTTGAATAAGGTTGTTTTGATCTAAGAATTGACTCTATCCACTACTCCAAGCTGACTCTTACAGTTTACAGTAGGCACTTAATAAATGCTTATTAAAAATAGAATGTCCTTTGGATTATGTGTTTAGAGGCAGAGAGGACCATTGGGGTCATGGCATCCAACCCTCTCATTTTATAATTGAGGCACCAAGATAATGCAGTTTGCCTGTGGACACAGTAAAGTGGTAGCTAGTCAGCTTGGAATCCAGATTCTCTTATCCATCCTCTTTCTGCTATACCATACTGGCTCTTTCATGTGAAGAATCCCCAAGTTCTACCTCAAACACACTCTGGTTGAGTGACTTTGGGCAAATTATCTGACCTTTCAGGGTTCTAGAAAACTCTAAGATGATGAATTTCAATGAAGTTGCTGATCTGTATAGGGAGAAGGAGTTTCCTACCCTGGGAGATCCTTATACTCATGAAATAAAAGACCAGCTCCTATCCTATATCCATGTGCCCGTGAATGTGTATAAATATACTCATTTATGTATGTATGTCATGTACATATAGTACGTACATGTATATATTCATTCATTCAATGAACAGTACTTATGGCCACTTTGTGTAATTGAATGGACTAGGATTTAGGGCAAGAACAAGGATAACAAAGGCACGAAAGTGACTTGATGGGGCTTGTAAGCTAGATGGAGAATGAAGACATAGGCAGAAATAAATGTAGGCTAGATTGGAGCATAATAAGTGCATGAAAGGAGCCCCAAATCTTTGAGATCAGCTGAGGGATTGAGATAGCTTTACTGATGAGCTTGTGAAGAGATGGCTCTTGAGGCAGATTTTGAAGGACACATAGTACAGAGGCAGAGGGTGGCAGAGACCTGTAAGGGCTTCAGGAAGAGAGTAAGCAAGAGTACGGAAGAGGGAAAGCAGGCGGCATTCAGAGAATGGACCCAACTCTAGCTAAAGGACGATGGACTGGGGTGATGATGGCGGCTTGGCAGATGGATTCCAGATGTGACCACTGTCTTTGAGGATTTGAAGGACTGGCTGTCACGTGGAGGAGGGACTTGATTGGTCCTGCTTGGCTCCAGAGGAGAGAGCGAAGAGAGGCTGGTATAAGCTGCAGAGAGATCAATTTGGGCTGTTCATGTAATGGAAAACTTCCTAAGAATTAGAGCTGTCCCACACTGGAATGGGGTCCCTTGGGGGAGAGTGAGCTTCCCCACAATTAGAGATGAGATGATCACTTGTCTGTGAGTGTAGACTGGATTCCATTCAGGTTCCAACTGGACTGCGTCTGAAGTCTCTGCCCGTTCTGAGATTCGGTGGTCCAGGATTCTTTACTTCTCGATTGCGTCTAAATGGATGACCCTGTGATCCAGGAAGGCAGTGCGGATAGAGAGCTGGTCTTGGATGAAGAAATAGTCATTATGATGATAATAGCGAGCAGTTGTCCAGTGCTGGAAAGTTTTTACAAAACTCTTTACACATATCATCTCATTTAATTTACCCAGCAGCAGTTGGAGGTTGATGCTCTGATTATCATCATTTTGCATCATTTCGAGGCAGACAGCAGTTAATTGACTTAGCCAAAGCAAGTGCTTGTAAATGTCTTGAACTCAGGTCTTGCTTGGCTGCCAAGAGAATCTCCGTATCCCATCGCTTCCAGGACAAAATGGTGCATTTTTATCGTCAGGCTTATCTGGTTTTCTTAAAGGGACCTTATTTTGCTCTGAGAAACGTTGCCATAATGATCTGCTTAGATGAATAAGCTAGTATTAAAAACATATTTTCATACATTTATTATTCTATGTGGATTGCCAATTCTAGGGTTTATACTTCCCTTTTTAATCCTTCCCCAAAAGACCCAGAATTGGATTTTGGAATGAAAAATCCGGATGGAGCTATGCAATGGGATACTGTCTGTTTGGTCTCTTTCTGAAATGATCTTTAGGTCGCTTGGCACTTAGAAGAGCAAAAAGGAGCATTTCTGGGTAGCGACTCTGACCTTTAGGAAGGACACTGCTTAGTTTAGTCTCTGAAGCTGAAGCTGGGGGACCCATTTCAGGAGGTTTCCTACTGAAGTCAGGCCAAAACAGAGAATTGACTTTTCTTTTTAACCTGGGGGATTCAGACTGTGCCCATAGTTCTCCTCTTCCTCTCCAGGCTGACCTGAGAAAGCAGCCTGGAATAAAGCCTTAGATGAAGACTTTAACATAGATTCATTTGGGGAGGGTTGGCAGAGCCCTGGGGAATTTGATTCCCATGGGTGGGAGTGAGTATCTGGAATGTGGAGAAAGCCACATCTTTTGCTAACTTCCTGTTTTAATGAATTATTTACTTAAAAAAAAAAACCCTTACCTGTGTATTGGTTCTAAGAAGAGCTAAGCAATGGGGGTTAAGTGACTTGCCCAGGGTTACACAGCTAGGAAATGTTTAGGGCTAGATTTGAACCCAGGACTCCTCATCTCGCAGTCTCTAGTTACCGAGCTCTGCCCCCTTCACTAGTTATTTTGGCTAACTAGGTGCTAAGTAATTGTTCTGATGCTCTTAGGGAGGATGAGTGCTGTCAGAACCTTTTCTATTTTAGGTAGAATCTGGTCTTTACCTCTAGGTTAAGGCTTTTTATTCCCAAAATAATTATAAAATAAATATAAATATAAAATAAAATCTTTTATTTATTTATTTTTATTTATTGTGCAAATCTGGACTTTAGGTTCAGTATTATTATTTTGGACCCCAATTACTGAAATTCTAATAGTCTGGTTCAGTGTCAGGAATAGCCTTTGAATGCCCTATTTGGAGAGTTCATGGGTTTGACTTTGATGAACCTCATGTCTTTATGGACTCAGTCTGGGGACTTCCTGCAGTAGACTCCGACTATCTGAAACCTTGCAGTGATTTATGCATCTTTGAAAGATGATTAAAATGTGCAAAAGTTTGAAAATGGGCTGAACTTTATAGCTTTAGGAATGGGACAAAATCAGCACAAGCTTTCCTTTATTTCACTGATCTTTTTCTATTGCTGGAAAGCAAAAGAAAAAAGAAGGAAGCACCGAAGCTAAGGAGTAGAACTGCCACTTTTATCTCATTCCAGCATCAGACGTGGGCCATTTGGATGAGTTTGGGGTCTGAACCTTGAGTAGCCATTTCCGGTGTGAGTGATTACCATGCCTGAACACAAGGTCATCCTGGTGCTCTTCAGGCATGAAGGGGAGCTCTCTATTATCAAGACCTTCATTGGGGCGAGAGAGGAAATGAAGTCACTAATTAGGTGATATCAAAGAAAAGAGGTAGGGCTGGGGAGAGGAGGGAAATTGAGAGGCGGCTGATGACATTTCAAGCCAACGCTAGAAGAGGAAATGAAGATAAGGGGGAAAGAGCTGAGCCTGAAAGGTCACTGACCTTATTAGTATGAGAGAGAGGAGGAGATCTTCAGAAGCTTTTTACCTAGACAGACTGACAACACGTAAGGTTGCGCAGATGGTCGGAGCGGTAGCGTTTGAGCGAGGGAATGGGGGGAAAAACTCCATGGCCCGTATTAATCACATATTTGACAACTGGAGAGAGGAGAGGGAGTTTTAAACTCACAGATTTTGCCCAGACTTTTTATTATATAGCTTGTGTTTCTCTTCTGCTCTAAATAGCTTCCCCAGGTGATGACTGGCTCATTTTTCGTTGAGTTGGGCGATGAGTTCCATTTTCATAAAGGATTCCTTTTGATTATCAATGAAAACAAATGTTGACCTTATACTATTCTGCCTGGGGAAAACCATCCCTTTATGAAAGAAGAGATAGATAAGATCAGTGGACATTTCAAAGGAGTTAACTGACAGTTAAAATGGCTGTTGGGAGAAGTGGGCAAAAATGGGTACTAGAGTTGAACCTTTAATGAAATATATGAATGCCCCATCTTCATGGTCATTTGAAGGAGTGATATTGCTTAGTTGATGACTCAATCAGGAAAAACCATTTTGATGAGCATAGATGTGAATACAGAATGACCTGTACAATGATCCCTTCCACCTCATGGGGGTTAGGGTAAATATATGAACGAGCTGTGATTCTACTGGACTTGTGATTTGGAAAAGCCACGTAAAACCTTTTGCTCTTCTCTTCATATGCAAGAGAAGAAATTTGAATTTTTTTTCTTTTTTGGGTTATTTACAGTAACTTATTATAAATTCATTTCTAAGTTTCTTAACTTTTTCTGTGTTGTCTCCTGTTGTCTGCAAAACTCTTCTCCAATTCCCATTTAATTTCTTATGCCGACTCACAATATATCAAGACCATGATGGGGGAAAGTCATCCAGTGGAAGGGATACCTTTAGTTTTACTGGGGGACTAGATCTTCTAGTTTACAAATATTAGGCTTGGTATGAGGAAGGCTTGCATTCAAGTTTGGCTTCTGACACTTCCGACAGGTATTAGCCTCGCTTGACATCTATGTCCCTCAGGCCACTAAAGATTCATCTAAATCATTGTGGGTTTGATATTTATGATTTGGGGAGCATCCTGAGTAGACATGGCTTCTATAAGGAGATTTGTTTGTCCAGTAGAATCACAGCTCGTTCATATATTTATGTATGGAATTATTCATTATTCATTCTGATTTACAACCAACAAATACTTAGTCTACCAGATAAAGCACTGCTTTGGGAATCAGGGAGACCTGGGTTCAAATTCCAGCTCCAGTGTCAACTATGTATGCTGGGCAAATGGCAGCCTTCTTGGGGTTCAGTGTCTCCACCTCTAAAATGATGGGGTTGGAATGGATGGCCTCTGAGGATCTTTTTGGCTCTGGACCCATGACCTAACAACAAAGATAACTGTAAATGACAAAGAAAACTCAGATTTCCATTGGATTGGTCTTGGGTGGACCTCATAGTTTGAAAAAATACATGGCGACTTTAGAAAGTGGGATGAAACTCTCTTATTGCTATTATAATATCCTGACCCAATGCATTCGATGACATTTTCTGCTAAATTATGTCCAAGGAAATGCTTGACAAATAATTCAGTGTCTTCCATTTTTGATGCCCATGTAGCCCACACAGATTAGATAGAAGAAGATCATGTCATTTATTAACTGGGAAAGAAATGAGCTGCATCAATCTTCCCAATTAAACAATGGAGTTTTGATTCTGTAATTCTGTAAACTGTTCTTTTTGACATTTGAGTATTTGAGATGCTCCAAGATTCCACCTGGAGAATATTTAGCCAGACAACCCTTTATTGCTTTTAGAAACTCCTGGAGATCCCCCCCCCCCCAATGAAGTATTTGAAGCTGGGTGTCGGTTTATTGTTTAAGTCTTTGTTTGCAGAGCACAAACAGAACAGCACATCACCAAGGTGGTTAAGCTTAGAGATGACTCAGTCTTTCAAAGTGTAATTTAGGTCTATCAAAGGGTCACAAAATGGTAGAACTGAATTTGAGATCACCCATTTATGTATGAGGGTGCTCAAATCCAGACAAGCTAAGGGACCTACCTGCCTCCCCTCACCCCCAAATCACACACCAAGTTAACGAGAGAACTTGGATTTTCAGACAATCAACCAACAAGTATTTATTACTAATAAGTTTAACTAACAGCCAGAATTTATGTAGCACATCTGTTTGCAAAGCACTGTGTTATCTTCTGATTTATTTTTTAAACCTTACCTTCTCTCTTAGATTCAACATTGTATATTGGTTCCAAGGCAGAAAGGTGGTAAAAACTAGACAATTGGGGGTTAAGTGGCTTGCCCAGTCACACAGCTAAGGAAGTGTCTTGAGGCAAAATTTGAATCCAGGACCTCCTGTTTCTGGGCCTGGCTCTTTATCCACCGAGCACTCTAGCTATCTCCCCTGCTACCATGTTATCTTATTTGATCCTCATAACAGTCCTGAGTTAGATGTCATTATTATCCCTGTATTACAGATGAGGAAACTGAGGCTGAGAGAACTGCCCAGGGTCACTTGGCTCATAAATGGCTGGGGCAGCACTCAGATTTAGGGCTTCCTCACTTAACCACATTCATTATTCTATCCAATGGTATGCCTGATCCATTGTAGGCACCCTTCTCAGGACTGGGGGCATGAGAACAAAGAATGAGACAATTCCCCTGTGGCTTCCTTGCTCTGGTCTCTTTTCCACAGTCCAAGTGACCCTCCCTTAGCTATAAACCCTAGCCTCGAAGGCCAGCCCTTATATAGTCAAAGTATCATGCCCTGTTGGATATGCTTTAGATCCTGACTTGAACATAACCATGGGTTCATCTTACAAATCCACAGTGAAATTTGGTGAGGCACAAGAGGGAAAACTGGACCACGGAGGACATTTTTGGAAAGTTTGTATGTTTTCATGGAATCTTTGTTAGAAAAAGAATTTATTTTAGAAATTCCTCACATGAAATCCTTACCCTCTCATTCCAACTGAACAGTGCCCATGATGGCTTACTTTTCATTCTTTAATATTCATTCATTGGGGCATTTACTCAAGCGCCATGTGCCTTGTAAGGACCATTCTGAGAGCCCTAGAGACGATGAAGATGAGTAAGACACGGACCGCCCTCAGTGAAATGACAAGCTGGGAGATGCTTGAAAAACAGCAACTACCACATGAGATTCCTCAGCACACCTTCAACTTAACAAGTGTTCATTCAGATCTTACTGTGCACCAGGCAGCTACGCTTCATTCAACAAATTTCTCTTTTTGTCTGATCAGGGTCATAATAGGAAACATAAATATAATTTTTGTAGAATAAAGACACGAAGATGGAAAATGGTCTCACTGGTCAGCACCTTGGTCTCATGGAAGGAGATCTGGATTTGGAGTGGAGAAAGTGACTGCTGGGTCTCCCGAAAAGTCTTTTCACTTCTCTGATCTAAGGTTTTTATGACACTTTAAGAGTGCCAGAAATGGGAGCTCCTGTTAAGTTCCTCTTGACCAAGTCATTCTTGATTCATTCCATCTTTGGGTCTTTTCCTCCCATTATTACTTTGTTTTCTCTCACTTTCTATGCACACACATTTACTCCATTGGTTTGCCTCAGTTTCCTCATCTGTAAAATGAGCAGAAGAAGAAAATGACAAATCACTCCAGTAACTCTGCCAAGGAAACCCTAGATGGAACCAGGATGGACATGGCTGAACAGTCACAACAATCTTTTATGTACTTAGTCGCTTGGTGTTGTCTCTTCTGTTAGATCTGGGGCTCCTCGAGGAGCTCCGGTGGTCTTTGCCATGGCTTGCCTTTCTTTCTATGCCTGGCCCGAGGGGCAGCTCCTGGCGCCCCGTAGGGGCTCCTAAAGGGTGGGTAATGGCCTCCCTGACTCCCCGAGAAGGGGACAGGGTCCTCGGAGGTAGAGGACGATGAGCAGCCCCTTTCCCTTCCAGGGTCCTACATGCCGGGATCCTTCCCCAGTTACCATCATGCATACCTGGAGCCATAGGAGGGCTCCGCGGAAGAGTATTAAGTGGCCTCCAGGTCCCAGGGAAAGAAAGGGGCTGCCATCCCCGATTAGATGTGGTTTGTAATAGTATCGTCCTGTTTTCACTCACCACACTAGAAGATTTCGACGAGGCTAACAAGGCTCTCGGTAATCAGAAACATGCCAAGTTAAAAAAAAAGTGCGGGGGGGGGGGGGAGGAGGACGCGGGGGGGGGGGGGGGGGGGAGAGGAGCAGCCTAACCTCTGAACAGGAAACAAATGTGATCAATTACCCCAAGTGTGCAGCTCACAGATAACTTATCTTCAGGCTCCTTCAAATGAGAGGCTGATTGTTACCAAATGGGGCTCGCAGGCAAGGGAGAAAAACACACTGGCGGTGGGGTGGGGGTGCAGAAAAGGGGCCGGGGCAAACCCGGGCTTTTAGTGACTTCAGAAATGGTAATTGTGCCCTGACTCCTGGAGGATCCCTCGAGCGAGCGATCGGCTACCAAGTGGTCCCCGGTGAACCAAGGAGGCAGCGGATTGAGTCAAACGCTGCCGAACGAGGCTCGCCTGAGGATTGTGGGGCTGAACGGGACTCCCGTTCGAGGTCACTGATATATCCAACCCCTCATTTTAGAGGCGGAGATACCCAGGTCAAGTGCCTCGCCTGGTGGCGCTCAGCGAGGAAGCGGCTGAGGCAGGATTTGAACCTCGCTTTTTCTGATAGCAATCACTAACGCTCTACTCACTACAGATTGGTCCTCGCCTCCGACCCCAGAGCAGGAGCTACGTCCTAAGAGTCCTGGGATTAGCCCCCTTTCCATGAGCAGCGAAAGGTTGCACAGAAACCCTCCTGGCAAAGAAACTTACCGGGAACCCCCGGCATAGAGACTCCTCAAGAAGCTTCGAGTAGACCCCACTGGGCCCTTTGACAGGCACCGTGGACATAAAGTTCCCATTTTAGACCTTTTTTGGGATGTTGCTTTAGACTTGGGAGACTGTTTATTATTTTCTCCATGATCACTGCAGGGCATGCTGAAATCAGAGGATCTGAGTTTGAATCCCAGCTTTTACTATCTATTCAATCTTTGACAAGTTACCTCTCCCTCTCCTTCGCCCTCACCCTCTCCTCTCCTCTCCTCTCCTCTCCTCTCCTCTCCTCTCCTCTCCTCTCCTCTCCTCTCCTCTCCTCTCCTCTCCTCTCCTCTCCTCTCCTCTCCTCTCCTCTCCTCTCCTCTCCTCTTCTCTCCCCCTCTCTTCCTCTTTCTCTGTCTCTCTTTGTCTCTCTCTCTCCCCCTTTCCCCTCCCTCTCTCCCTCTCTCTCCCTATCTTTCTCTCCCTCTCTTCCTCTTTCTTGTGTCTCTCCCCCCCTCTTCTTCTCTCTTCTCTTTCTCTCTTCCCTTTCCCTCTCTCCCTCCCTCTCTTCCTCTTTCTTCTCTCTCCCCCCTTCTCTCTCTCTCTTGTCTCTGTCTCTGTTTCTGTCTCTCTCCTCCTCCTCTTCGTGTGTTTCTGTGTGTCTCTATCTGTCTCC
Organism: Monodelphis domestica; assembly: GCF_027887165.1. Classification (NCBI taxonomy): domain Eukaryota; kingdom Metazoa; phylum Chordata; class Mammalia; order Didelphimorphia; family Didelphidae; genus Monodelphis; species Monodelphis domestica. The sequence continues at coordinate 31,296,072 of NC_077234.1, read as the reverse complement.
TCACTCTGTCTTTCTCTCTCTTTGTGTCTCTCTCCTCTCTATACCACCCCTTCCTTCCTTCCTTCCTTCCTTCCTTCCTTCCTTCCTTCCTTCCTTCCTTCCTTCCTTCCTTCCTTCCTTCCTTCCTTCCTTCCTTCCTTCCTTCCTTCCTTCCTTCCTTCCTTCCTTCCTTCCTTCCTTCCTTCCTTCCTTCCTTCCTTCCTTCCTTCCTTCCTTCCTTCCTTCCTTCCCTCCTTCCCTCCTTCCTTCCTTCCCTCCTTCCCTCCTTCCCTCCTTCCTTCCTTCCTTCCTTCCTTCCTTCCTTCCTTCCTTCCTTCCTTCCTTCCTTCCTTCCTTCCTTCCTTCCTTCCCTCTTTCTCTCTCTTTCTCTCTCTCTTTCTCTCTCTCTTTCTCTCTCTCTTTCTTTCTTTCTTTCTTTCTTTCTTTCTTTCTTTCTTTCTTTCTTTCTTTCTTTCTTTCTTTCTTTCTTTCTTTCTTTCTTTCTTTCTTTCTTTCTTTCTTTCTTTCTTTCTTTCTTTCTTTCTTTCTTTCTTTCTTTCTTTCTTTCTTTCTTTCTTTCTTTCTTTCTTTCTTTCTTTCTTTCTTTCTTTCTTTCTTTCCTTCTTATAATCAATACTGTGTATTGGCTCCAAGGCAGAAGAAAACTAGGCAATGGGGGTTGTGACTTGCTCAGAGTCATACAGCTAGAGAATGTCTGAAACCAAATTTGAACCCAGGACTTCCTGTCTCTGAGAGCTGGCTCTCAATCCACTCAGCCATCTAACTGCCCCCTCATCTCAATTGAACAACATTTCTTTAAGCTCAGAGCCATGTTTGGGGATTTTCATTGAGGGACTCGGAGTGTGGGAGCAGAGGAAGAGTAGAGGGAATTAAGATGGAGAGTATTCCTTTTCACGCTGGGGAGAGGACTGGCAAGGAGTTCATGCGAGTGATAAAATGGTAACCGCCACTGAAAATCATAAAAAAGCGTGACTTAAGTCTCAAAGAAAGGATGATTGGATTCAACAAAGATTAAGTGAACTTCTACTATGTGCCAGACACTGTGCTGAGTGCTCAGTGTTGAAAGAAAAACTGAAACAAAACTTCCCTGCCCTCAGGGAGCTTATGTTTCCCTGTGGAAGAAGCCCCAACCAAAGGAAAGCAGGATGGTACACTGGAAAGCCTCCTGGACTTGTAGTCACAGAACTGCTATTTACTATTTTTGTGACCTTGAGGTTCATCATCTAACTGACTTTTTACAGGTGAGGAAACTGAGGCCCAGGGAAATAAAAAGATTAAACTATTAAAAAAAGAGATTAAACTATGGTCACGTTGCTAGTCTGTGTCAGAGACAAGAGGCCAGTCTGCTTCAAAGCCAAGCATCTTGTCCCTCTGGGCGAAGCTGCTTCTCATTTCCACCCTGGTAGAAAGAAGGGTTGTGGTAGATGGCCTCTAGCTTTCAGTGATGATTCTAAGATGTGTATAACATTTTGTAGCCAGGCTGAGGGGCAGGATTGGGAGTCCCATTTGAGTGGTCTATTGGCTTGGCCATCTAGATAAAGTAGACCTTATTGGCCTGAAGGAAAGTGGCCTATTGGGGCAGCTTGGTGAAGAACTGGACAGAGTGCTGAGCTCCGAGACAGGAAGACCCGAGTTCAAATGGAGCCTCAGATATTTATTGGCTTTGTAACTCTGGGCAACCTTCTTTGCCTAAAAAGTCCCTCCAGGATCATTGCCTTGTAATGGCAGAGGGTTGGCATAACTTAATGGAACTATAAGCCGTGCCATCTTACCCAAGATGAATGAGTCACAGCGGAGAGGTGATCCACTGGAGAAGGAAATGGCTCTCCCGAGACAGCTCCATGGACAGCGGCCTGGGGCTCTATGGGATCATGAAGCCTTGGACATAGCTAAATGACTGAACAACAGCAACGATAGAATAACAATAGTGGTAGCCCTCGGACAGTTGGTAATAGAGGAAAAAGTTGAGGTACACCTATGAATAATGAAGCTGATTTCCATAAAGTACATCAACCCTCAATCTTTCTACTTGTGCCAACATTGATTCTTTCATGGTCCTTATGTATAGGTGCCTGCCACGCTAGAGTCGCATCCCAAGAATATTCCCATTTCATTTTCCAACAGACCCAGAGAACCTTTCACAGCTAATAACAATACAAGAGTCACAGCCCAGAGCTTGGCACATTGGAAGAGTTTAGATGCTTTTGCATTTATTCAGAGGATGTTTTAAAGTTTGCAAAGTAATTTACAAATGCCATCCACAATTCACCTTACCAGAAACCTGTGAGATAGGGACTTTTTTATCTCCATTTTACAGATGAAGAAACTGAGTAAACTCTTCCTCTTTCTCTTCTTCCTCTTCCTCCTCCTTCTTCTCCTTCTCCTTTCTTCTTCCTCTTAACTCTTAAGTCTTACACCCTATCCAGTCTATCACTTCGTGGCTTCTTCTTCACTGGAAAGTGCTGATACCAGATGCTCCCAAAGTCTTAATGCAGCAGTAGTCAGCTAATAACACTTAAAAACTCACTGAGACTTCTGAGACTCCTGAATATGAGTTAGGAGAAACCGTCTATCCCTCAGGGACTCTGGAAGCAGTGTAGGTCCTTGGTCTTTCCATATGTATCCCAGTATATTTCTGGACCCTTTAGATTTAGGTCTCTTCAAGGACAATGCACCAAGGAAATAGCCTGTGCTTGGTTTGGGGTGCACGACAGAGCATTTGGATTTAAAGCCATTCTAAAATGAACCTTTTATCCATATGAATTTCTGTAAAAAGTTTTGTTATTATTATTAATTATTAAAGCAAAATTTCCTACATAGGTATGAAAAAGATGAGTGATGAGTAGTAGTATAGTGGGCATAATGTTGGGCTTTAGAGTCAGAAAACCCGGGTCCAGATTCCTGGTTTGCAACCTCTGATCTACATGAGCTTGGGCAATTCAATCCAACCGAATAAACATTTATTTTGTGCCTACTATGTGCCATGCACTGTGCCAAGCACTGGGGTTATAGAAAGAGACAAAAGTAAGTCCCTGCCCTCACAGCTGAGACGGCAAGCCATTTCTTGTCTCTAACCTCAGTTTCTCCTTCTATAATACGGGGTAGGGGGTTGAGGCAGATCACCTCTGGGAAGGTCCTCTCCACCTTTCATTCTCTGATGTTGTTATCCTCACCATTTTCATGGTATTCCTCACTCTTGGATCTTGGTCAAGTGTTGAGTTCGATGTGCTAATGGAGAAAATTATGCCAATGATGACTAGTTAGCGGCAGAGACAAGAGTACTCCTGGGTCCTCTGGACACAATATCTTACTTTCCCCCTTCAGAGAGTTATTGCCAGGATCATATGACTTCACACTGGTGTGTGAAAGCATTTGGCAAAGTAAGACGTAGACCGGTACAGAATGTGAGACGATTATCATTGTTTTAGACAAAGGAAGAGAATTTTTTTCAAGGCTCTTGAATAGATGCAGCTCATTTTTGGGCTCCAGTAAACACAATGAAGTTGGTTGTGTCCGATTAAAACAGAATCGAGATGTAGAGAAATGAGGGGTTTATAAAACCAGACCTGGCTTGCCCTGGCTTGGGTGATCCCTTGGGTGACTAGGTGTTTGTTTTTACGATGGAAAAGGGTTCATTTTAGTAGAATGATGACAGTCTTTCTTTGCTTAAAATATTTTTTCAACACTTTCTATGGGAGATGTGTGTGTGTGTGTGTGTGTGCGCGCGTGTGCATGCGCGCACATGTGTGTTCAACGTGAACGTCACCAATTAAGTTTCGGCACTACCTGGAATGAAGATTAAGTAATTTTAAAATCAACACCCATGGAATGTGGCTGCATTGTAGGGAGGCAAACCAAAACAATCGGGATTTGTTTGTAACTGATTTTTTATTGTTTTAGTTGTGGTGTAACCTTTTCCACTGATGGCAACACACATCCCCCCCCTTTTTTTTTACTTAGTGACTTTAGGGTAGAATGTCATGGGGGGTGTGGGGGGGAAGAAGTGGTTTCAAAGCATTTCCTTGGAATTAAAGTCATCCCCTGTTTGTGAAAGTTGTAGGCTGCAAATCTGAGCTCAGATAAACTCATGGCTGCCTTTAACATCCACGGACACAAATGGAATTTAAGAGATTAACATGCATTTGACCTACTTTGGCTCTCTTGGTAATGAGGGGTGCAGGGGCACAGAATTAATCTCTCTCAATTTGTGGCTCCAAGGGGTGCTGCTAAATTTTAGAGGGTTTGAATTTTAAAAGTCTCCTGTTGTGTGGGAGAGTTTTTGTTGCCCCTCCTAGAACTCTGTTCACTAGTGATTGAAGTCCTAGTTTTATCTTTTGGGGTCAATCATGGGATTTAGTCCCATATCTCGTAAAGGAAAGCCATCAGAGGGGAACCCTGGCTTTGCGTTGAGTGTTGGAAAGTAAATAAAGCTGAGTTTGGAAAGACTTGGAGGTAGAGCCCCACTGAATCATGATTCTCTTCATTGTGGAGTCCTGATGCCTTAGAGTTGATTCAACTCTTGGGTCCACTCTTGGTTCTCGTGGGAGCACGCGTATCCAACGTTGGTATTAGTGTGGGGACATTTGCTATGAAATATTCCCATCCTATTCCTGGGAAGGTATAAGTCACAGGGATATAATTTGGATTGATTTGTTTTTAAAAGCTTTGCAATGATGGCACTGGCATGCCATGATGCAGGTTCTTTACAGCGGTATTAATGCATTTAATGAACAATTTTGCAAGTAATTTATATTCTTGTGAAGCTAACATTAAGGGCTGAATGGATTCCTTCTCCCTCTTAGTAAGACTAATAATTCCTTACTGTCATATCAATATAGAGCTAATAGGAAATCGTGAGAGCAGAAAGTTACATAAAAAAACCAAGCAAATGAACCCACCCCAATCTAATTTTAGTCAACAGAGGCAATGAAGACCTTCCTGCTCTAGATCTAGAGTACTTTCCGCCTTCGAAACAAAGACTTGGAGATAACAAGAGGCTCAACCAAGGGTGCAAATGGCAGAGGTTGAGGAGTTGCCATTTTGAATTTTGTATTTCTAGACCAGGAGTTTAACTGTACGAGCTGTCCAGATTTGAGAACTCCTTTTACTAAAGTCTATTAAAATCTATCCATAACATTTTTTTTATTTTAAAATAAATTTAAAATAAGATTTTAAATTTATTTTTAAACCTTACATTTTGTCTTAGAATCAATGCTATGTATCAGTTCCAAGGCAGAAGAGTGGTATAAGTGCTAAGGCAATTAGTTAAGTGACTTGCCCTGGGTCACACAGCTAGAATATGTCTGATACTGGATTTGAACCCAGGACCTCCGAAATCCAGTTCTAGCTCTCTGTCTACTGACCCACCTAACTACTCCTCTATCGGTTTTAGACTGAGAGTTGTTGGACAATTGAAGAGGAAGAGATTTGCCTATTGGTTTATAACCAATATGTGTCAAAGGAAGGATTTGAACATTGGTCTTACTGACTCTCTACTATTCCCAAGATGCCATCTTTTTTAATTTTTATAGTGTTGCTACTATATGATCCAATCTTTGTTTCTGCCCTCAACCTGCCCCCCCCCCATCTCCCTTGTAGAAATCAATAGGACAAAAGACATTAGGAAAGAGAGAGAGCAGAAGTGGAAAAATAAGAGACTCTTACATTTCTATAATACACTAACAATTTAAGAGTTAGTGAGAGTAATCATTGGTTTTGGTTTTCAAGATGTCCTATTGGGAGAAGAGGGAGTGTGGCTTACTGGACAGAGACCTGGACTCGGAATCAGAAAGTCTTGTTTCTAACTCTGGGACCCCGCTCAAGTCACTTAACCTTTTTAGAACCATAAGCCATTCTTATAAGTTTAAAATTTTTTAATTAATCAACTTTACTTAATTATTTTGTTTTTGATTGATTGATTTAATTGTTGTTATACTTAACACTGTGAACAATGTAGTCATTGCACTAATGTCTTGGTAGAGGGAAATCTACTCGTTAAGGTCTCTATACTAATAAAATAAGGTACAAATATTTGCATAAAACTTATTCAATTTGCTGGCTGAAATTCACATAATTGATAATAATTTTGCCAGTGAAAGCCAGGGCTTCAGAGCTAGAAGGGGCCTGAGAGACTGGCATTTTGACAGATGATGGAAAGGAAGACCGAAGAGGCTCGGGGTCACAGAACATGGTAATGGCAGGGTTGGGAGGAGAAACGAAGACTCTTGATTCCCAGTCAGCTCTTTCCCTGATTTACTGAGACTAATTCAGTATCCTCTGAGTTCTGAAGTTCTTTCTCCAAAATAATTCTGTGATGTAGGCAATTGGCACCGATTAGTCATTGTCATCATTCCTATAAAAATATTTTGATGATCAAGAAACTGAGCAAACAAAAGGTCAAATGACTTGCCCAAGGTAACACTGCTAGAAGGTGGCAAAATTTGGACTCAAATGTCAATATTTCATCTTTACGTATAGATACTATCCTGCTAACATTTTAAGACTGATATTTCAGTGTAGGGGGAAAAACCCCACAATATCTTTTTTTAAGTCATTGAATCATTAGTTTAGAGCTTTGAGGGATCTTAGAGGTCCAAACTCTTCACTTCCCAAATGATGAAACAGGCAGAAAGGACTAAAAAGTGGTGTCTGAATTCCAGTCTTATCAGTCAAGAAGACCTAAGTTCAAATCTGGCCTCAAACATTATCTGTGTGCCCCTGGGCGAGCCACTTAACTGCACTCTGCCTCAGTTTTCTCATCTGTAAAATGGGGATACTATCACCTACCTCACAAGGTTGTTGCAAGGATAGAATGAGAGGATATTTGTAAAAGCATTTAACACAGTGCCCAGCACATAATAGTAGGTGCTATATAAATGTTAGCTCTTAGCTGTTATTTTGATCCCATATTTAGTATTTTTTCCATTTCACTACTACAACTTCGCTGTTTATAAAAAAAAAAAAAGAGTTGAAACAAAGTATAGGCTTCCTTTTAGGAACACCTGATGTCTGATATTCCTTTCCTAGAAATGTAAGGAATGTTTACATTTTTGTTTTTCCTGTCTAAACAGGGAACATTCTTAAAGTCAAATGCCCAGAAATATTTCTTGGCACATTTTATCTTGGGGAAGATGTGTGTGTTCGAATTTGTGTTAATACAGTTTAAGTAGTGACTTCTTGACTATAGTTTTCCGAATTCTATGCTTTGGAAATCAAGGTAGCTATTTAGGAAAAGTGTGACCGCATCCACCTTCCTTTCTACAGTTTAATTAATTAAGTGTAATTTGCACGCCAGAAGAGAAATACTAATATTTATGACTATGCTGAGGTTCTAGATTTTCTGTAGGCTTTTCAAGAAATTGCCTTTTTTTTCCTTTTTCTGCTTCCCTGTTGGAAAGTTTAGCTCCTCCACACAACGGCAGCTCTTCAGGCCGGTCAGATGCTTTCCGACAGCTCCTTGGGATAATGAGAGCATGTTTTCATGTTCATTTCAACGATGACGATGACCAAGCGTCTTCCTTCCCTGGCCATTTGGTCTCCTTAAGCCATGCCGGTGCTGCCTCTGTACAAGATTTATGGGCAGGAATGAGCTTTTTGGAGCTGCCAGTGCCAAGTGGCATTCAGTTTTACATATGGAAATGTAAATTTGGAATCGTTCACTCTAGAGAAGTTTCTGAAAGTCAGCACCAAGATTGATTGATTCCCTGATTTTCGTTTAAAGGTTTCAGAAGGGAATCGCTTTTCCCGGCATAATGGCAGCCGGTGGGCAGCCTTCGCCACTTCCCCAGTTCTTGTGATAGCCCATGCAGGACGTGCATCCTCCAAACAGGCCCACCAAGTGCCTCTGGGATGGTCGTTGGGGAAGACTGGTGGCGCCCTAGTGGGAAGGGAGGCATCCGGTTGCCTCGCCGAGTGCCCCAGCGCACAGAGTTAATGCGCAGCCTTCTTCCCTCATTCCTGAGATTCAGGAGTCGCTGCTAACGCGCCCCATTTTCCTAACAGCTGCCAACATTGTCAGCACTGATCTATCAGAAAGGATTTCTCCTGGCCAAACTTTGAAGCTCCTTTCTGACATCTCCAACAAACTAATTGTTGTCTCCTGCCTCCGAGGGCCCTCTGAAGTCCCAACGAGTTAGTGTCTTCTCAGAGATGAGAAAAGGGGGCTCACAAAGTCAATTTATCAGGCTATTACGCATTGTCATCGGGCCAAACAAAAACGTCTTCAAGACAGGGGGAAAAAGTGGAAGAAACGGGGCTCTGAGAAAAGGTTACAGAACATCCATCTTCTCTCCTCTTCTGATTGTTTTCTTTCTTTGCCCATTTTCATACCCGCTTCCCCCCACTAAAAGACACTTTATGACAAGCATTGTGATCTCTTTAGAACGGAGGGGAACCTCTGCTTTAGGACACAATCTTTGCAAGTTGTGAGTGACAGCGGGAAAAGGTCCAATTGCCACCGAGGACACCAGGCAATAAATCATTCACCCCTGGCATCAGCTGGCTGGACTAGTCCCCACTTCCTGAGTGGCCACCGGGGCTTGGGTGTGACAAAACGCCTATTGTCAGTTTCCAGCCACTACATCCCCACTTCTTCTCCCTCCGCGCAGGGCGTAGGTTTACTTAAGATGTGAGAACTGAAAAGGAAAGCTTGGAAAGAGAATGAAAGCGACAGACGTTGGAAGTGAAGGGTCCTCATGGGTAGATGAGCACTGTCATGTTGGTTTAGAAAGAAACAAAAAGTTTGGGGGGGAAATAGCTGCGTTTTCCGTTTTGGAAGGTGGTCAAATCCTTATTTATCACCATCACAAAAGGAATATCTTTCTGTTATTTATTGTTTATAAGAAATAGAGTGGTCCTGGGAAATGGGCTTGCAAGATGAATGAGCTTTTGATCAGCTGGAAATTCTTTTTAAGTATCCCCCCAAGATTGTTTTAGCCACAAACTCATAATTCACAAACTCTTAGACCGATAATAAATGTTTGCTTAATATTGATGAAGTTAAACATCTTGTCACTGGCAGTACATTTTGTAAAAAAGCTGGAACAAGTTGGTTTCCAGTTAAAATGCACATAATTAAAGGAAACAAAGAAATTGTCAAGGAAGTGTAGCCCAAGGAGGGTAAAAAAAAATCGGATTGAGAAATAGTTTCTCTGGCATGCTTGGTTAACTGGAAGTTGGGGTTGACCTGACAAAGGCTGCCAGGAGCCTTCAGTCTATATTATCTCTAAATTTGAAATTTCTGAATATTCTCCAAATCACTACATTTTAGAATTCTAAATGGAATTTTTCCAGTATCATTAAGAAAAACTGATTTAGAAAATTGATGGAGATTAAGAATAACTGATTTAGAAAATTGCTGGAGATAGTAAATATAATGAGGTAAAAAAAAATCAACCTATCAACAGCTCAAACACCCAAGCAAGAGGAGGACGATTAAGAAGCCATGGAATCTTTATTTGATAGAATACTATTTAGCTGGTGGAAATATCAAGGACTTGGATTTTTTTTTTTATTTGAGAAAAGTTGTATTTGAGTAACAAAAAGTGAAGAAAAAGATCACAAAATAGTATTTATTTTAGTAGCATGCACAAACTGATTATAAATGTATAAAAACTTCATGATATAGATTATGAACATTTAGGGACATTTTTGGGGGGTGTAAACTTGCTAAAGTTCAGAATTTATAAGTAAATCAACACTGAGATAATTGTCAGGCGTGAATATATACTGAAACAGAACAGGCTGATACAATGTAAAATCATACTTTTGCTACCTCTTCTCAATATTAATTATCAGTTTCCTTTTATTATATAATAACAATAATTATTATTAGAATGAATTCATACAAAAGAAAAAATATACATATTCACACAAGGAAATAGCTAGAAAACATTAGCCTCACATCATTTTGCAAGATGACAGGTATTTTCTTTTGCATCCTGCATTCCTATAAACTTGACATAATTTTTTGCCTAAAGAAAAGAGGAACACTTTAAAGTTCTGAAGAAAAAAATAAATACCAAGGATACCAAAATTCTGCTTCCTGTGCCTTCTCTCTTTTTCTCTAAAGAAAGAACTGAGCAGAAATATATGGCTTCTCTAAACAATGCCAAAACATCTGGAAGGAAGGGATATGATTTTGTCGCCCAGATGGTTTGTCTCTCTTATGTTGGGAAACATCTAATGTTTGTCATCGTATAGACAAAACACCCAGATAATTGGCTGAATTTTTCACATCTCACCTGGCTCTGACACATAGACACAGCCCACATCTATCTCCTTATGCAGAAATGTATTATTACACAAGTCATCCACCCTTCTTCCCCCCAACTCCCCAAGAAGGATTTTTTTTTGTCTGTGTTATGATATATTTCCTTTTATCCCCTAAATCACTTTGGGCTGTCACGGAGCAGCAGAAATACTTTCATTATCATAAAATTCTCTTGATATCATAGTAGGGATGGTCTATTCCTGGATGATTTAATAACAGTTGGAGGAATCGTTAAAGAAATACTTTAACCATGCATGTTGTCAATTGCTTACACCAGTTCGGGTCTTAAGAATTGACAATGAAACAACAGACATCCTCTTTTTCTTTCTATTTGTTCATTGGTTGATGGCAATTAAACTGAAAGGCTATTATTATTATTATTATTGGCTTTGTTTTATTTTGTGTATTTTCCAGCAAATGGCCTCACAGACCAAATGAGAAGATGGTCTGGCATGCCCCATGACAGCTCTATCCCAGTTCATCATCCTAACTAAAAAATAATCCTATCCAACTTGAAATCCACAGCAGCTATAAGTAGAAAATAAATCCCCAGCCCAGCTCAGACTTGTAACCTAACAGCTATCATAAATAATCAGAACCTATTTGAAGGTGGGAGATGGGACATTAGAAGCTATTTACAGTACTAGAGTGATACCATCGATCAGTAACGGCAACCCGTAGATAAGACTCATATGATGTCATGGTTATTTATGATGGGTATTGACAGTAAAGCTACTGGAGAATTTTCTCCTAGACAGCTTCATTCATTTTTGCTTGTGATGCATTTTGTTGTTAAAGAAGCAATCAATAGCAGATTCGTGGTGATAAAAGGTATTACTTGTTAAATATGTGAAAAATGTGAGTATACATAGAGGAAGGTATTCACTCCCAAACAGGCAGAGTTTAAAATTTCATTTGTGATATTTCCTCTTTTTTTTTTGCTTCCCCACCTAGAAACGTTTAGCAGATTCGTTTCACCCATCCTGGTGGTTAAAATGGGATGTTCTTTTGTTTTGCTGGTTTTTGAACAGTTTCTACTTCTGTTAGACCTCCAATAGTCTGAATGCCCGAGGCTCTTTAAGACATTAGTGCCATCTACTACCTGATGCCTTAATTGTTTGTCTTCCCCCTCCCAAATGACTTTGAATTTAATTTGTATAAATTATATATTTACTTAGACATTCACACTTGGTTTCCCCCAAATAAAACGTCTGCTTCTTGATAGTGAGACCTGTTTGGATTTGGTCTTTATGTTCCAGAACATATGGTATCCCCTGACCCATAGTGCATTGCCGTTTATAAAGGCTCTTCCAGCTGCCCCCAGGTGTAGAGATCTGACCAGACCCACAACCCATTTTCCTTTTGTATTTGACCAAGGGCATTTTGAAGACTCTTCATGGGTCGCCATAGTTCCTTTTCAGTGGGACCAAGTTCCCTGGTCTCTCTAGAAATGCCAGGTTGGATAGTTGTAGCCACTATAGTATATTTACTCATCCATTCATTCAACATTCAAAAATATTTACTAAACATCTATTCTTTAAATGCCATCTTACTTGGAAGCAGAATTGAATGAATGACCCATACAGTTGGGTTGGCTTCACTAAATCAGACCAAGAAAGGAAGTTATAACTTTAGTCTGGCCCTAGCCTCCCCCCCCCAATCTTCCACATGGGGCATATGAAACATGGCTCTGTATGTGTGTGTACATATATACTCTATATTTTATGATTTCTCCAATCCCTAAATTAATTGAATAGTTCAAGCAAAAAAAAAAACAACAAAAAACCAAACCCATGGAAAGGTTTCTTTGTCCTGAATCATGCAGATTATTTGTCTACATGGGCCAAATTCACCCTCATAGCATTTTACTTAATATCTGGAGAATAGACAGTCAATATGTTTATAAAATATTTGCAAGTAGATTATACAAACCTAATACAAGCAAATAAGGCATTCCTTTGTTTATGTAATTTTCCTTTGTGGTACGTGATTTTGGAGATTCTTAGTGACCAAAAAACATTTGGAAAAATACTTTCCAGATTCCCCTACCCAAAAGAACATGCAATCAATCAATGCCATATTCTTAGTATATATACTATAATGGCTTAGCAGGAATAATCTTAAAAATGATTAATTTCAGAGAACTTCCATTTGGCTAGTAGGGATGAAATCAGATGAAAAACAGATCAGGGTTTATTGAACACCTGTTATATGTTGTGGGCATGTAGGTGATAGAGTGGATATAGTTTGAGGATAGAGAAAATTCATCATCCTGAGTTCAAATCTGGTCACTTAAGCCTGTTTGCCTCAGTTTCTTATTCTGTAAAATGAGTTGGAGAAGGAAATGGTAAACCACTACAGGATCTTGGCTGAGAAAACTCCAGATGGGGTCAGAAAGAGTCTTATGTGTCTGAAATGATTGAATGACAACAACAACTATCTGTTCTGAGCTCTAATCTGGCCACTTAACCCTGTTTGCCTCAGTTTCCCCATCTGTAAAATGAGCTGGAGAAGGAAATGCAAACCACTCACTCTATTATCTTTGCCAGGAAAACCCCAAATGGAGTCAAGAAGAGTCCTATATGAATGAAATGACTGAACAACAACTCTATGTTCAGAGAAAGTAGACGTCACAGAACGTGCCTAAGAAAAATTTGCAATCTAGATGGGGACATGAGCTAAACATACACAGAATGGGAGAAAGCTTCCTTCTTAACTAAATATTCTTATGAATGAGATGCCAAACCCTATGGTTTCTACTCCATTTCTGCTAAAGAGCAAGGGCCAGAAGAACACTCAAAATTTGGTTTCTTGGAGCAAAGTCCCAATGGGCATACCCTATAGCTCTGTTGAGCAACTTCAGCTCTTGTGTTTTTTGCTTTAAAATTTGTAAAACTTTGGGCAGAAAAGATGGTGGTTAGTGTATTAAGTATCCATTTTTTTTATGAAATGTAAACAATCAATGAATAGATGGAAAACCATTGAGAGTCTTTGGTATTTCTGAAATCTAGTAACTTGTAGCAATTGGTTCTAGGATCAATAATTTTTATTTTTTAGGAAGCTCCAGAACTCTTTAGATGGAAGAAAGTGCTATATTTGGGGGGTTATCACATTAATAAAAGTCTAATTATAAATTTATTATTATATTATATCATATATAATATATAATGTTATTATATATTAATATATAATATATATACAATATATAAATTATATATTAATATAACTAGCATTTCTATAGCTGCTATCATGTTCCACTGTGCTATCTCATTTGATTCTCACCACAATGCTAAGAGATATTATTTTCATTTTACAGTTGAAGAAACTGAGGCAAACAAATGCTAAGTGACTTGCTCAGGTCCACATGGCTAGTGGATGACCAATGGTCGATCCATTTTTCCATCACAGCCTTTTCACAGTGGTGGTTTCCCAATAATTGGGTTGTCTTTGAAATAGAACCAAAGCACTTCCTTTTATCAAATTCATTTATTCTAGAGGTCATGCTCAATCATTTCCAAAAGCACTGTCAAGGCTGTGACAATAAATATCAGCCTTAATTTAAATGAGTCAAAGTTCACTCTCATTTAGTGGTCATCTATTTAGCTAAATCACTGGAACAGTCATTCTCTTCTGTATGGCAATAACCAGAATTGGCTTGAAACCCATCAACAAACTTTTAAGGAAGAAATACAGTGATTTAATGGAGAATCTTTTTAAAAGCACTCAATACATTGTCAGCGGCTGATGAAAGGAACATAAATGTGGATTTTTCTTTAATATTGATTAGTGGGGCATATTGGAGGCTTCCAGACTCAATCCTATTTTCAGCGTAGGCATTGTGTAACGCTTATATTCTCCCCAAATCACCTCCACTTTGGGCCAAGTAGACACTAAATTTTCTTTTTTTCTGCCCGAATGTCCTCTTTTGTGTTGAGTTTTTGTTTGATGATAGAGAAACATTGTCTTTATTAATATTTCACACTTTTTATAGGAGGTTCTACCTCGCTGACTTCATACTGTTCCTCTGAATGGTCCCTAGATTGTACTCAGGAAATGTTATTACAAGACTTTCTGTCATATTTTTTAAAAAGATGGTTTCCTCTGACTTGCATGGAACAGTGTGTGATTTGGGAGGAATGTTAATGGCTCCCTGAAAGAGGTCAAGAGGTCAAGTGGGTCACAATTACCGCCTTGTAGAAAATTGCCAGTGCAAACGGGCTCCCCCAAAAAGCCGGTTTGGGGGAAGAAGGCATCCCGAAGTTGGATATCGGTTAATATTACAGTGACAATTCCAGAAGTCAGTAAGTGGAAAATGTGAAGGTTGTGATAGTGTTATTAATTAGAAAACACTGAACTAAGCCAATTAGCCTTTTTGTTGCAAGTTAGTCTATTAAATATATGCACGATGCCAGTGGTAATGGATGTAATTTGGCATAAAATTAATCTGTACTCAGACTCAAATGTTTCATTTCCTTGTTTAAAAATGAGAATTAAATGAAGAACAAAATTCCTTTTAGACTCGCTGTTTTGGGTGGAAATATTTTAAGATTCTGCTCTTAACTTGGAATTTTAACTTAGAACTTAGATTTTCTCCATAATGGCCTGAATCAAGAATTTAACATGGCTTTCTAAGATTAAAGATTTAGGATTAGGGAGCACCTTTCACCATAAAGTCTGTCCAGTCCTACTCTCTTATTTAATGGCTGAAGAAACTTAGGAAACTAGTCAAACAGGTGGAAAGCAGCAAAACTGGGATTCCAACCCATGTGCCCCAACTCCCAATCCCATTCTTTTTTTTTTTTTAACTATAATACTCTGCCTCATTCTCTTAGTAAGAATGGCAATCCAATCCAACAAACATTTATTAAGCCAGTACCAACTAGAAGGCACTGGGCAAGGGGGAACAGGAGAGTCATTAGACTACTGATTTCCCCAACACAATGGGCTTTCTAGATGGTTAAGTAACTAAACATATATTCTTCACTTGTCCTCAGTTTCTTCATCTCTAAAATGTTGGGTTGGGTTGGATGACCTTTAAGGTGTTTGCCAGCTCTTACATCCTGTGATTCTGTCTATGTTTTGATAGACCTTTAAAATATTTATTTTTATTGTTGCCTTTCCCATTCCTGGTAAAGAACATTCTTTATTAAAGGCTGTCCCATTTTGATTTTGCAGAATTTATTTGATCTGTCTTGGGGTTATCTGAAACCCCAAAACGTGCCCAGTGAACCACTTTTGCTAGGGTGAAAGAAATCTGTTTCAGGTCCTCAGATGCATTTGGAGAACTGTCTTTTTGCCAAATAGATCCTTAAAATAACTTTCCTGAATCAACTCTCAAAGTAGGACTTGTAAAATATCTTTAAAAACTCCCCCCAAACCCAAAACATCATCGGATGGAGTCCTATAGAATTCTGTGTTTCATAGCCGCAAAAGCACCCTTGTGATTGAATTATACAGATCCTGGTATTAATTCTGGCTCCTTTTCCAATGCCAGTGAAAAATCAATATGACTTCACATTAGATCCAAGAAGAACAAGACTAAAGTAGATAATATTTATTTATTTTTTTCTTTTGGGCACGAATGAATTGAAATAGCATTTGCATTCTAAGATATATTTCAATCAGCTTCATATAGGGCTATTCTTTTAAGCTAAACAATTAGAATAGTTTGGGTATATTGTAACCATGGAATAATGTTCTAAATTGACTAAATAAATTAATTTTAAAATAAATAAATAAACAAACAAATAAGAATAGTTTGGGGAGATCCTTTGGGCTTAAATGGGCTGTCCTCAGGTAATGAATCAGATAGCTTCCCCCTGCCCTCTATTTTTTGTTTACAAATCTATCCTGATATTTCAATGGGTCTGTAATCATATAGATGTGGATACTAACTCCATTAATGCAACTTATAACCCATACCTACTTGCCTATCTTTTGTAATTATTGCTGCATGTCTATATTTTATATCATATATTCATACTAGTCTATACATTCATTTTTATATATGTATATACACACACAGAAACTCACACACACTTACCTAATTTCTTTCTCTACCAACTGGAAGTATAAATCATCACAAAACTGGCTGCTTCCAAACTTCCAAAGTTCCTTTCCTCACCCATGGAAGTTCTCTCTCAGTATTTGAGAATCCCACCAATAAGGAACAAAACAAATAAAAAACCCTAAACAAAACCCAAACAAAACATGCATTTCAGAATGGTGAAGCCATATGTAACCCCAGGAGTTTACATCAAACCAATGGTATCTTCCATGGGTTGAGGTCCTTCCCAGAGATGCTGTGTGCCCGTTTTCGTTTTCTGGATGCAGTTGAGGGTTATAGTCTCTCCAAAATGGTGAACTGTTTCCTCTACTGCTATCCAAATGAATTTTCCCCTTCAAATGGGAGCCATTTTCCAGGGACTAGCCCACGCTGAATTCTTGTTAGTTTTTGGCACTCTTGAGTAGCGGGTGGAACCAAAGGAAGAAAGGACATCACTTTTCTGTGTTTAGAAAAAGTCTGGGAAAGATTGGTATGACTCGAAGGAAGAGAGACATGAGAAAACATTTCCTCTCCTAACTTGGCTTTATTTGACATTCAAGAGAAGTCGCCATGGGGTCCATCACCCACAGTTTGATTCCAGCACCTCTTACCAATGCTTTAGCAACCAGGCAGGTACATCCTTCTCCTTCCTCTCCATCCACCCCAGCAGAGGCACAAGAGAAACCTTCCTTACAGTCCAGCATGGACTGGACTGGTGTCGAAGTGCTGGGTAAATTATTCTTTTGGTACGCTTATCATCTGTCACCAAAGATGGAATACATTTTTCTCCGCCCATCAGCAACAATGGTTCTGTCTTCATTTGTTACTGACCAGCAAAAGTGAACCACTCCAGAGTGCACAGCATTACTTTTCCCTTTTAAAACTCCAAATTCTCTTTTTTTAAAGGAATATTGAATTAGCAAAGTAAGTCTGATTATCTTTTGAGTAGAGTTCAAATATATATATGTAAATATAAGTATGAGTGTATGTGTACATATTTACATATTTGTATATATTGTTTTAAGGGTTGTAATGGTCTCTAGATTTCCCTCATTTTACAAATAGAGAAACTGAGGCTCAGAAAGACAGAGTGATTTTCTCAGTTGTATTGTCTGTGCTCACAGGAAGAGCTTCCAATTTAGAAAAAGTAAGACCATGAATGCCAATGACTAAAATAAAGTATGAAGGGATGTGAGAGAGAAAAAGAACCCAGAAAATTCAAGTGATGATGATAAAAGCTACACTTTAAGGTTTATAAAACATTTTACAAATAAGTGATTTTATCCTCACAACGATCCTTGGAAGTAGGAGATATTATTATCCTCATTTTTGTTGTTCTAGGTCAGTTGTTTAGTCCTAGCCAACTCTTTGTGACCCTGTGGACCACAGCATGCCAGTATCGCCCATAGCACTTTTTGGCAAGGATACAGGGATGGTTTGCCATTTCCTCATTTTATAGACAAGTCAATTGAGGTGACTAGAGAATGACCCAACTAGTGAGTATCTGAGGTAGGATTTGAATCCAGATTTTCCTGATTCCAGGACTGTGATCTACTCTGTATAAGAAAAAAATGAATAATTTTGGGGAAATAAAGCTGTGCTTCCTCAGGTATCATCGTTACCTTTTCTTTTAAAATTCTTGCCCCAAATTCCTTTCCCCTTCAAAAAGGACCTAAGAAAATCAGGGGAAATTTTCTACACTTGGGAGTCTTGAATATCTAGGTTCCAGTTCTGCTTTAGCTATTTATGAGCTACTTGACCTTGGCCAAGTTGCTTCTTTGGGCTTTCCTTTGGTTATCTGTAAAATAAAGATAAAAAATGAGGGTGAATCTCAAAGGAGACTATAGATAAAGTGCTTCATGAACCATAATTTATTATACAAATGATTATTATTAGAAATATCATTTTCACTTATTTTTTCCATTTCAAATATTTCATTTATTAGTAATATTATTTTCATAGCTGCTTAACTAACTACTGAGTTTGGCTCAGACTAGTAGTTTTTGGGTAGACCACTATTACCCTTGGAAGACCCTGCCCTGAGGTTGAGTTTGCTTTTGTTTGGAGGATAGCATGGGCCCCTGAAGCAGGAGAGACTTAATGACTAGGAGAGACAAAGATATCAGATGCTATAGGAAAAGCTGAGTGAGTCTCCAAATTATTAATTGAAGCTCTGACATGGAGAGAAGGTAGAAAAGGTTTGGCAAATATGCTCCTGGCTGTAGATGCTGAGACATATTTGTCATGAAATGAAATAAAAATGGAGGCAGGTTGATAAGTAGGATTGGTGCAAACTGGATTATTTATCCTAAAAGAAAAAAAAATTATTCAAGATAAAGGAAGAAAAGTGGAGGACAAATATTATTCTGTAATATCCCCCTACCAGAAGGAGTTGAAATAGTTGCCCCGTGTCGCCACCTTGGGTTTCTTTTCTGGTCCAACCAAATTGTTTCCTACTGTTGTTGGTGTCATCATGAAAAACCCAATGTTTGAGCCAAAAGAGATCTCAATTTGTATCTTTTACTTGTAACAAGGAAGGAAAACAGAACCCAACAAAATCTTTCTAAACTTTCCATTTCCCCAAACAATAACTTTCCCTTAGAGGCAAAACAACAGATTTTCACTTGAGTTACCATCCAATAGAATGAGAAGGCGTCTAAGGAAATTGGCCTTTCTTTGTCCCTGGTGGCATTTGTGGGTGAGGGTTATGCCTGTCATCCTTCTCTTCGGCTTTTCACTTTGGGCTCACCATACTTAGAATATCATGGATGTTTTTCCACCCTTGTTTGGCCCATCACCACTGTCTACGGCTTTGTAACCACACCATAGATGCTGGTGATGGATCACCTCCTTGGGCCAGCCCTCCTTCCAGAGTCTGCCTCTCACCCTGCCACAGTTCTTGTAGGGTCCCCTTCCCCCCTTTCCCCCTCCTCCCTGCTGCTTTCACCATGTTTGTCTGGAGCATGACACTGGAGCTGGGGAAATGTCCTTGTTTATAAACTTTCCATCACCTGTAGACAGGGCTTTCCACTTTTTTTTTTCATGTTTCAAGGGACAGGATGTTGTTAATTTAAATTTCATAAAAGTTATGACATGCTCTACCTTTGTTTGAACAGCACATTTTTCCAGATTTTTTCTTTTCTCTCCATTTACAAAGCTGTTCTTAATGACACCTACATTCCCCTCCCCCTGAGCTGTCTGAAATCCAATAACTTTCCTTCCTAACTTTATTTTTTCTCTCTCTGATGTGCCTATGGGTTATTGTCTGATTTGTCACCAAGACAGTCAACCAAGGCACTTAGCCAATGGAATGAAGGAATATTGTGGGATCTGACTCATTTATTAAAGGAAGATAAAAAGATGTCTACTTTGCAGAGAGTTCCCAGAACTGGCAAGATGGGTCCATTTCTGTCATAGTCAAGGGCATCTGCTTGGACATGTCTCGTTTGTCTTTTCAATCCCGACATAAAGGGTTTTACATGATGTGGAGACTCGGTTTTCTATCTCTGTAGAGACATTTTTATATTTGCCTACCACATCACACAAGCCATGAGTGTACTAAGACAATCTTATCCTTGTTATGTACCTTTCTAATACTCCATCATTAATCATGGAGCCCTAATAACACTTTTTTTGTCATGGTACGACAAGCATCTTGGCTCAGGCTCTGGTTCCGGCTCATTTACAATGGCCTGCCTGTCAGTTCAAAGCATCAGGGAATTAATATTGCAAGATGAAAAAGTGAAGTCCCTGAAACATCCCATCTCATATACTTGTGGTCATTTAATTTTTTTAAGGATAATTTTTATAAAACAGAACCCCTGGAGGGTAAGCATGTAGGACAGGGTTCTTAACCTTTTTTGTGTGTCCTGGACCCCATTGACAGATTTCTGTACAGAAAAAAAAAACTCTTACATGCATAAAATAAAGTATGTACGATTACTAAGGAAACCAGTTTGGCATTTAAGGCAAAGCATTCAAAATTTGTCTGCATTCTACTTTTTTGTTGGTATATTACATATTAGTGTCCCTTCTTCTTTCTCCATTCCAGTTAAATTTGTCTTCAAACTTAACATTCTCTCTTCCATCTCCATGCCTTTGCTCCATGAATGTCCTCCATGCCTGGATTCTGCTTCCTACTCACCCTTGCTGGATTTCCTAGTTTCAAAGGCTCAACTCAGATGCCACCTCCTTCCTGATCAACTCTTAAAATGTTCTGTATATCTTTGTGTATTCTTTCCTACTCTATAAGGAAAACAGAAACAACTTGAGGTCCAGAACTGTTTTTGTTTTGTCTTTGGATCTCTAGGAATTAGTACAATGTCGTGCACACAGTAGATGCTTAATAAATGCTCATTGGATTTGTATAGGGACATGAATGTCTTTTCATAAAGTTCTTCCTCTTCTTTCCCTCCCTCTTCTGAATTATTTCACTGTATTCACTGAATTATTGAAGTTCCTCTCTCCCATAGCATTCCAGCTCTTCATCCTAAACTCCTTTGGATGTCCTTGCCTAGGGGACATGTGGTTGTATTGCTGCTAGGAGTCTATTTCCTGTGACTCCTCTGACACCATTGGTTTACGCTTTTTTGTCCAACTCAGGACAAAGTTCTTTAAGAGATATATGTCAAAACAATGTCAAAACAACAATTTCCCATTATTGATTCACTTATCCATTGTCATTCCCTCTGTCCATGTCTATGTATGTATCCATTCATCTGTCTATCTATCCATCTATCTATCCATCAATCTATCCATTTATCTATCTAACAATCTATCAATCAATCAATCTATCTATCATCTATGTATGTATATATGTATCTATTTATCTATCTGTCTATCCATCTTTCTATATAACTATCGATCTATCTATCATTTATCTGTCCATCTGTCTATCCATCCATCCATCATTTATGTATGTGTATATGTATCTATTTATCTATCTATCCATCCATCTATCTATAACCCTATCTATCATCTGTCTGTCTGCCTATCTATTTATCCATCCATCCATCCATCCATCCATCCATCCACCCACAAACCCATCCATGCATCCATCTATCTATCTATCTATCTAGCCATCCTTCCATCTCTCATCTCTCTCTCAATATATATTTATGTATATATTTAAATATATGTTTCTCTCTATATATGTCTCTCTATCTGGAAAAAGAACACCGCACCCCCAACATATGTTTTCTATGTTAATGTATGGAGTGACCTTGGAGTCATCCAAATCCCGGTCCACCTCTCACTTGCTCAGTGACTCTTTTCTGGTGAATTAGAAGTAAAATCGAAAGCCTCTTTGAGGATTACAGAAAAGGAATTCCACATGTGTGAGTGTGTGCTAGTCCCGGCGATTTGTTTTAGAGCACGGCTTCACTAGCGGCAAATGAATATAATCTGAACATGCTTTTAAAAGATTAAAAAGTAGAAAAGATGAAACTGGCAAACTCTTTGAATTTTTATGGGGTAGAAGCCATTTATGTGGGCCATCCTATGTATTTTGAGACCAGTCTTAGGGGAGACCTTAGGATAAGTGATTTTACTGATTTTGTTCTATTCTTCCAATATGTTAAGATGCTGCTAAGTCTATAAAAGTCTATGTGATGAACCCGTCTCTCTTTCCTTGCTATCTTTTACTAGACTTTATTTTAGTAGGTACTTTATGCAGCTAAAAGCTTATATTACATACTCTAGCATATGGTTTTAGGATTAGAAAGGAATTCTGGACAATTTAGTTTAAGCCCCTTCTTTTGCAGTTGAAGAAACTGAGGGCTTAGGAAGTTCGGTGATTTCCCCAAGCTTATACAGTAGTAGTAGTAGTAGTAGTAGTAGTAGTGGTGGTGGTGGTGGTGGTGGTGGTGGTGGTGGTGGTGGTAGCAGTAGCAGCAGAGTTGGGATTTGCTGGATGTTTTGTGACTGGTAGTTCAGCTAGGAGGCACAGTAGATAGCGATCCAGGCTTTGAGTTAGAAAGTCTCATCTTCCTGAGTTCAAATCTGGCCTCCGACTCTGTGTGACCCTAGACAACTTACCCTTTCTCTGCCCCAATTTCCTCAACTGCAAAGTGGGGAGAGTAGTAAGAACCTACCTCCCAGGGTTATTTTCACGATCAAATGAGATAATATTTTTAACTCAGCACAGTGAGCATATACGAAGGACTTAATGAATGTTTTTTCCCTCCCTTCCCATGTTCCTAGGACTATAATCCTATGCTTTCCCCAATGAATTATCCTTTCTTTTAATTGCACTCCAGTTATTGTTCTTTCCATTTATAGAGGGCATTCTTGGAAGGGGATTGCAAGATTTAGGTGATGAATTGTGAACTAGGTTGTGACAGGGAAAAAACAATTTCTGGAACAAGTTGATGATTACCATCCAATGGAAAGTTCTGGGTGCTGGACCTTTTTCTATTCCAATGGTTTATTCACTTGTTAGGGTTTAACGTGTAAAGATGAACAGATTAAGTGCTTACAAAATTTCTTATTTATCACATTGAGTATTATTAGCCTGTTTGCATTGCCCAACAGTTCCCCAAATACTGGATGCACAAGAAAGCCCCAGATCTTGTCCTTTGTTGCCAGTTAGCTTATGGCCAATAGGAATGCTGTATGCCTTACAGAAGCCCATGAACTTACTTGAGAAACATCTAGCCAGCGTCACTAACTAGCAGTTCTCTTCCTTTGACTCACAATTCTGTTGTAGTTAAGTGAATGCTCACTGTTTCTAGGCGTACCTCAGCCAGTTGTTCCCTGATGTGTTTTGACAGTATGGATGGTTCTCAGAGATAATATGGAGAGGTCAGAAGGAATGGACCCCCTTACCAAGTTGAAAAACCTGTATGTGAAGGCCTGGGCAATGGGCACCATGTCTGCCGCATGGGAGTCAGCCTAGATGACTTTAGCAGGTGTTCTGAACCTGTGAACTTTTAAAAAATAACTTTTCAGTATCATTGACTTCCTTTGCAATTTAGTGGATTCTACTTTATGTGTTAAGAAAAATTCCAAACCATTTAAGAAGGAGTTCATAGGCTTCATCTGACTGCCAAAGGAGTCCCCAACATGAGTTAAGAAAGGCTTCTTTAGAGTCTCCTTTTGAGCAGATTGTTTACCAAAAGATGAATTCCTTTGCGTTCATGCTGAGAGAGTTTCTATGATAGGAATTCGCTGCACCGAACAATTTTGAAGTTTACATAAAAGAGAAATGGATCCATAATTTTCTTTTCTATAATAAATTATTCAATGCGAGCTAATTGGAGAAAAATGCCTACATCAAAATGGATGTCACTCTTGCCCAACACACAAACACAAAATGGAAAAACAATTGAGCAAGACTAGCTAACATATCTGAAAATATACACAAAACTGCGTACTCACAATTCCCTCTATTTCTCCCCTTTAGCTCTACCTCAACCCACCATTTTCTGGATCCAAAACTGGTCATTATAACCGTATAGTATTTAGCTGTGTTTAGAGTCTTCACTTATATTTTTTTCATCACTTGGTACATTGTGTTTTCGGTTCTGCTCATTTCGTTCTACCCTTAGTTCATTCAAGTCTTCTCATATCACTCAGAATTTTTCCTACTTAAATTCTCTTGTATTGCAATGATAATAAAATGCACTTATATTATCCAATATGCTTAGCCATTACTCAGTTTATGGGTAACCACTTTTCTTCCAACTCCTTTATTCCCCCAAGAAGTGCCATTATAAATATTTTGCTAATGACCAGGTATTTATTTCTGCCTTTGACATGCCCAAGATTTGAGTTCTCTAGTGGAATATCTAGATCCTAGGTCACGATCAAGTAGGTGATTTTTCTAGCCTAATTCTGAACTGGCTTTCAGGATGGTTCTTATGGTATCTCTACAGTGCAGAATAATTTGCCTTAGCTCCAGTGTGGACAAGACTAAACAAACTTGGTCATGTGGCCATTGCATGCAGTTACTCCACTCTGAGCAAGCAAATAGAGATGAGCTATGAAGTTTTAAGACTTTGCCTTGAAACATGATCCAGTTGACTTAGAAAAGCTGAGTTGTTGACAAAATGTGCAGTCAATATCCAAATAAATGTGGTTACTTCACTTTGTGTCAATAGAGAAGGTGAAAAGTGCAGCCTCAACTGGCTAGGTAAGTTTGGAAGGAGGGGCTGGGAAAATACAAGAGACAACACAGAGATAGTAGGTAAGATTTAGTAGTTTGCTTCACGGTGGTGTTGAGAAGTCAGTGGTACAAAGTTCAGTTGGGTCATGGAAAGTGCAGATGCTTCTTGTGGTATTCATGGGAAAAGCTTAAAATGGCACCCACTAGGGAGCGTTCCATGGTGGTTAATGGGCTGCTCAGGCTCCTGCTATGTCTTTTGATCGAGGAAGTAGAGAAGTCACATCATCTTTCGTGGACCATTAT
The DNA here is from genome assembly GCF_027887165.1 of Monodelphis domestica. Lineage (NCBI taxonomy): Eukaryota > Metazoa > Chordata > Mammalia > Didelphimorphia > Didelphidae > Monodelphis > Monodelphis domestica. The sequence goes on along the minus strand of NC_077234.1, from coordinate 31,271,349 downwards.
TCTACAACTGGAATGAAAAAATTCATTCATATATATGTATATGTATATGTATATATAATACACACATACATACTAGAACAGTTTTTTAAAGTAAGGCATTCGAGGCATTCAAGGGCAGCATAGAATATAGCAAAGTCTTCACTTTTCCTTTCCTTCCTTCCTTCCTTCCTTCCTTCCTTCCTTCCTTCCTTCCTTCCTTCCTTCCTTCCTTCCTTCCTTCCTTCCTTCCTTCCTTCCTTCCTTCCTTCCTTCCTTCCTTCCTTCCTTCCTTCCTTCCTTCCTTCCTTCCTTCCTTCCTTCCTTCCTTCCTTCCTTCCTTCCTTCCTTCCTTCCTTCCTTCCTTCCTCCCTCCCTCCCTTCCTCCCTCCCTCCCTCTCTCTCTCTCTCTCTCTCTCTCTCTTTCTCTCTTTCTCTCTTTCTCTCTTTCTTTCTTTCTTTCTTTCTCTCTTTCTCTCTTTCTCTCTCTTTCTCCCTTTCTCCCTTTCTCTCTCTCTTTCTCCCTCTTTCTCTCTCTCTTTCTCTCTCTCTCTCTCTCTCTCTCTTTCTTTCTCTCTCTCTCTCTCTCTCTCTTTCTTTCTTTCTTTCTTTCTTTCTTTCTTTCTTTCTTTCTTTCTTTCTTTCTTTCTTTCTTTCTTTCTTTCTTTCTTTCTTTCTTTCTTTCTTTCTTTCTTTCTTTCTTTCTTTCTTTCTTTCTTTCTTTCTTTCTTTCTTTCTTTCTTTCTTTCTTTCTTTCTTTCTTTCTTTCTTTCTTTCTTTCTTTCTTTCTTTCTTTCTTTCTTTCTTTCTTTCTTTCTTTCTTTCTTTCTTTCTTTCTTTCTTTCTTTCCTCATCTGTGAAATGGATCTTTCATAATAGCACTTGTCTCCCAGGACTGCTATGAGACTAAAAAGGGAAGATTTTTCTTATCTATCCTAAAAGTGCTACATTAACTAATCAGTGAGTATATATTAAGATCCATAGAAGATATTAGAGAGTAATTTGTTATATCGTTCAGGTCATTTCAGTCATGTTTGACTCTTCATGACCCCTTTTGGAAATTTCTTGCCAAAGATACTAGAATGCTTTACCATTTCCTTTCCCAGTTCATTTTACAGATGATGAAACTGAGGCAAATGGGGTTAAGTGATGTTGCCTGGCTCATACATCTAGAGTGTCTGACTCCAGACCCGCCACTCTCCACTGTGCCTCCTAGATGCCACATTGGAGAGAAGAGACAAGCCTAAAAGGATCTGCCTCCTTTTCAAGGAACAATTTGAGCCATTAAAAAGATTACGAACATTTTGGGCTTAACCCATCTCTTGAACAAATGACTATGGATGTATTTAGTTCCCTTTTGTAGGAGGGAGTATGATTGAGAAATGCCTGCATTCTTTTCTTATTGACCCCTAGATCAGGCCATTGGAGCCCAGCATTATCATAAGTGCAAAAGGACAGACTAATTCTGGCCTTCGCTGCAAGGTGGAGCATTTGTTTCAGACAAAGTCGTGTCTTCGCGATCGAACATCTCTGCATATTTGGCATGATTTTCGTTTCTGCCCCTCCAGTTGACCTTGGAAGTGACTCGCCTTAAGCATGATGGATGCTCCACAAGATTTATCCTCCCAACCCAGAGGTTGAGTCCTCCGCTAGTGAGAGCATGAAAACTGCTTACTGAGGCTTGGCTGGGCCCACCTTTGCTTCCTCACAATACTTCCAGAACCTCATCTCATTTTGCTAATTACCAATAGAGAAAATCTGCTCCTCGGCTGTCCTTTTGAGTGAGTGGGACCCCAAGCGCTTACTTAACCATAAAAATATTAAATACAGGAACAGTCATGGGGTGGAATGTTAAATAGGATGAACAGAACAAGACAGAAATATGCCACATTCATGGAAAGGAGAGGGAATTTCATCAGACTCTATCAATATGCCACAATAGAGGGAGAAGTAACGAGAGCGCCATGATTGCAGCCCCATGGTCCAGAGCAGCTGCACGGGGCCCATAACACTCCTAAATGGGACCTGAACCAAATTAAAACGTAATTGAGAACTGTTTAATGGAACAAATAAAAATACAATAAAACATAGATAATATTACATTTTAAAACCGAGTTAATATTCAAGGCTTCAGGGATTCTCATGTATGGGTTAGTGATCTCAGATTCTGCTTGGGTTTGGCACCACTGGTTTACATAAAAACATATATATATATATATATGTTTTATAAATAGAAATTTTATTGGGAAAAATGGACAGCTTAATTAAAATATATGTAAATAGAAATGGAAACATAAATATAAATATATAAATAGAAACTTTATTGGGGCAAAAGAGACAGCTTAATTAAAATATCATTTGGATACAGCGGAAAGAAAGTCCACAGGATTAGGAGTCCAAGGACCTGTATTCAAATTTTGACTCCTCTATTTAATACCTGTGTACCTTTGGGGTAGTCACTTTCATCATTTAGATGAGAGAGGTGGGCTTCATGTTAGTACTCCATCTGTGGTCCTTTGGTCCCAAATTCCTTGTGGAGAATTTCCACAATGCACCAGAGACTTTCCCTGGTTCTCTCATCCTTGTCACAGAAAATACAGAGATTTGTATCTGACGCTGGAAATCAAAATCTAAAAGGCCAACCTTTTCCTGATATTTCATGAACTTTTGCAAATGAAATATCTATTGATCAAGTTTGCTTTGAGACAATAAATTTTCCATGTCTAGTCTGTCGTTTCAATTATGTTTTTTGCTTGCACATAATGGAAATGAGCTTTTACACCTACAATGATTTTTTTTTTCCAAATGAACAGATTTTAAGGTTACAGATAGCTGTAATTGGTTTGCCTCTCAGCACTATGGAGAAAATGAACATTAAACCAAATGTCCCAAGTGTGGGAACTCTTCCCCAGAAAAGATTTAGGTAGCACAGAGGCTGCGTTAACTCTGATTATTGGTTGTATAATCCTAGGGTGACAAAGAAGTTATTCTTGATTCCCCAAACTGTTGGTGCCCTCCCTCTCCGACTAAATTTTATTTAATGACTTTGTATTTATTTATTTATACCTATTTTATATAAGTGGATTTCTTCCTACCTTCCTTCCTACCTTCCTTTCTGTCTTAGTATTCTAAGACAGAAGAGTGGTAAGAGATAGGTAATAGGGTGGGATTAACTGACTTGCTCAAGTTCACACAGCTAGGAAGTATCTATGGTCAAATTTGAACCCAAGTCCTTTGGACTTTAGGTCTGGCGCATTATCTGCTGAGCCACTTACTGACTCTGTGAATGTTTAAGGCTCTTTCTTCTCTTTCCTCTCCTGTGATAGTCACATCAGCTTCCCAGATGATGATAATCCTCCCTCCCCAGCCCCGCCATTTTCTTCTATTGATTGAGTGTTGAGTTTCTGTAATTTTAGATATGTACATAAGATCCCTCCCTTCTCCTAACTGAATGCAAACTGCTGGAGAACAGGGATTATTTTGTTTTTATCTTAGCACCCCCAGTTTATAGAATGGTATCTGGCGTACAGTAGGTGTTTAATAAATATTTGGTGATGTCATGATTGATCAAAGTAATTAAATATCAAGTATTGAAGAATTCAGATGAATTGCCACCATCAATGATTCATGCTGCCATTTTCTTCTTTTTTCAGTTTTTTAACATTTATTTTTTTAATTGCTATTTTCTTCTTAATACAGTGGATCAGACTATAGATGCAGAATGTTGTATATTCCAAGGCTTGGCCAGTTTGTTGGTTTCTTGACTTTTTTTGTTTGTTTGTTACAGAATGGACTCCATGGAGGTAGGATATTGGGAAATGATTGTGGTATCAAGAATACAAGGCATCAACCCTATTTTTTTTTTCTGAAGGAAAGCAAAGGATGTGGTAAGGTTGCTGTGGGGAAGGAGGGAGTTCCAGGTTGTAGGAAGAAGCTACAAAGATGGTAGATGGAGTATTATGTATGGAAAATAGGCCAGTCTGGCTGGACCTCAGAGTGAATGAAGGAGGGGAATAACATGTACCCAACCTGGAGAGATGGGACCAAGCCAGATTGTCCAGGACTTTTGAGGCTGTCACAAGGAACGGAGTTTGCGGTTTATCCTAGAGAAAGATGGCAGCCATCGCTGTTTCTTCAGCCAGAATAGATACAGACCAATACTTTAGGAATATCTGTGTGGCTCCTGTAAGGATGGATTGGAAAGGGCGGAGGTTGGAGGCCAGGAGAATAACTAGGAGGGAGAAGAAGAAAGCCTGAACTATACTGGCCAGGATTTTTAGATGAATTAGTTCTCTATCAGCCAAAGCATGTGCTTCTGAGATAACTGAGGGAGCAGAGTTCTGTGGAAACACCACTCCCACAAGGTGGTAGGGATAAGAGTAAATGCCCTTATTTGTTATTGCAAGATTTCTTTGAGATACTTTGATAGGGAGGAAAGGGCTTGGAATGCTTATGGAAATACCCTGAGTAAAAAAGTCCCCTCTGCTAAATCCTCTAATCTCCATTGCAGGGAGAACAAGTCTCTACTTGCAAACCTTCCCAGGGATGCAGAACTTTGCCTCTAATTCTACAGCCCTTGAAAGGGGTTTAAAAAAACAAACATCCCAGTATCTAGTGAGGGTGCTAGAAGAGGACGCTTCTCTATTCACAATCTGCCATCCCGAAAGGCAGCTTTTGCCATGGACTTTTGAGTGGCTATCGCTGGGAGTTTCCACTTCTGTGGACATAGGACGTAACCCCAACATAAATGGGACAGAGCAAACTATAAAGCCCAGTGACAGAGTCTGGGTTCTGATGAGCAGAGGGATGAGCCCTGGTTGCTTCCCAGATCAAATCAGGGAGTTGGTGTCCCTTGGCTGTGGAAAAATGGAAGTGACCGATTCTAGCCTGCTAAAGGAAATTCTCTCCTAGTCAGTCGTAAGAGCACATCTTTGAAAGCCAGGGAAGCGTGACACGCTTCTTCCCTCTGGAAGAACTCACTCCTGGCTGAAATGTACCTACCTGCCTCTCAGGAGTCCGGTGGGAAGCAAATGAGATCATAGATGGAACATGGCTTTGCAAGCCTTTGAGTGATATGTAAATGCTAGTACTTACTTTTACCATCATCATCCCCATTGCTAATGCTACCATCACCATCACCGCCATCATCATTACCATCATCATTAAACTTTTGCCATTCATTGGCTGGCCCTGTGATGGCCAAGAGACTTCTGTCCTGAAAACTAGTTACAGAGCCCTTTACCTGGGGAAGAGTCTGACTCTTTTTTTTGCTAGAATATTGGCATTTTAATTTAATTTGTTTTTGTCCAGATCTGATGACAATAACATTTCTCAAACCCTTACCTCCAACTTAAGATTAATATAGTATATTGGTTCCAAGGCAGAAGAGTGGTAAGAGCTAGGCATTGAGAGTTAATTGACTTGCCCAGGGTCACATAGCTGAGGCCAGATTTGAACCTAGGTCCTCCAGACTCCAGACCTGGCCTTCTAGTTACTATGTCACTTAGCTTCCCCAGGCAGTGTTCTATTAATGGATCATTGAGAAATGATGAATTAACTGGCCCTGAAAGACAAATGGACCAGTTCCTAATTAACTAATAATTAATAATCCTAATTAAGATAAAATTGGGTGTTAACCTCCACACCTAGTTCTGGCTTATGTCAAGTCTGCAGGTGTTACTGTCAACATTTCTCTAGGAGCCACCATACCGTAGATCCAAAAGGGAGAAGAAAATATTGGGGGCCCAAGAGCAAAAGCACTCCAAAGACTTGAACAGTACCAAAGGCTTAACCAAAGCTTCCCATCAGAGCTTCTCCAAACTCAAAAGGAGATGATCCCATCAACAGAGACTGCCCCAGAGTTAAAGAGATGAATATTCAGTTTACAAACTAATATAAACAAAGCTGAAGATATTTGGAAAATGTGCCTGGACCTCAATAAGTCTTACTTTGAATGGGCTCAGTCTTCTTTGCTTTAAAAAATGTGGAGGAGATGTTTTCAGAAAAACAATGTGTTGGCTTGGTTTGGGCTGGCTTTAGTTTCATTTTTAAAACTGGAAAGAACAAGTTGTGGCATCCACTTAAGATGATTGTGCCTGTCTCCTCCCTGATGGCCCAAAGTTACCTTGAATCTTTTTATTGTGTGGGAAAAAGAACTGGAGATTTTAGCACATTACTCAGTGTTTGGATGCTAAAAATTCTTAGGTGGTTTGCTAGCTCTATCATTTAGTATACAGTATATAGAGCAAGGAAGGATATGTTGTCCCATTGGATTCTGTGCTCGTTAGAACATATTAAAGTACTAGTCTAGTTCTAGGTGTTACATATCAAGAGAACATTGGTAAAATGGAGACCATTCAAATGGTTATATCATGTTGAGAACTAGATTTTTAGCATGGAAAGGGCATTTCCCTACCAGTCTAGAATTAGTCATTTCCATTTTTCCATAGCCAAGGGACTCCAACTCCCTGATTTTATTTGCTAAGGCTACCAGGGCTCATTCTTCTGCTCATAAGAACCCAGGTATTATCACTAAGCTTTGTAATTTGCTCTATTGCATCATATGCTGAGAACTAAGGATTTTTAGCATGGAAAAGAGAATTAGGGCAGATGTGATGCTTCAGGTAGAATGTACGCATCTTGGGGCCAGGTACTCTTTTATCATGTTTTCTTTGAGAGGCAGAGTTGACTTTAGAACCAGGAATACCTGAGTTTGAGTCTCACATAGTACTTGTGTAAGTCCCAGTGCTCCAGGGAATGATTTAGACCATATGTTGTGGAGATGCTGGTCTTCATTGGCAGAGGGAATTTCCTAGTCAAGGAGTTCCATTTATCAGGGAAATTAAAAAAATTGATCCCTTTTCTTACTTTTGTATCCTTAGTGCCTTGTACACAGGAGGCATTTAATAAATGTTTATTGGGGGAGAGGGGAGGGAAATAATACGATTCTTATAACCAAGGAATAATGTTCTAAATTGACTAAATAAATTAATTAAAAAAATAAATGTTTATCGAATTGGATAATTCAATAATGTGGAATTTAATTGGTTGTGGGAGGACACTCTGCCATTCTCCAGATCAATTTGTCACTTAATAGACAGATTGACCAAAGTTGGCTGTGTATGGTTAAAAAATTGATTCCACTACAGTCAATCTGGTAATAAATATCTCCAGAGGTTCTTGGGTTGGTTTTCATAGTGGAGTTGGTATCAAAGTCTGCACTTGAAGATTTTCTAGCTTGATGGGTACTTAGCCGTGGAACCTACTGGTTCTTCTTCATGCCCGATGAGACTGGAGTGTGAGTCAAGAGGGAGGAACAGACATGATAGACCTGGGGCTAAGGACTGGACCCAAGCTTTCATCACTACAGGAAATGACAAAATGGTAGGTCAAAACCATTTCTGTAATTATGGTCTTATATGGTTTCCTGAAACTCTGGAGAAGTTAAGTGAATTTCCCAGGGTCACAATCAATATATGATAAAGGTGGGACTTGAATCAAATATTCTTGGCTTTGAGTCCTAAACTCTATTCATGATCCCATGATGTCTCTTGAGATATGAAGGGCTACCAGTTGGGAGGATCAATGGATAGAGTACTGGACCTAGAGTAAGGAAGACTCAAATCTGGACTCAGATATTTGCTAGGAGAGTGAACTTGGGCAAATTACTTTGCTTCTATCTGCCTCGGTTTCTTTAGGTCTAAAAGGACTGATAATACTAGCATCTGGATTGTCATGAAGAAAAAGTGAGTTAATATTTGTAAAGCACTTTTCAAACCTCTATATAACATATATGTGTGTGTGTATATATATATATATATATATATATATATTCCAGCTATCATGTGGATGGAGGAGACTTCTTTGTTGTAATGGTAGAGATAAGACTGATAAGTAATAATGGAATTAGTGGATACATGAGTAAGTTTTTTTTTAGTTCTATATATGGAAAAACATCCCAACAAAATGTTTAATGTTGGAAAGGGCTTCCTTATTGGGTTGTGAGCTCCTCATTGTTGTATTCAAACCAAGGTTTGATGACCACCATTAGGGAACATTATAGAGAAGATTCTACATGACATCTCAGGTCTTTCCTGCCTCTGATTCTATTATATACATTTGAAATTGGACATAAATGCTCATTATTTATTGGCTTTTAAGTGTGTGTGTGTGTTTTAATAATTGGATTACCTTGAAGGGCTGGATTTGCAGTCAGAAAACTTCTGTGACCTAGGGCAAATAACAGAAACGTTCCTGGCTTTTGTTTCCTGATTTGTAAAATGAGATCTCGAAAGTTTCTTTGAGACCTAAGTTGATGATTCTATAAAGCCCACTTTTCTCCCCTTCTCAAAAAGCCAACCACAGTCATCACTTCTGTTCCGCTAAGTCTTTTTGCCATTCACTACCAGTATAACCTGGGGCATGTCACTTATTCTCTGAGCTTCAGTTCCCTCATTCCAGGTAAAAAAGAGGAGGTAAGACCAACAGCTTTCTTCTAAGGTCCTTCCTAGCTCCTGCTCTCTCATTGTGGGATCCTCTCTTTGAAGGGTCCCCAGTGTTTCTTCTCATTCTACATATGGGGAGTGATCGATGGTTCCCAATCGTTCTACCTCTAATTTACACATTCATTCCAGATAGGGTAACAGTCAGGCATTCTTGCACTGAGCCTACAAACTTTTATTAAGTGCTTATAGAGTGTTAGCTAGTTAAGTTTTCATGGCGGATCATCATTGATATTTAGGTGGCCAAGAAAGAAAAAATGCAAGAAGCTTCTGTGAGAGGCCATCTGACTTTCTCGTATTTCTAAGTCAAAACAAATTAGCTTTCAAGTTCAAATCTGAGTCATCTCTTATCACCCTATCCAGGCAATGACTTTGGGGAGAAAAAAAAAACCTGAAGAAGAACATAAAGCCAGAAATCTCTTTGAAGTAGTCCCTTTGAGGACTCTAGAGAACAAATTTCCATAAGCACGGCTTGACTTTTAGAGCATCATTTGGCTAAACAAAATATATCTTATGTGGAGAATTCAGGATTTTTAGCATGGAAAGAGAATTTCCTTTACCAGCCTCGAACTGGCCACTTCCATTTTTCCACAGCAAAGGGATGCCAACTCCCTGATTTGATCTGGGAAGCAACCAGGGCTCATTTGTCTGCTCGTCAGAACCCAGACTGTCACTAGACTTTATCTTTTGCTCTATCGCATCACATCATGTTGAGCACTAAGGATTTTTAGCATGGAAAAGAGAATTAGGACAGATGGATGTAGTAGCAGTTCACACTTGGGGATGTTTTTTTCTCTCCTTTGAAGGATTAAAAGGGGTACTCTCAGGACTTCAGATGAAGGCAACAAGAAGAGACCCGCCAGGTTTTGGCATTTCCTCACAAAATAGAATATATTGGAGACACTTCTCTCCTGTGTTTCTTAGTCCATAAAGTTGTCTTCTCAACACTCCAGAGTCAGGGGACAGGGAAAGGCAGGGCTCTGATGGATGCTCTGCAAACTGAGAATTTCTGGATTTTTTTTAAAGCCAAGACTTTTGTTTCTTGAAGTAATTATACTCTGGAGAGGAAGGAAAGATGGAGACAATTAGGAGTGACCTTGCATCTCAGGGTTGTTGAGAATGATTGGACGAGTGGTTGATGGTTTCATTGCCTTGGTTGGAAGGGGAGCCATCCAGGAGAGACTCGAGACCCAGACCGCCTGGAGATAAAAGTCACTTATTTAGAAGGTTCCACTTTGTGTGCATGTCATGTAATGAACACTGTGGTACAAACATGCAAAATACAAAACAAAACAACTGATGAAAATAATGAATTTTCTTTTCTAACCTTTTTAAAACACGGCGTCCCAGGATATTTTTCTTTTCCCCTTCTGCTTTAAAGGCTGTCTTTGGAGTGCTGTCATTTGTTTAACTTGAATGCATGAAGTTGGCAGGGAATTTCTATAAAGCAAATAAAACTCTCCCCAGAGCAGCCCAAGCAGGGTAATATTGTAGATATCACTCATGCCCTCATCCCTGGGCTTCACCGCTCCCAGGATCTCTCTAGGTAAACAGTGTTGACACCATATTCCAAAATTCAATAAACCGTTTGGAAGGCCCCTGACACTTGTGGGAAAGGTAAAGCCCCTTCTGCTTTGGTCCCAGTGGCTGAATGTTGTGACTGCCAATGTCTTCAGGTTTGTGAGAAATTGTAACAGGTTCAAATGAAGTGGAATGAATTATGTCTTTGCTCCTGGAAAGGGCCCAACCGTGCTGTGCTCTAGATTTGGGAACATATTGTATAAGGACTATATTTAAGGAATTTAGGAATTAGAAATTAAAGAACAATATATAAAATGAGATATTTAACTAATAATTTAAATATATATTTAATGATGTTTATTAATGAAAATTAACTAAAATACTTATTTAATAATACATATAATAACATATTTAAGATGCTAGCTTTAGAGCTGAAAGAACTTAAAAGATCATCTGGATGAACCATTTCATTTTATAGACAAGAAAATGGAGGTCCAGCAAGGCCAAATGACTTGGCCAAGGTGACAACTAGTAATTGTTAGTTGGGTGCTCAATCCAAAAACTTGAGTAAATCTTGTGTTTCTTTCTACTCTAGCCTCTCCTTGAGTGTCTCATTGGGTACTCCTCTTTTGGAGAAGACAATCATCAAAGATAGGAATTATTATTCTTAATTCCACCTTGAAATTCTAAAGTTCTAGGAGATTTCTGCTCATGGTGGGAGGATCCTGAGACACCTTTATTCTGGGTTTTCTAGCCAATTTGTTTAAGATCCAGAGATCTTGAGCCCTCCTCCTTTGGGCCCAGCCATCTTTCTCCAGATGCCAAGGAAGAGCTGAGTTGTTCTAGGTTGTTTTTCCGACTCCGAATGTTTACTCAGCAGCTTCGTTTTCTGAGGAGTTGTTGAAAGAACAGAAGTTGGTAAACTCTGCAGCCCAGAACAGTGGAGGCTTTCTCTGTGGCTTTGAGCCCAGACACTGTCAAATCTTTTTCTTTCTTCCTTTTTTTTTTCTGCTTCCTGGCCAAGCCTAGCAATTATTGAGAATTACAGAAGTGTTAGCGTTAGGATTTTTAAACATATCAGTTCTTGAACAGTTGCTAGTGCAATCTCCTTTACTCAAGGATGGGCTGACATATTGTTGAAAATACAGGAAACATTATTCTTGCATGGAAACTGAAAATCACTGGGGTCTGACTCACTTGGGTCCAAGGTCCAGTCTATGAGTTTGATTTGCCTTTTATAGAGGTCCTTACCAATGTGACTCGCTCCCTTTTTCTTCAATGAATCTCTGGTTTCTTCAATGGGTTCATTCCCTTCAATGGTGAGGAACTGACCCAATCTGAACTCTGTGCCTCAGTTTCTTCATTTTTAAAAGGAAAATGAAATTTTTGATTTCTAAACTTCCTTCAAACTCTCACTCTCTGATTCTATGAACTTGCGTAATTCTTTGATTATTATTATTCTGAGAGAAAGAGAGAGAGAGAGAGAGTGAGAGAGAGAGAGAGAGAGAGAAGAGGAGGGAAGGAGAGAGAGAGAGGGAAAGAGAGAGAGAGACAGACAGACACATTTTAGAGTAAGGGTTCAAATCCTGATAAATGAGCTGAGTGATCCTGGGCAAATTACTTAATCTCTCATTGCTTTAGACAATTCTGGAAGAATATAAATTTCAGTCAAGGTGTCAACCAACAATGATGGAGGGAATTTACTCCGAGGGAGTTGTCTGTTCCACTAAAATCACAGACTTCTAAGGTACTCTAGGGTAATGAATTCAAGGATAAACCTCAGAAAAAAGGACTATCTTTGCCCAAGGTGTTATAAGAAGTGACAGGGGCAGAATTCCAACTCAATATGTGCATTTTATCCAGCCTTCAGAGAAGTGAGAAGGAAGAAGGACTGGAGTACTCTCTCTGTCTCACAGAATCCTCAGATTCCTTCTCAATTCAACTCAAACTCTCTATTGTCCATCCGGCCTCTCTCCTCCCTCAGATGCTATTACCTCCCACCCAGGTAGTCTCCTCCACAGAAAGTGAATGCCTCAATGGAAGACTGTTTTCTCTTTTGGTTTGTATCTTTGCACATAGTAGAATGCCTGGCACTCAGTAGGTGCCTAATAAATGCATGTTATAAGCTATAAACATTTAAAATCCCAAACCACCAGAACACATCGAACTACTCAGGGACTATAAAATCAAAAAAGGAAATAAGCTAAACCAGAGAGAAAGGCTGTGGGCAGAAGGACATGGAGGATGGGGTGGGAAGTGGGCTTGGACCATTGGTTTCTGGGTTTCAAGAAATGCTTCCAGGTGATAGAAAAATACTATGTTTGGTTTTTTTCAGTCCCTCACTCCATTGCTGCACCTTAGATGTATTAACATATTCATTTCTTCTCTGGCTCCACAAATTATCTGTATTTAAAAAAATTAAAATGAAGCATGCAGATAGAAATTTTACAAAAGTCATATTTGCCAATATTAGTCAAGTGAGATGATGAGGATGGTTAGAGGAATTCTGGGGTTTCTTCCTGTCTCATTTCTCTAACACCCAAGGGTTGTTGGTCAAGGAAGGGGGCAGAGCTGGGTCCCTTCTGCTTCCTCATTACAGCCCTGCAGGTTGGGTAACCTGGGCTGCCCATCAATCGTTGCCCAGTTCAATGAGCTCTCAGTGTTAGATGGGAGAGGGCTGGGCAAAACTAGTCCTGAGGCTGCCCCCATCCAGGGGTTTCCTGGGCTGGAGAGATGGTTGGGAAACTTTCAACCTATACAATTCAGTGAATGTTCATGAAATACCTAAACATTTTTGCCAAATTATAAGATATATTAAAGGCCATAAGACAGGAATTTAAACTTTAGAAATATAAATTTAAAATATAAATATCTAATAAAGTTTAAAGTTTATAAATATCAACAGGCAAAATGACTTTCTCTAAATAACCTGGACCTTCTCCAAGAGCTCTGAAGTTTTCCCTGGAAAACCACTCATTGATCCCAGTAGCCCCTTTCCATCACTCCCTTTGTCTTTTTTTAAAACTATGCATCCCTCAGATTCTATTTTTCATTCTTTAAAAAAAAAAACACCTCGTTATTTTCTCTCGCCATGATTCTGTGCTCTTCTATCCTCTAAAAAGCTAATTGTGAGAATTAGTATAAGATGGGGGAGGGGGAGAGAAGCAATAACAATTTAAATTATGTTAAAATGACTCTATACAGTTTAAGCCCAGGAGAGAATCACGGACTGATGCATAATTTATGTACCTATGCAAGTGATTATGTACGTCATGTTTTATTTTCTTCTAACCCAATTCTGATAATTCTGTCCCTGGGGTCATAGAAGAATGGCTGACTTGGTAGATGAAGTCCTTCTGGGTCTTCCACAGTCATGGGAGGAGTGACCTACCTCTAGAGCAAAGCTGTTCAACTCAAGTGTAAATGGAGGGATAAATCTTGCATAAGGATCCCATTGGCTACCTATTGACTCAGAAAACCACAAATTAACATTATCTAAGTTTAAGAAACTTATTTTGTTGAATATTTTCCAATTACAAAAGCAACATTCATCGATTTAGAGACCTTTCCTTACATATGTCCTTATGTACATAAATAGACATATATACACGTACCTATAAACATATACACACCTGGTACCATCCCAGCCTCTCAATGCTTTGAGGAATGGCCTCGCATTCAGGTCCTGCTTTTTCTAATCTTCATCAGTTTATCATGCCTTATAGAATTCAGGAGTATTATGGCCCATGTATCTGAGACTTCTATAGTGTCTTCCCAAGAAAGCATGGATGTTCCTTTAAAGCGAACCTAGCTTATTTTAGAGATTAGTGAATAGACCTTGGAATTCTCCATTTGTTTCCTGAAACAAAGGTTTAATTTAAATTTTTGCTTTGGATATTTCTATAAGTGAAGCATGTCTTCAATTAAGAGCTTTCCATTCGTGTTTGATTCTCTATTTCAATTTGGGGAAATAAATTTGTAATACTTCTCCCTCTCTGTCTCTCTGTCTGTCTCTCTGTCTGTCTCTCTGTCTGTCTGTCTCACTTTCTCTGTCTCTGTTCTTTCAATGTCTCTCTCTGCCTCTCTCTGTCTCTGTCTCTCTCCTCTCTCTGTCTCTCTCTGTCTGTCTCACTTTCTCTATCTCTGTCTCTCTTCTTTTAATGTCTCTCTCTGCCTCTCTCCCTCTCTCTCTCTCCAACTGTGTCTATTTATCCCTCTATCCATCTCTCTCCCCCTCCCTCCCTCTCTTCATCTCTCTGTCTCTCCCACTTTCTCTGTCTCTGTTTTACTCTATGTCTGTGTGTCTGTACCCTTACCAGCTCAGATATATGTACATATACCCTAGTCTCTCAATGCTTTGGGAGATGGCCTTGAGTTCAGGCCCTCATCATTTTTCTAGTCTTCATCAGTTCAGTATGTCTTATAGCACAATAATATTCCATTGCATTCAGGCACTGTGATTTGTTCAGTTAACAATGGACACTCACTTTATTTACAATTTTGGCAGATGTGGGACCTGACTTTTAGGCTTTGATCTCTGCCTAGGATAGATTCATTCACTGGTATATTCATTCTCTTCCCAATCCTGTTTCTGAATTTTGGAATTTCAGAATCATTCCTTGCAGCTCAATCCTTTTTTAGACCCCTTTTGTGTTGTGTTCCTCCCTTAGAATGTATACATTTCATTGGTGTTGCACTTAGCAACTGTCCCTGGTACACAGTAAATGCTTAATGAATCCCTTCCCTTCCCTTCCCTTCCCTTCCCTTCCCTTCCCTTCCCTTCCCTTCCCTTCCCTTCCCTTCCCTTCCCTTCCCTTCCCTTCCCTTCCCTTCCCTTCCCTTCCCTTCCCTTCCCTTCCCTTCCCTTCCCTTCCCTTCCCTTCCCTTCCCTTCCTCCCCTTCCCCTTCCCCTTCCCCTTCCCCTTCCCTTTCCCCTTCCCTTCCTTTCCCCCTCCCCTTCCCCTTCCCCTTCCCCTTCCCCTTCCCCTTCCCCTCCTCCTCCTCCTCCTCCTCCTCCTCCTCCTCCTCCTCCTCCTCCTCCTCCTCCTTCTCCTTCTCCTTCTCCTCCTCCTCCTTCTCCTTCTCCTCCTTCTCCTTCTCCTCCTTCTCCTTCTCCTTCTCCTTCTCCTTCTCCTTCTCCTTCTCCTTCTCCTTCTCCTTCTCCTTCTCCTTCTCCTTCTCCTTCTCCTTCTCCTTCTCCTTCTCCTTCTCCTTCTCCTTCTCCTTCTCCTTCTCCTTCTCCTTCTCCTTCTCCTTCTCCTTCCCCTTCCCCTTCCCCTTCCCCTTCCCCTTCCCCTTTCCCTTTTCCCTTCCCCTTCCCTTTCCCCTTCCCCTTCCCCTTCCCCTTCTCCTTCTCCTTCTCCTTCTCCTTCTCCTCCTTCCCCTTTCCCTTTCCCTTTCCCTTTCCCTTTCCCTTTCCCTTTCCCTTTCCCTTTCCCTTTCCCTTTCCCTTTCCCTTTCCCCTTCCCCTTCCCCTTCCCCTTCCCCTTCCCTTCCCTGATTAGGAATAATTGAGTGACTTTTCTTATTCAATTCAAAATGATTTCCCAAGAATAACTGGATCAATCCACCCCCCCCCCCAAGGTATTACTTCCATACTACAATTTTAAAACAATCCAATCAACCTACCACTTTTTCTGGGGGGGTGTGGGGGGAATGTAAGCATCAAGGTTATAATAAAAAAGATAAGAGTCTGATGGCGAAGTTTCCTGCATTCTGGAAACTGGCTCTAAAAGGAGGAGGATATTTTCCTTGTCAAGGCAAACAGGACATTGTTTTCATTGCCGTTTGACACTGACCATGAAGGAAGGAATCGCGCTAAAGCTCTCCCTCCCCCTCGTCACCGCTAGTATAAACTTTTCCAAAAGGTACTTTGCATCAATGTGGGATTCAAATTTTAAAAGTTTTAGGCTGTGAGCTTTGCTGCTTCTTTATAAATGACAACTTAAAAAAAGAAACTCCCATTAAACACTCCTAATGTTACAGGATACTTTGAACTGTCCATGGCCTTTGGATAAATTTACCAGGCTTTTCCCTCATCATATCACAAGGCAAACCTCATTAATCATTTTCCTGACAAATATTTTTCCTTTCCTGAGGCAAAGTTGGAAATCTGCTTGCATGGACTGATGTGAGTACAAGCACCATGCAGGACCCCGAGCTTGGCTGCTGGCTAAACAAACATGGATATTCCTATCTATCTCTGATGTTATGGCTCCTTTCCTATAACCACAGAGCAGAGTGGCCATTGAGAAAATCAGACAAGAAGCAGGGAAGTGATGTCTAGACAACGAGAAGGGAGCTGATGACAGAGAAGAGGCACAGATGAATTTTCAGAGATATTGTATTTGTATTTCATTATTTCTTTTATAATAAAATGAGCCTTGGACTTTTTCTTATAATTGATGGATTGGTTAAAAAATATTTGCCAAATTCTTGTAAGTATAAGAATAATGGGAGATTAAAAATGTAGAAGATGGGGTTCTAGATCCCAAGATGGGGAATAATATGTGAGAAACAGAAAACCAACCAGAAAGGGCTGGAGGGGGAGCAGGGAAGAATGTTTAAAGCCTATAAGGAAAGGAAATAATATCACCTTTTTCTCCAAGAAAAAGATAATAGTGATTTCTTTAAAATATTGCAAAGGGGACAGCTGGGTAGCTTAGTGGATTGAGAGCCAGGCCTAGAGATGGAAGGTCCTGGGTTCAAATCTGGCTTCAGACACTTCCCAGCTGTGTGACCCTGGACAAGTCATTTGACCCCCATTGCCTAGCCCTTACCACTCTTCTGCCTTGGAACCAATATACAATATTGTTTTCAAGACGGAAGGTAAGAGTTTTATAAAAAATAAAATAAAACAAAATAAAGTATTGGAAGAAATCATTAAATTGGACCCAATGCCTAGACATGAGTGTTTATGAAACAAAAACTCATCTCTTTAAGATCAATCTTTCTGGTGATGACCTATGGGGATGAGTCATGGAATATCATCGTCTCTGAAGACTTTAAGCTCGGTGCAGCAAAAGGGCAATGGGAGGTAGATGGTGGGCATGAGTCACTATAATGAATCACAAATGAAGAATTGGCTTGGAGAAGGATATTATCAGAGAGATGCATGATCAAGAAAGGAAGTGGGCTGTTCTTTTAAGGGGTCATGAATGGAATGTCCAGGTTGGCATCCATATCATGTC
Source organism: Monodelphis domestica (assembly GCF_027887165.1). Classification (NCBI taxonomy): domain Eukaryota; kingdom Metazoa; phylum Chordata; class Mammalia; order Didelphimorphia; family Didelphidae; genus Monodelphis; species Monodelphis domestica. Next base: position 31,254,161 of record NC_077234.1, on the reverse strand, counting down.
AAGAGATCTAGAGGAAGATCCCCAATATTCAGTAGAGCAGGATGGACAGACCTGAACCATTCACAACTCCCATTGGTGGAAGGATGACCCATATTGCTTAAGTCACAGAAAAATCAATCATTCAATTAAAGTATTTATTAAGTACAAATTATGTGTCAGTCCCTTTGCTCGATCTAATGAATTATCAAAGTACACACTAGTTTTTAAAGAGGAGTTTCTCATGTCTCATTTAGGGAATCAGTCACTGGTGTCTTAGTGCCCTTGCAGAGTTCATGCAATTTCTCAGTGCCAAAGATTGGATTTTGAGGAGTGGCTTATAGTCTTGGTGGATCAATAATCAAGATGTATACAAGTCTTGCCAATGAAGTGAATGCACCTTTAGACTTGCACAGATTTGAGGGCATCTCGGGGAATGGAATTTGTGACTCCATATGGCAAGCCAACTTGATTCAGTGCTTGGGAGTGGTGCTGTGGTATCACAGGAAGAGGTCTGAAGATGGTGCTCAAATCTGGTTCTGCTAGCCATTGATGACTTGGTCTCTGACTGCTCCATTTACTTCTCTGAATCCACCCTTCTCTTCTATAGAATGGCAGGGAAAATCGTTTTACAACCTCCCTCAAAAAAGTTGTTCTGAGGATTAAAAAAAACTTCAAAATAATTTTTATGTAGCCCCTATTGCTTGGGAGGCAGGTTGTGAAATGCTTTACAAATATTATCTCATTTAATCCTCACAACATTGCCAGGGAGGTACTATATTATCCCAATTTAACAGATGATGAAACTGAGGCAGGCAGAGGTGAAGTGACTTGTCCAGGGTTCTGATCCAGCTAGGAAGTCATCTAAGACTTGATTTGAACTCAGGTCTTCCTGATTTCAGGTCGAGTACTTGATCTTCTAAATTACCTTGTTGCTTTGATTAAATAGTGAGTACATATGAAAAATCAAGACGACACTATTATCAACAGATGCTCATTTGAACAAATAATGATGCCTTATTAAGTCTTCTAGCTAATGTAAGATAGGGGAAAGGTTCCAGGCTTTGATCAGTTCCCTTATCTTGAAGGGAAGAGAACTTTCCTGTGACCTTCACATAACTTTCTGCTTATTTTCTTTTCTTTAGATCTTAATCCTCCAAGATTCTCGTGGTCAGGGTCAGTGTTTGATTTGCTTTAGCCTACAGGATTTCCTAGGATCATAGGGTTGTAGACAGAGTTCTCAGAGACCTCAGAGCCTAAACTCATTTTACAGAGAAAGAGGGAGAATCCCTGAAGGGTTATGACTTGCCCACAGTCATGCTGCCAGTAGGAAAAAGAGCTGGGACTTGAATCCTGGTCTCTGAACCCTTTACACCAGTCCTAGCTGCCTTGTAGATTTAGGCAGCCATGGGGATGAAGTGGATGGAGTCATGGACTCGGAGTGAAGGAAACCTGAATTCAAATCCTGCCTCTGACAAGTTTTTTTTTTTTTTTGTTCACTGGCTATGTGACCTTGAACAAAAACTCTTAATTATCTCTTAACCTTGGCTTTTCTCATTTGCAATGTGGGGGTTGTTGTGAGGATAAAGGAGATAATTTCTCTAAAATAGCAATTCTTACTTTTATGATCTAGGCATATATATATGGATATCATTTACTTATAGGTGATTAATACATTATATAAATATAGTTATTACATTAAATAATTATTACTCTAATAGGATTACTATATTAATAGATGATTGTAGACTCTAGATTTAGAATCATTGTTGTATAACCATAAGTACCTCAATTCTCTTCATCCAAACATTCATATATTCAACCACCACCTATTTAAGAATCGACTATATCTGGGACCTTGAAGTCCTCTAATGAGATGGAAGCTGAGCTGTCTGATGTACTTTGGGATAGGTCTGATGGTAGAACAAATCTATTTCCCTACATCTTCCGTTGGTGGCCTCTTTGTCTATCCTTTGGGACCAAGTCACCTCAATGCAATCCCTCTGAGACATTATATATTTGGAGGTGCCATCGCCATTGTATTTCAGATGAGCTTTTTCCTAGGCCAACTTATTTTTATTTTTGGATAGGACTTGTGATTTTATCACCACAGAAAACTCTTAGTGTGGAGGCTCCACCAATGAATATAGCTCAAGAATTCATTTGTGACTAATATTTTAGAGCATTTCCCTGGGGGCATAAAGAGGTTAAATGACTTTCCTATGGGCATACATTTTGGTGGATAATATTGGAGATTATCAGAGTCAAAAGGAAAATGAAAATCTGTTTTCACATTAATCTCTACCTATTAGAGGAAAAATTAGAAGGCAGAATAAATATGTCAACAAAGAATAATGAGGATGACAAAATAATAACTATACTGGTTTGCTTGGCTGCTAATGTTATTTCCTAACTATTTTGAAGTTATTTATTCTAATAAAATTCATTGTGATTGTCTTACTTTAAATGATTGGACAGAAGACGACATTAAATTAAAAAAAATCTTTCCAATACAATTCCTTTTGTCTTCATACTCAAAATCGTCTCCTCTGTGTAAAACAAGATTGGCTTAGAGGCTCATCATTAGACTTTTCCGGTATATTTCTGTGTCAAATTCCTTTTATTTGAAGGAATTTAAGACTAATTTAAGACCAATTCTCAGATGTTTGAGGAGTCCGTTTTCAGGGAAATTCCTTTTGTAACAGGCATTATGATCATCAGCAAAAAAATATTATTCTTGGCCACCGTCCTGATTAACCCAGACGTTGTAATGTGGGCGAGGGTTGGGCACATGATGGATCGTCACCTGGACCCCTCTGATCAACCCCACATTGGCCACTCACATTGAACCTTTGGAGCTGGATGTCATAATTTCCCATCTTTTGCTTGATTAATGCTTCCTTTGGAGATTCAAAGGGGAAATGTCTGGAAGTTTCCTTCTCCGGATGGCTCCCTATTCAGGATGAGCTGGAGGCTCTTTCTTTTCTATGGAGAGATATTCACAAAGTAAATCATAACAAGCTCATTTAGCGTGAAGTTCTGGCTCCTCCCTGGAATAAAAGGAAAGAAGAGACAAACATTAGACTTAACTAGGAAAATGCTTTATTGACCCTAATGACTTTATTTGGACAGAATAATCACCGAGCATAATCTAGGACAGAAGACCAAAGTACCTAGTTAGGGGGAATTAAATTATTCTACATAGGGTTATCCATAAGAGCAGCTGCATGCATTGACAGTTTGGGAAGGCAGCTGTGTATCATGGCTGGAGAACATGGAGGTCTTCCTCGCTAGCCCTCTCTTTTGAAGGAAAGTCTCCATGTTTACTTTTGTGCATGACTGTATCTAGGTACAATGATGACATTCCACATTTATTCCATTTGTCGTCTTCCCCATTCACTCTTCATTGATTAGCCTATTTGCTATTTGCTGAACTCGGTGATCTATCTCCCAACTCCAAACCTCTGTAGCCACCATTCCCTGGGCTGAGAATGTTATTTCTCTTTACCTCTGCCTCATAAAATCTCTGGCTTCCTTCAGGGTCTCAGCACACACGTCATCTCCTTATCCTCCCAAGTGAGTACTGTCTCCCTTCTCAAAGTAACATTATCATGGGAAATGAAGAGGTGAAGGAAGGGAGGGAGGGAGAGAGAGAGAAAAGCAGAAGAGGAGAGAGGAGGAGAGGAAGGGAAGGAGAGAAGAAGAGAGGAGAGGAAAGAGAGAATTAGGATGTGCTTCTTGCAGGAGGTGGCTCTGTTTTGAAGGAAGCTCAGGAATGTCCAACGTGGAAGCTGACAAAGTGTCATAGGAGTCTCCAGTCATAGGAGACAACCTGAGGATGGGAAATGAGAAGGGGAACAACTCATTGGCCAGTTTGACTAGAGTAGGTTAGTAAGGGAACACAGCAACGTAAAATAAAACCAGAAGGGTAGGTGCGAGTTATTGAGGGGGGCTTCGAATGATAAAGGCAGGATTTTGTATAATGTTTCTGAGAGTCCACCAGGAGTCACTGGGGACTTTTAAATGGGAACATTACAGAGTCAGATCTGTTTTTAGGGAATATCATTTCAGCAGCTGTTTGGCCAGTGGTTTAGAAAGGGGAGACTCTGGAAGCAGAGAGACCAAAATAGGAAGCTATTGCCATAGTCCCAGCCTAGAGGGGCTGCTTGGGAGATCTCCCCAGACTAAGGGGCAGAATATGAAAAATCAACGTGATGTTATTAAATGATACTAACATATCAACCCCTGTTAAAGGAACAGGGGAGAGGGGGAAGAAATGTGCTCTATTTTATGAAAGTTATTTACCAAAGGAAAATCTTGGACGAACATAAGATCCATTATGTGAAATGAAATTAGATTTCTTCTCGTTCATTTTTCTTAATGCCTGTGAGTGGCTCTGTGGCTCCAGAGATGCACGGACTAGTCATGGTTGTCATAGAGTTAAAAGTCTGAGCTAACATGTTAAGTCATTGCCGAGACCTTTCATGCAACTTAGTTAAAACAAGAACAAAGAGTCCATGGAAAGCACCAGGTGTGACATGGAAGAGATAAGGAACAAACTCTTCTGTGTACATATCACTCGGAGATTAGGGAGTGACTGGAAAGATGACCTCTACCAAAAGGTGGGGCACCAAAGTGAGCAGGAAACCCAATACTCATCCTGGGTTTCAGTAACTTTGATTTCCAGAGGGCTGGTTTTCAGGGCCAAGAGTCAACCATTCCACTGTAAGTCGGGTTTAGTCTTTTCATAAGTTTATCATTATTCTGAGAGTTTTGGCGGAGAGACTAAGGAGCTGTCTGATGGCCCGAATCTGTTTGGATTCCTTTTCTTCTCCTCTCTGAAACACTTAGACATCTGTTTCAAGTCATTTGAAGTGTTATCGGTTTTTTTTCTCAAAATGGGACTTACTGCCCCCCCCCCATTCCAGCCCCTTTAGTCCCCCCCCCCCCCCCATTATCTTGGTACAGTGATGACTGCAGGACTGGAAATGAGAATCCTTAGAATCGAGTCCACTCTTTTCCCTCTTAACAAGTTCAAATGACCTTGAACAAGTGACTTAATCTGTGTGGGTCTCAATTTCCCAATCGGTGAAGTGATAGCTCTGTGCTGAATGGTCTTTAAGGGCAGTCACTAGCTCTGACATTCTCCAAGTCTGTGAATTAGACAATCATTTATTGGTCCTAACCTTGTCATTAATATATAGGTTAAAATTCCCATTGGCTTTTTTGATGAGTTGTTGTTCCCACCCTTTCTACCTCCCTAAATCATGAAATTGAAGCATTGAATAATCTCAAGTAATGTAATAAAATCTGTAATTAATTAACTGCACCAGAGATTATCATATTATGAATTAAGTGCCTCCTCCTTACTCATGGTGCTGGAGTGGCTGCGATAAATAAACGGATAAAAATGCATTTTCATGGAGGCTAATTTTCAAAAGAGCCTTCGGTCATTAGATTAATATTTATTGAGTCCTATCAGTACCTGCTGAGCCTAGCGCCATTCATTCTGATTAGAAATTTCTTTCATTCCAAAGTAATGTACAATTACCAGGGACAGAACCGGGAAAGCTTTAAATAAGCTACTTCAACTATTGGCTCAGACCTAGGAAAGGGTGTTTATGGAACTCTGTACTTCAGCAATGGTTTAGCTGGCCCCCAGATCAGAAGTTTTTTGTCAGAATTTTTATTTTGTATCCATCAGCATGGGAGGGAGGGAGGTGGTGCAAGAGATAAATCGCTGGCCCTGGAGGTAGGAAGACCCAAACTCAAATTGTAGCTCAGATACTATCTCTTTACTCTCAGTTTCCTCATCTGTAAAATGAACTGGAGAAGGAAATGGAAATTACTCCAATATCTTTACTGTGTGATCCTGGGCAAGTCACTTAACCTTGTTTGTCTCAGTTTCCTCATCTGTAAAATGAACTGGAGAAGGAAATGGCAAACTACTCTAGTATATGCCAAGAAACCCCAAATGGGGCCACAAAGAGTGAGACAGGAATGAAAATGGCTGATCAACAAGAGGTGATAGGCAGTTGTTGTAATTTATTGAGCTGTTGAGTGACATAGATATATTCCTTAGGTAGAAACCTTTGGTAGCTTTGTGGAAGTATGGATTAGAGGTGGAGAAGAGACTTGATGGAGGGAGAAAAAATAAGAAGGCTATTGGAAAGGTCATTGAGGGATGATGAGGGCCTGAGGTGGAGGGTAGCATGACTAGAAAGAAGGAGATGGATGGAGAGATGTTGAGGAGGCAGAAGATGACAAGATTTGGGAAGAGTAATAATACCTAACTTGTGAAATTGGTTGACTGGGAAAATGAGGAAACACATTAAAAAACTATAGGAATGCTCAGAAAAAGGTTGGAATTGGTGAGTGTAAGATAACTTGTTCTGTTGTGACTATAATGAGTCTTGGATGGCTATAGGAACTCTAGATCAAAATGTCTAATAGACATCCCTGGATCTCAGAAGATAGAACCCAAGTATAGTCTGGGAGTCATCTGCAGAGAGACAATAATTACATTTATGGGATTAAAATAGGTCATCAAGTCAAATGAGACAGAGAGAGGAGAGAAGGGAGACCATGACAGAACCTCTGGATAAGCAAACAAGAGGCATGATATTTATGATGGTCCAGCAAAAGATACTCAGAAGGGGCAGTCACACAGATAGAAGGACAACCAAGCCAAAGAAGTGGTTCAAATGGTTAAAAAATCCAGAGAGAAGTGACTATCCAGGAAGAGAGGGCACTCAACAGTGACAAATGGTGCAGGGAAATGGAGGAGGATAAAGATAGAGAAGACGCCATCAGATTGAGCAATTACACCATCACCGGTGCCTTTGAAGAACCTATTTTCAGTTGAGAGAAGTCAGAAGAGAGCGAGACTATAAACGGCTGAAAAGTGAGTAAGAAGGGAGGAAGTGGAAGCAAAGGGTGTAGACAACTTTTTCTAAAAAATTGTCTGAGAACAAAAGGAGAGATAGAAGACTCAGAGCTAGAGGGACCATCACGAACATCATTTCAGTCGAATAACTTCATAGGAGAATTGGTTTCACCCCTCCCCACTTGGATTGACCCAACCCTCCTCACTGTTAACAGGTGCATGTGGCTCAGATGAGACCATAAAGTGGACGAATTGGTGCCACTGATCACACTTGATAGTCACAGCTCATAGATGGTTAATCTTTACCCATAACTCATCAAGTCCTTTCCTGGAGAAAACACCTGCTCTCCTTCCTGCCTCTCTTAGAGAAATCCCTCTTCTGGGACAGCTAGTCATATTTGACTTCTGGGTCTCTGGAAGGTTGCTCTTATTTTTTTCCTTTTCTTTCTGTGAAGGGACTAATTATTCCTCAGTCAGGAAAATACTGTCAGTTATTGATTAAACCAAAAAGCAACTGGAAGAAAACTCAGAGCAAGATAATTTCTGGATTGGAACAGAAAAGATATCCTCCCCTCCCTCGAGGCAGGGCAGTGTTGAGGAAATGATGATGGCAGACTTATGTTTCTATAGGCTTTGAGGTTTAACAAACCACTTTCTCACCACAGCAACCTGTGAAGCAAATCATTAAAGGAGTATTATCCCCATTTTATAGACGTGGAGACTGAGGATCAAAGCGATAAACGTCTCTGGTTTTGGAACCAGAATTTGAATCTAGTTGACTGACTCCAAATCCAGGAAAATTTCTGCCATACCTTGCTGTTCCTTGGTAGATGAAGAATGGATGCCTACTAGGTCTGGTTTTGCCACTAGCTCTCTGTGTGAACTCGATCCAAGTCATTTAACTTCTGTGGCCCCAGGCTTCTCTTTTATAAAGAGAAGGCATGGGACCAGGTGATGTCTAAGAGTCTTTCCAGGCATAACATTCTATTATTGCTACAGGAACCACAGGAAAAGGACCCTTTTGTTCTCTCTCCAGAAAAGGATCTAAAGTTCTTATTTCACCAAATTTAATTCAACAAGTATTCCATCTCCCATTCTTGCTAGAAAAGACTGAGGTTCACTAGAACTGTAATAGCAGGTTGCATTTGCATCAATTAATTGGACATTTATTATGTATATACTATGTGTTAGGAGCTGTGCTAAATGCTGAGGATCAAATAAAAAAGCAAAACCCAATCCTTGCCCCCAAGGAGCTTACATTCTAATAAGAGAATTGTATATAGTGCCTTTTAGTTTGCAAAGTATTTTCTTCCCAATAGATCTGGGAGGAAGGTAGGACAGGTATTCATTAAAAAAATACTTGCTATTAAGGTTATGTTGGGTAGAGTTGGGGTCCAAAGTCTGATCCTCTAGTCCCATCCAATCTTGAAATTTTAATTATACATATATAATTCAAGTGTGAGTTAGGCATTGTGTTAGGTGATGAGGATACAAAGATAATGAAAAATAACACCTGCCCTCAAGGAGTTAATATTCCAGTGGTACAGGGTAAAGAGGACCAGGTTTGGGGTTCAAATCTTACCTGTCATGACTTGTGTGAGTTGGGCAAGCTACTTAAACCCATGAGGTCTCAATTTTCTCAACTGTAAAAGTAGGAGGTTGAACTAGATGACCTTGAAAGTTTTCCTTAGAGAAATCTCTGAATTCACTACTTCTTAAGGCAGTGCTGTCAAACTCCAATAGAAAGGGACTGTCAAACAGACTATAGCCTGCATATTGACTTCAAAACCACAAATTAACCTGATCTCTGCTCTATCATATTTTTATTTTTATTTTGCTTAAATTTCCTGATTACATTTCATTTTGATTTAGTCAGCAGTGGGGTGTTGGGGGCCACAGTTGGACACCTCTGTCCTAAGGTATTCTCTTTCACCTTGGAATAAACTCTAATTGTTTGGAAGTTTTTCCTTGTCTTACATTTTGTTTTTGTTTTTTTTTTTCTCATCAGTTTAAAATGATGCTCCTAATTCTGCCTTCTGGAGCCAAGCAAAACAAATCCCCAAAGAAGTGTTGAATTCTTGAAGAGCTTTCGTGTCTCTACTAAGGCTTCTCTTCTCCTGACTTTCTCCAATTCCTTCTCCTAAGTCTCATGCACAGAAAATGCTTTACTCAACTTAAGATGCTTTATTCTTGTCAGTTATTAAATTTCCTGAAGGTTTCTTCAGAAAAGAATTACCTGTCTTGGGCAAACCGAGTCTGGGAATTTCAAAAAGAATGTATCCAGGATCCATTCGATTTTGAGTCTTTCCCTCATAACCCGCTTGAAATGGATCTATGAAATGCCAAAGGAAAAAAGGGTCCTTAATATTTCGTTTGCAAATTCTCTGGAAAAGCAGGAACAGACATAGGCAGGAGGGATTAGTCCCTTCATTTCCCCCTTTGCTTTGCTCAATTGACTTTTGCATTGTTCTTAATTCTATGAAACCCACTGCCAGTTTTCTATTAGATTAGCATGAGCGAAAACTGCCCATCAGAGAAATTGACCTGTCTTTTAAATATCAGAAACATCTTATCCCTGAGCAATTATGGCATATTGATTTTCCCAGCCAATGGGGACAAATTTAATTTTGCTTAAAATATGGCTAATGTTCACACCTGCAAATCATTATTCTGCCTCCTTAAATTTCAGGGGCATGCTCCACTCCTCTTCTTGCCTTTCATGGCTTTGTGTGGGGTTAGAGGGGAAAAAAAAGGAAGACTGGAGGAGAAGCCATTATTGTTGATTCTAAATGAAAAGCCATAGGCTATCAACACCGCCAGGCCATACTTTCTGGGTTGTAAAAGGAAAATAAAAGGCAGGCATTATTTCCCCCCTCAACTTTCCCTTGAGTGGGATTGTGTGGCATCTTGCTTGACGTGGTTTGAATAATGCATCTCAATTCAGGACTCCCCTAATCACTTTGTCAGCTTTAAACTTCAGATTGGGGGGAAAACCAGAACTATTTGAGTAAATCATAATTCATGCAGAGCCTTACCCTCTGCAGCTGTTTCAGAGAGTGATGTTGGTCAGAGTTGCACAGGAAGAGATGAAGTATATCATTGTCTACCAGGGTGCGATGGATAGCATTTTATAATTCAGAGATATCAATCATCGAAGGACTTGGGGACCAGAGAGTCAGCAGGCTAGGGGGATAAACTGAGGCCCAAAGGATTACCTGGGATCAATCCACCCATTAGTGACTGAGTTGGAATTAGAATACAAAGTCCCTGGCTTTGGTTGATATCACAGTTACTGAGCTAAGTGACATCACATTTCTGCATGAGCCCAAAAGGCTACAATGATAGAAATATGGAGGCAAAGTCTAGGAGAGGGCAGTCCCTCTGTTTTCTGTACTGGTTAGCCCCTACCTAGTTCATTGGGGTTAGGTTCTGGCCATCAAGTCATAAAAGGAAGAGTGATTAAAGTGCAGTACACATTTAATAAATGTTAGTGGATGGACATTGACAGACTTGATATTGTTCAGGATTTCAAAATGTCATACTCATGCCAGCTGTTATGGCAGAACAGAAAGAGGAGTCTAAGAACTGGCACTCGAAATCCTGAATATTCCACTTACTCTCTAGGTGATCTGGGGAAGAGTCTTCCCTTTGGGAACCTCAGCTCTGTCTCTGAAAAATGAAGGGAGTGGATACAATGACTTTTCCAAGATAGTTCTTAACCATTACAAATCTGTGATTTGATGACAATAGAGAGTCATTGAAGCTTTTTTGCCAAGTGATGATCCACAAGAGTTTTCATGGAAGGGCTGGGATTACCACTTGTCAGGGATGCTAGAGAGGGTATCCCTGAATGATGTCACAGAATCTGGAGCTAGAAGGGATCTAGGCTAAGAGCCTTATTTTACAGATGAGGAAACTGAGACCCAGGGAGGGAAAAATGAATCTCTCAAAGATGCATGAGGAGAAAGTAGAAGAACATGGATTCAAATCCAATTCTTCTGATTGCATATCCACTACACTTTTTATTGAGCAACACTGCATTTCCTAAATGGGAAATTAGATTTAAATGCCCTCTAAAGGCTCTAGTCTAATTGTAAGATGCTGTGATAGGAAGCAAACTTTAAACCATGTAGCACAAATTAAATTCCTATGATGAGAGTAGAAAATTAAGAGGAAGAAAGAGAGGGGAAAAAGGAAAGAGAGAAAGAAGCAAGGAAGGATTGAAGGAAAAATTAAAGAAAGAAAAAGGAAGGAAGGAAGGAAGAAAGAAAGAAGGGAGGGAAGATTGAAAGAAAGAAGGAAAGAAAGAAAGAAAGGAAAAAGAAAGAAAGAAAGGAAGAAACTGTATATTTGTGCTCACAGACCCAGAATGCAGTGGAATGAGCAGGTCTCCAAAAAGACTCTGACTTCATGGTCAGAGGCAAGGCTATGAGATAAGCATCTGGCTCAGACATAAATTCTGAGTATTGCTTAAAGAATGCTGGGCAGCATTGTCAAAGGGCATTTCTGCCTAGTGCTTACCTTCCAGCTCAGTGCAAACAATGGACCCTTAATCTTTACAACTCCTCTGTGGGGTCCCTAGGCCAGTGTGCCTTCATTTGGTGTGTGGAGAGGCTGGGAATAAAAGGGAAATAACCTTGAAGAAATCATAAAAGCATCGAAACTTCGAGTCAGAAGAGGCCTCAGACCTCAGTTATCTGGTTCAACTCTCCCTCCCCTCCAATGTTCACACAGCCTTCCCTCGAAAACCTCCAGAAAGGGGGAGCTCGTTCTCTGTCAGATCACTGATTCTACTCCGGGATGCCAGATTTGCCTGCTTTCACCCATTTGTCCATGCTATTTCCTCAAAGGTCAAGTCAAATGAATCGAATTTCTCTTTGCTATGGCTTTTTCCAGTACCTCAAGGATCTCAAATTTCATCAGCATCAGCCATGGCTTCCACTGTGGCACCTCACAACGCCTCTGAATCTCAGTAGAGATCTCTTTTGTCTTTGGAATCCCAGAGCTTAGCACTGTTTCTGGCACGTGGTCATTAGCTAATCTGTGCTTTTTCACTCATTCGTTCATTTTTTTATTCATTCACTGTTTTTTTCTTCTTTTTTTTCTCATTCATTCTTCCTAGCTTTCTGTGACAGAAAAAAGCTCGTGGTGATGAGTTTCTCCAAATTCTACTAGATCATCCTTTGACAACAGACACTGAAATCCTTGCCGGGCTCATGCCATATTCAGAAGATTGGCAAAGCCTGGGCTCTCTTAGAGCAGGCTCCAAGATCCAAAGCTATCTCCACTCCATAATCGGAGGAGGACTTTTCTTGCAAACCCATCATTACGAGCTTTGAAGACAATGTTCGTATCTCTCTTCGTTCTTTTTTACCATCTAGGAATCTTTATTCCCCCTTTAAAAACTTAAAATTCAAAATTAAACTTCATGTTCAAAATGTATGCCATTCTATGTTCCATGAGAAAATGGTATAATTTTTATTTCATTCTTTTCAAGAGAAGATGGTGGTGGTGGTTGTCTAGAAGAAGGGTTAAAGATAGGACTCAAAAATGCATTATTATAGAGGGCAGCTAAGTGGCGTAGAGGATAAAGTGGGTTCAAATCAGACCTCAGACACTTCCCAACTGTGTGACCCTGGGCAAGTCACTTAACCCCTATTGCCTAGCCCTTACCACTCTTCTGTCTTGGAACCAATACACAGTATTGATTCTAAGATGGAAGGGAAGGATTTAAGAAAAGTAAATTATTATGGCTGCTTGGTGATGTAGTCAAGAGCATTCTGGTCCTGGAGTCAGGAAGAGCTGACCCTGAGCAAATCACTTAACCTCTCTTTGCCTCAGTTTCCTCACTTATAAAATGGGGATAATAATAGCACCCAACTCTCAGGATTGTTATGGGGATCAAATGAGATAATCATTGTAGAGGGGCTCAGGACAGTGTCTGACATACAATAAATGCTAGTTATTATTCTCAGAGATAAGGCCCATGTATGTGCATACATTATATATCATAAACCATGTTCACATATGCATCGATCAGTGTGTATGTATGTGTGCACATGCATATTTCTGCAGACTTATTTCCATCCTCAAAAATTCCAGACTGCCCATTTTTCTTGAATTCTTCCCCTCAGCTGGTATCTGGTATCATATCGATCTTCCTTGTACTCATTTTGTAAATCTTGCAGATGAACTTTCCAACTGTTATATACATGAGAATGTAAGGTCTCTGAGCTTGGGACTCATTGGACTTTCCTCTTTCTGCTCTCGGCATGAAATAGAGGCTTGCCAATCAATGAATTGATGGATTGGGTATTGACGAGGGGTAGAAAGGGCTCCCCAGAGCAGCTCCCTGGGGTTCTGGTGAGGAGCCAGGCTTCAGAGAGGAGCCAAAGGGAACTAGAAATGTTTTTGCTGCTCTCTGATCCCTCCTCCTCCCTGTGATCATCTCCGATGAAAAGGTGCCCATTGTCTCTCTCTGTTTGTTCAGTTGTCTTCCCCTGGATGCCACCAGGTGACATGACAATGGCTGAAGTCTGCAGGTTTTTATGGGAGTGCTCTCAAAGTCAGAGAGGCTTTTTTCTTCATTTTAAAGGCATTCGATGTCTTCTTTTTGTCAGATTTGTGCTTCCCTTTCTCAACCAATTTGCATCTTCCATCTCAAATAGTGAAGCAAGACTTGGAATGTCTTTCCTGTATGGGAGATGATAATCAGCTCTTCACATTTGCAGAGTCAAATATGGGTTTATGCATAAGCAAGCATTCTGTGGCACTGGTTTCCAGGCTCAGGACTGTGCAGCTTTGCCTTTTGAGGTGTGTTCCTTCCTCTTAAGCTGGTCTGACAAGATCAGAGCAAAGCTGATACTCAGATATCACTCCTGAGAACTCATTTTTTTTTTAGCTAAGTAGAAAGAGCGGCCAAATTTAACCCCTGAAAGAAAGGTGTCCTCAGAGGAGGTTTCACTTTTATCGCTGACTCTCTAGCATCTGGCACACAGTAGGCGCTTAATAAATCCTTTTCAAGTTATTTACAAACAAATGAGGATCCCCCCCATCCCCCAAATGCTCCTGTCTCCATGGACAAGCCTGACATGCTGTATACACTGGCACAGAAAAACTTCAGATAGAAACCAGGTTTTTAATGGCAAAGATTTCCTCTGACATGAGCGTTAATGAATGTTGAAGCAATAACCCAAAAGCCATTCCTTGCTTAATGATTGACAGGGTGAGCAAATGACATGGTCCTCTGAGGGGAAGAAATGACTACTGTTCTCTGGTCTTTCCCATTGGCAGTATCAACACTGATCACATGCTGAGAGATAATGATTACAAAGCACAATGATGGAAGTGCGATTCCCTCAGCTCCACAGCGACAAACAGGGATGTTAATAATTATGCATTCATGCCGCCATTTTGGAAGTCATGGACTGGCATTATTTTGGTCTTGGGAGTTTATGGGAAACTTGTGATTGAGTTGTCTACTTTCTGAGGACTTCAAAGAGATAGATAAACTCTATCAGAGAAAGAGAAGCATTCCATTGAAGACCATTGAGTCTAGCCTTTCCAATTTAGAGATGAGAACACTGAGGTCCAGAGAAATTATATGACCAAAGTCAGACAGGTTGGAAATGACAGAGATGGAATTTGATCCAAATTAGCCTTCTTTCCTCTATAATTCAGCCATCCTAATATGGACTCTTCTATGGACTGTTTGAGACCCCAGGGAACTTATATCAAGGTTCCAGATAATTCTCTAGGGTAGTGGCTCTTTACCATTTTTGTTGGCAGTCTAGTGAAGCTTTTGGACCACTCCTCATAATCATCTTTTTTAAATACATAAAATAAAATATTCAGGACTGCAAAGGAAACCAAATGATGTTCTCACAATATTTAGAGAAGAAATTCTTGGACTCCCAGAGCAAGAACATCCATTTGTTCTAAGCTTATAAGTTACAGAAGAATTGTGGATTTCCATGGGTGGAAGAAGTTTTCACACTGGGAATTCTCTACTCTGATAAGGTTGCAGAAGAATTTGGCGGAAAAAGTTTTCACATTGGGAGTTCTCTACTCTGATAAGGTTGCAGAAGAATTTGATGGAAGAAGTTTTCACACTGGGAATTCTCTACTTTGAATGAGATCTGAGTTCTGATGACATATATACCCACAGATGAAATAAAATAAAAATGTACAGTCCTAATTCTGTTCATGTCTCTCATGCATGCATATAACTGGTGGAACTGGAGGTGCACAGTTGGTCATATGTTATCTTCTGCTTCTTGGGCTATAAAATAATAATGATTGGACACGAAATGTCCCCAGTAAGTCTCAACTGGGCATGATGCACACCCACAAACCAAGGGATGAGGCATTATTTTTAAAAGAAAATCTCATTGTACTTGAGAAGTCTCTCTGCGTGCTCAGCATCTGCTTGAACATGTTTCCAACATGCTGAAAGTCCTAGGAGGAGTCAACAACAAGAATGGATTTTCATTCTTCATGAGCATTCTTGACCTGTCATGTACACATTCCTATTGATCTGAAGGATAGTGTTCCAGTGTAGGAATAGATCTGGTTTTGATGAGGCAAAATTAGTCACAATTTAATTCAAGTTTCTTAAATAAAATCATAGGCTATCCAAGTCCAATTTTGGCATTTTGCAGATGAGGAAACTGAGACCCAAGGAGGTTATGTGACTTCAATGTCACATTGACCATAATATCAGGGGTGGGATTTGAACCCAGGTTTTCAGACTCAAAGACCAGTATTCTTTTTCCTGTACCACATAGCTTGGATATTTTAAAGTGCACTTCCATCAAATTATTACATCAATACTCAAAAAAATTATTTCCATCATCAGCTTTCCCTTTTATTTATGGCAACCAACTTTCCATTAACGAAAGATGGGTCCAGCTGCTATTCATTTCAGCTCTAATGCTGCTACTTCTGAGTCTTGTTTATTGAGGTGCAGATTCTTCAGTCTGTGGGTTATCCAGGCATCCTGGTTTGCCACATTCTCTTCTCCTCCCCAGCCTCCTGTAAAGTTTCTTTCACTGCTCATTAGCGGCTCAATCACATTTGTCTCTTGTTAGCATCTCTAGGGGGGAAAAGGATTGGCTCTAAATGGATGAGTTTGGGGGATTACATTTGGGGGTTTTAGCCTGAGATAACGAGCTCTGCTTAACTTACTGAAAGGTATTCATTACTCTGGGCTGGGGTGGGAGGAAAGAGATTTTACCTGCATGTGGATGGCAGAATCAGGCTAAAGCAGGTTTAGTGAGACTCAAGTGGACCAATGCAGATTTAATATATTACTATTGTTATGTGAGAATTGAGAGATACAGAAGAGGAAGTACTGGCTTCCCTCCTCCCCCTGCCGCCCCAGGAATGCTCTTGTGGTTATGGGAGTACTTGTTGACTATTCACTTTGTTCAGTCACTTATAAAGCCCTGAGAAAAGTGACTCTGTGGGTAGAAATGCCCCAAGTGGGGTTTGATCCATCAGTTAAATATTTTAGCAGGCTTGGAAAAGAACATCAACAAAACAGAAATCCCCAGTGAGTCCCTGAGAGCCAAGAACACGGGCGTTCAAACACAATGACACCCTCGTCACCGTAATGTGAACATTGCTTAGAGTGACCATGAAATCCCATGCTAAAAACACTGCAAGTTCTATAGGAGACAGACATGTGGACAGATCCTTGGGATCCCCACTTTTCTGTAACAGAAACAACTTGTATTTGTAGAATGCCTTCACGTGTTCAAAGCATCATGGATCCTTTTAGAAAACGAAGGGCAAAAAGGTGTTTTCAAATATGAATTCAGATAAATCCGGGACCAGCTTCTGGGTTCCTTCCAGTGTAAGTGATCCATCTTTGTCTGTGCTCTACTGGATGTCCACTAAAGTCTTCTCCATCTTTTGACCTGACAGGTACCAGTGCAGCACACCGTTCTCCCTTTCTTTTGCCATCTAACCAACCCATTTTCTTTTCCAGTCCTCTGATGATGCCTCTTATACTGCTTCTTCCTAATTACTGCTCTGAAGTTTATCATAGACTCATTGTGCCCCTCTCCATTGTCTGTAACAGTCATTTGGAAATAGCAGTGCTTCATGATTCATATTGATATTCTATCACCAGAGGGATATTAGTGTTCAATTCAATAAACGCATTAAGCTTCTACTTACTGGGTGGTGAGAACGATGCTAGACTCTGGAGCTACAAAGATAAAAGCAAAACTATCCCTGCCTGCCCTCTGGGGACTTCTTTTAACATGGGGAAAAATAACATGCAGATAGAAAATTAAATACAAAGGGAGAATCTTTCTCAAAAGTCATCCAGCCTCCTTTCCTCCTGTTCTGTTTTGGACCCAAGTCACATCCATTTTATGAGTCTGTTTAAAAGATAAGTAATAAGGAAGAACATCCCTTGGTTTGGCTTTTGACTTCATGTCATAGCTGGGACAGTAGATGCTTTTCATCCATTTGCTTTTTAGTGTGAATTGTTAGACCCAGTTCCTTTGAATGATGAATGATCTCTTTTAGGAGTCTCTGTAATGTTTTTATATATATACTATTATTGAATGTTTCATGGCTTGCCTTCCATCCCTTTCTAATTTTACCTTTGCTTACCAGTCTTTGAGAATTCAGTCATCTCCAAAGGATGCTCTCCACCTCCAGAGAAAGAACTATTGGCATCAGATGCAGATCCAAGAATATCTCTTCCACATTAGTTTATTTATGGTTTTATTTGGGGGTTTTGGTTTTACATGAGTATTCCCTAACAACAATGACCAATATTGAAGTATATTTTGCATGCTAATATATTTATAATCCAGATCAATTTACTTGCCATCTCTGAGGAGGGGGAAGGAAGTGAGCGAGGGAGACAATATGGATCTTATGATTTCAGAAAACATGTGGAAAATTGTTATTGTGTGTAATTGGGAAAATAAAATAACTCTGAATAAAAAAAGAATTCAGTCATCTCTTAGAATATGGCCCAAGATGTGGATAGGTTGACCTCAGGTAGCAGAAAGCTTCTGGCTCGTATGTTCTCATGGTTAAAAACATGTGGCTTTATGTCCCTTCAGAGGACAAACTCAGTAAACGACGGAGAGGGAGCTACAGGAAGGCAGATTTCAGCTCAATCTAGTTAGTCAGTAAATAAGCATTAAGTCCCTGCTATGTATCGGGTCCTATTATAAGCAGTGGAGCATTTCCTAGCAAGTAGAATTAGTTAAAATATATATTTGGCTAATTCTTGAGTAGAGAAATTTCTGTCACTAGAATTATTCAAGCAGCGAATTTATGGAGGGGATTCCTACTTCAAGGGGATTTGAGGGGATTGAACTTCAAGTTGAATTAAGAGTTAGAAGGAGAAAATTATTTATCTAACATTTATTTATATATGTATAATAATATATGATATAATCAATTATGTAACATTTATATTAATAAATATTGATATAAAATTATTATAGAATATATCTACTATAGAATATATTATTTAATTTGATTGTCACAACAACTTTTCAATGCAGGTGCTATTCTTTTCCCCATTTTATACTTGAGGAAATTGAGGCAAACAGGCGGTGATTTGTCCAGGGACACACAGCTAGTGTCTCAGGCTGAATTTGAACTCAGGTCTTCCTGACTCCAGGCCCAGGACTCTTCTCTACTATATTGTACAACTGTCTTTAAAGAGTCTTCCAGTTCTAAGATCCTAACGTCCTGTGATTACGACACATGGATTTCCATGGAGAGAGACTGTGGAATATCTTTTGCTGAACATCTTTAAAAGAAACAGGCATCTATTTGCTCAAGATGGGTCCGTGTCGCTTGATGACAGGTGGTGATAGGGAAAGCCTGGTACAGAGATAAGAACTCAGACAAGCCGCTTATTCCTGGGGCCCCAGAAATCGTCTCCACCTTAGAACTGAGACCGCTCAGGCTACTGATCTGGAAATTAACTCGACTGGAGCCAGCTGGGAGCGGCAGTGGGGCAAGGGCTGTCTAAAGGGACTGCGTCATCCCTGGGATCTTGGATGGGAGGAAATCTACAAGACTTGAAGTATTGGGGAAGACTATTATTATGAGTGTCATTATCAGATGCTGTTATCTCTCCTTAGGAAGCTCTGGGCTCATGGTCCCAGGGCTTGGGGACCTTGTGTAAGTCTCTTCACTTGGGGTGCCAAAGGCATTTTTCAAAGGCTATTTGATGAAGAGTTGCTACCTGAATTAGTAAAGGGAGTCTCCTTTTTTAAAAAATAAATTCAATGAAGGAATGAATTTGATTTTTTGTTACATTTCTAATTGGGTGGTCCATACAATGAAATCATAGCTCTAAACCAGAAAGAAAAAAAAATCAGAAGAAAGTTTAAGGATTTTTGTATATTTAGAATCTGAGGTAGAACCCAGTGCCCAATGGTGAGCCTTCACACAAAGCCACACAATTATTTTTATAGTTTATAATAACTTATAATGATGATTATATTCTTGTATCAGTTTGGAATATCATAATTTTAGAAATGAGTCCGATTTGCTGAGAAGCTCAGTAGGTTTCTTTGCAGTTATGAGTTGGACCTACAGTCCCTCCTCACCTCCGTCTCTGGGAGTCCCTACAACCCTTCGGTCTTGAGTTCATGTGCCGTCTCCTCCATGAGAGATTTCTTGCTCTCCTAGTAAATGAGTCCTCTGCTCCCCTCCCCAAGGCCCTTTAGATCGACCTTGAAAATACATTGAATTGACTTATTTTGTGTCTGTTTTTGGATCTGATGCTGTATTTTAACACTGTGTATTATTAGGTTATATTTTGCTGTGGTTAAAAAATGGCTCAAACAGAAAAGCGGTGCCATTCATGTTAAGACAGTGTACAAGATTGTCAATAAAATATGTACAGTGCATTGTCCTTTGGACAAAAAAAATGTATCTGTGTGCATTTGATTCTCCCTAGTAGAATGTAGACTCTGAAAGCAAGATGGTTTGTTCTTGTATTTCTCGTGTCTCGCTAGTGCTTAGCACTTATTAAGTTTTTAATGAATGTTCATTTAATTGAATAAACACAATGGAAGGGGATATATAGGCCTTGAGGTCAGGAGGAATGGGAATTGGGGACTGGGGCTCATTTGGACAGGAGAGGTAAAGGCTAGAGGCTCTTTTCCTGACCATATTCAAGTCGACAAAAGTGTCCACAGATATATTCCTATCTACTGAAGACTAAAAAGGGAAATCATGAGAGGATAACAAATCTGGATCAGAAAGGGACCCCAGAGGTCATGGAGTCATAGAGTTAGGAATATTACAGCTCATATAGTCTGTTCTTGTTCCATTATTTTAGTCATATCTGACTCTCCATGACACCATTTTCTTGGCAGTGACACTAGAGCGATTTGCCATTTCCTTCTCCAGGTCATTTTACAGATGAGGAAACGGAGGCAAATAGGAGCTTGTTCAGCTAACTAACATAGTGGATGGGTTTTCTGTTTCCTTCTACAGGTCATTTTACAGATGAGGAAACTGAGGCAAACAAGATTAAGTGATTTACCTAGGGTTACACAACTAGTAAGTGCCTAATGCCATATTTGAACTAATGAAGATGAGTCTTCTTGACTTCAGGATTTGCATTCTATCCACTTTACCACTAGCTCCCCATCATATAATGTAGGTCCCTTCATTTTACACATAAGGAAACTGAGGCCCAAGAAGGTGTAGTGACTTGTTCAAGGTAGTAAAAGAGCAAAGCTGAGATTTGAACTTGTATTCCAAGACTGCAAGGTCAACACTCTCTTTCCACTACACTGTGCTGATTCTCATGACATGGTCTCCCCCTGGGGGATCATGGATATTTAAGGACAAGAAAGAACTTTTTTTTTGGCAGTGGAAGTTTTATTGGAAGATAATATGATATACTGGGCAGAGAGCTTCCATGAGAGTTGGAGAAGAAAAGACAGAAGAAAATAAGCATTTATTAAGCACCTTCTGTGTGCTAAATACTTAATAGATATTGTCTCATTTGATCCTTACAACAGTCTTGGAGAGTGGGTTCTGTTATCACACCCCTTGATATTTGAGGAAATTGAGACAAACAGAGGCTAAATGTCTTGCCCAGATATTGGCCAGTAAATATCTGAGGCTGGATTTGAACTCAAAAAGTCTCAGTTCCAGAGAATTTAGTGGGCTGAAGGTTATCTTCTTTGAGGGAAGTACTCAGCCAAGATTGGTCAACAGCCTACTATCCTTGCCAGCTAGCCCTATCACCACTCCCCACATCCTCTATAAAAACCCATCCTCTGGAGACAACTCTATCTACAGCATCCTTATGGCACTTTTGTGGCTAGTTCCCATCAGCTGTTGGATTCAAGATGGTCCTGGGGAAGAACCCTCAGCCTTCCAGGGCATTGCTGTCCGCCAGTCAGTGCTGGAGGGAGGACTCACATGTGTTTGGAGAGCGTGTCAATGTATTAATGAAATGCATGAAGCAAAAAAGTTCATCCATATAAATGGGTCATTTAAATAATGAGAGAGGAGGAAGGCTGTGGTTTGGTGTCAGAACTGATTAATTAGGACATAAAAAATAAATAACCATCTGCAAGTTGGCTCTAGCTTCCTCCAAAACTGACTCAATTACTGGGCAATGGAGTTAATGCAGCTGACAATGTAATTACAGGTTTGTTAACTCAACACTCATAAGGAATGCTTTTGTTCCTTTTGGAGTTTAATTAGAGAGATAGCCTGTGGAGGCTGATTTTTCTCATCCTCACTTTGAGGATTTACACATACGGGTTATAGATTTAGAGCTCTAGGGGACCCTAAAGGTCCTCTAGTCCAACCCCCTCTCTTTTTATAGATGATAAAGTCACTTAGCCTGTGTGGATCTCAGATCTAGATCTGAAAGGGAATTTAGAGGTCATCTAGTCCAATCTCCTCTTTTTACAGATGAGGAAACTGAGGCTCTGAGAGTTCTAGTGACTCATCTGTTAAATGGGGGATCATGCGAGGTGATCTTCAATTTCCTTCAAATTATAGTTCTATGATTCTGTGACCTATTCCAGTCCTAAATCAATTAACTAATGACACAGTAATGTTCTTTGTTATTTAGTCACATTTGACTCTTCATGCCCCGATTTGGGGTATTCTTGGCAAAGATAATGAAGTGGTTTGACATTTCCTTCTCTAGCTTATTTGACAGAGGAGGAAACTGAGGCAAACAGGATTAAGTGATTTTCTCAGGGTCACACACACTTGATAAATGTCTGAGACTGGATTTGAACTTAGGTATACCTAACTCCAGGTCTCGCACTTTATTCACGGAACCACCCAGCTGCCCACCTCTAAAGCTCTACCTTCTTTTAAAAGAGTGACTATCAGATTCAGTGGCAAAATTTTATCTTGCAAGTTTGTCCATATTCTTGTACCAGATTATCCAGATGTGTGCTACACACATACACAAACGCACATCAAGTCGTTGATCAGAGTTGTTAAGTAGTTCAAAGTTGTCTGTCCTAACATTTTTTAGTTACTTTATGAATTGTTTTTCTGTAGTTGCTCATTTCATTTTTCATCAGTTCACACAAGTCTTCCTAAGTTTCTCTGAAATCATCTCCTTCATCATTTCTTAGTGCACAATGGGTCCCTTGTCAATTTTCAGTTTTTTGTCACCACAAAAGAGTATAAATATAAATAAGTATATATATTACATATATGAATATCTATCTATTCTCTCTTAGAGTTTTACCTTTGCTGAGGCAGAGAACTACAACAGAAGTTTCCCCTTAATTCTCCACTGACCATTTACATTTTCTTCTTAGGAACACGTTAATTTTTTGCTCTGTACCCACTGTGGATGTTGGGGTGGGATGGGAAAATTTGTGGACTTTCTAAGGTTGTTCTATTTATTCTAAGGCAAATTTTGTAAAAGTTGGTAAGGACCTCTACTTCCCATTCCCTCAGCTCTTGACGTGTGTTGATAAGCTGGAGAGTGACCAGCTGGTAAAAGACTTGAGTTTATGACATCTGAGGAGTGGGTGATGGAACTGGGAATGTTTAGCCTACAGAAGAATAAGCTTAAGAGTCACCCGATAGTGGGCTCCAACTATTTGAAGGTTTGTCACCTTAAAAAGGGATTAGATTTGCTCTGTTTGGCCCCAGAGGGCAGAACTAGGAAACTGGAGAGAGGCAGATGGGGGTTCAAAGTAAGGAAATTCCTGACAATTAGAGTAATTCAAAAGTGTAATGAGTTGTCTCAGGAAGTAGAGGGTTTAACCTTGAGCTTGGATGCTTAAATGTGGGCTAGATGATCACTTGTTGGATATGGGGCCAAGGGAATTCTTTTTCAGGTATGGGTTGGATGTGGAGGCAACTCAGATATTCTGTGATTGCCCATCCCTCAGGAAGTGAAACACGTAGTGATGATTCATCCAGTTTTATTGAATCATTTTTTAAAATGCCACCAAGATGGACCAAGACCCCTGGAATTTGGTGGTAGCGTCTCTTTGCAAACCTTGGGAAATGTGAGCATCTGGAGGTTATAAGTAATGTCTTCTTGTAATCACTGCAAAATATGTGTGGGGTCATTAGAGGGACGCTGTCACTACATTGGTAGTAGAATTCTTCCAAGAATTAATTCTTTTAAGGTAGAAACAATCAATAGTCAACAGGCTTTTATTAAGTGCCTACTATGTGCTGAGCTCTGACCATCCAAAGGAAAAGCCAAAATAGTCCCTGCCTTCTAGTAGTTTAGACCCCAACCACACTGGAGATCTTCCAAGAAGGACTGGCACATCACATGTAGAGCATGTAATTGAAGATGGAAATCTCTTTGGAGATCGTGATGGCATGGAGAGTGCATTGGATTTGGCATCAGAGGAACTGGCTTCAGATCGGGTTCTGCCATTTGCCACTTGCGTGTGACCTTGGGCAAGTCATTACCCTTTCAGTTCTCCCATTTTTTCAGTTTCAGGACCCCTTTACACTCTCTAAAAACAATGGAAGGTCCTCTCCCCCCAAGAATTTTTGTTGATATGAGCTCTATCTATTGATATTTTCCAAATTAGAAATTAAAACATCTTGGAGTGATTGTGAAAGTGGTTTTTACCTTGAAGACACCTTGAAGGGATTTCAGGGACACCCAAGGATCCCCAGAATACCCTTGGAGAGCTGTTGCCTTCGCAGTGAAGGTGGTGTGTCAGACGGCTATTGAAATTCCTTCCAGTTCTGGGATCCTTTGATGTTTAATGACTAAGTTAAATTATGATGAAAGTGGCAAAGAGGCTTTAGGGAACTAGTACAGAACAGTGGAAAGAGTATTGCCTCAGGAAGCAGACAATTTGGGTTCAAATCCTACTTCTGATCAATGCACCTTTTGGATCCTCCTTTTCCTTAATTGTCAAATGAGGTTATTGAAGTGGATGACTTCTAGTTGTGTATGGCCAGCTTGAACACCTCTGATCCTATGAATTTTAGTTTATGGATATGAAAAAACCCTCCCTAGCAATTATATTTATCCACCAGTGAAATGAGGCAGCTAGGTGCAGAGTGAAGAGAGTGCTGAGCTTGCAGTCAGCAACACCTGAGTTCAAATTTGACCTCAGACACTTACTAGCTGTGTGACCGTGGGCAAGTCATTTAGCCTTGTTTGTCTCCATTTCCTCATCTGTCAAATGAACTGGATAAATAACTGACAAACCACTCCACTCTCTTTGCCAAGAGACCCCCAAATGGGGTCATGAAGAGCCAAACTCGCCCCAAATGACTAAACAACAACAGTAAAATAGGCTGCGTTAGGATTCTGTGGGTTTAAAATCATCCTGTCGGTGCTGAATGACCATTTGATGGACGTGTTGTAAAGAGAATTCTTTACAATAGTCAAGGACTGGATTTGCAGGGTTAGACCAGATGTCTTCTGAAGTTCTGTCCAACTCTGAAATCCTGTAATTCTGTGACAGTCGGTGTCACTCGTATAAACATGCTCCCTTTGCCAGCAGAGAACTCCTCTAATTAAATTATGAGATGATCACATAAATAAAAATGTGAGTGAGTATGTGTGAACAAATTGCTTTTTTATGAATCCAGCAACCTCCAATCTCTTGAGAACTCTTCTCCACCCTTCTGCCTCATTTATTTCATTAAGCATCGCCTCCATTTACTCTGCATGTTAATTCACTGGATTTTTAGGTCAATGTGAACCAACAAGTTTTCCCCGACTCACACTTCCCTCCCCCAGCATCTCCCTCCCTCTGCACAAAAATGTGGTGGAAAGCTTTGGCTTTCTATTATTTCACAATGCTTTATTTGTATATTCCAAGTCCTAGGTTGTGCAAGCCAGCTCGATTATTGTCTAAACACTGAATAGTTCTAGTGTCTCTCTGCTTTATGTCACTGTTGAGGTAAGAGGGAGGTATGGGGCTCCGATGAATAAGTGCATTTATCTGGCTTATAAACCTGCGTGCGCTGTGGAATAATGAGCAGATGTTAGCAATTATTCTTGGTGTCCTGGATAGTGGGTGAAACTTTTTATCAAACATATGGGTGGTTTATTGATTCAGTCCACATTGCCCTCCGGGTGCAAACATGGCGGTGCCTTTGGGGGTCCAACATGGGCGGAATAATGCCAATGAGAGCTTTTCCTTTCAGACACCGGGACCTGGATGAAGGATACCCTCCCAATGACGCGTGTGTCCAATAAGCTAGTGGCCCACCAGGCTAGATAGAAATCCATCTCATTCCTTCATGGTGGACTTTCCGCAGAACATGCCTTTTACCACCATATGGTCTACTAGACGCTCATGAAACGGCATCTTGGGAAACGGGTAAATACAGAGCAAAATTGGAATCAGTTCCCAACACTCTCAGTTAGCACAGGAGGCCACGGAATATGAACCACCCATTTTGCTCTTCAAAATAATGGACAAAACACATGTTCATATTTTACTGGGAGTTATGATCTCTTTTTTCTTTCTTTTTTTTAGTGTTAAGTCATTCATGTTGTATGATATAGAAAGTCACTTTGAATTCAAATCTAGAATAAGGCCATCCATCATGTTAACAATTTAATTACCTGAGTATATATTTTTCAGCAAAAAAAGCCCATTATTTGTTGTATATCTTATTACCGATTCATTGCCTCAGGACAGCAGTGGCTGTCAATGGGGCAGACCTTGTGGTTAGAAATACCGAGATGTGGAGGAGATAAGCCACATAGCCCTTGTGCCTTCGGTGGAGACCAGCCTACTTCGCTGGTGTGTTTGCTCGAGGCCTTACCTGTTAGATTCCCTGTAATCTTTGTTGCAACAGTGAAATGGTGACTTGTAAACGCAATGAAGCGGAACAGGGATATTGAAAGGGTCGAATGAAGTAGAAATGTGATATTTTCTATCTTCTGTGGACCCAGGAAATAGGACTCCCGCCGTGGAGTTGGGATTTGGCATCCGCCATCTCTTGGAGCACAAGAGAAGTTGTGAGATTTATTGTTGAGTGCTTATGGAAGACGCAAAGTAAACAAAGCGGGAGGCCGATCGGATTGTCCAACCATCTGGTTTCCCAGTGATGGAGGATTAAGGAATAATTTCAGCATTGAGGAACCTGGCAGATTAGAATGGGGGAGGGCAAGGGGCAGAAAAGCAGCTTCATCATGGCTTTGCCATTAAAACTCAATACCCATCAATGCAGCAGGAATCAGGCTAATCTTGTGGATGATTTTTTAAAAAGGACTGGAGGTCTTGAAGGCTGGTGTGGACATTTGCAGCTCTACAGAGCTTAGAGAGTGATAAAGTAATCAAATCTGATTTTTTGTTTTTTTGAGAAGTGGGGTGTAAAGTGATCACAGGCGAGATTGACAAAGGAGTCCTGCTTCAGCGGGAGGAATTGCGTAACCAGGCGGGTATCTGTTCAGATTTGGCGCTCTCCTTTGCAATAAGCATGCGAGCATTGTTAAAGGCAATAAGAAAACAAATACCAGCTTAAAAACAGTCCCAGGGTTCATTGTTGACTATTTCCTGGCAGGATGATATGATGGGAGAAGAAGATATCCATATCCTTAGGAAGCTTACAGAATGAGGAAGAGTTTCTCCCTGCCTCGTATTTCCCCCCAGTCCCCAGATATGGCCCAAAGTAGAATAAAACTGAAGATGCTGTTGGACTGAGAGTGCTAAGTACAAATTCCAAGGATGCTCCCTGGTAGAAAAATCCAGGACTCTGAGTATGGACTAGGAAGTCATCCCTCCTTCCCTCCCTCCCTCCCTCCATCCATCCATCCCTCCATTCCTCCCTCCCTCCCTCCATCCATCCCTTCATCCATCCATCCATCCATCCTTGTATTCAAGGAGCAAGTAAGTGCTTACTATATGCCATTGTCTTAGGCACTGGGGAAAGGAAGAAAAATTCCAAATCTTCTCTGCTCTCAGAAACTTGCATTTTCTTGGGTGGGAAATAACATACACACACACACGTAAATACAAAATATATTGTAATGAACAATACCTTACATTTACATATATAAAGCATATAAATATATATATATACACAGACATATATACACTTTAATACCAGCAACATTGCTCACATATTTTATTCAATCCCCATAACACAAATAATGTGAGGTAGATATTGATTATCCTCATTTAACAGATGAGGAAACTGAGGCTGAGAGGTCTCTTAGAGTCACAGAACTAATAAGTGCCTAAGGCAGGCTTTGAACCAAAGTCTTTCTGGCTCCAATACAAACACTCTATCCACCTATTTCTATTGAGGGGAGAGCATCAGGAGAGACTTTATGTAGCTGTTGGTCCTCAAGATAAGCCTTGATGGGAGTTGAGGATTCTGTGAGGTCTTGATGAGGATGAATTATGTTCCCTATAGAGACAGCCTGGGCAAAGACATGGTGATGGTAGATGGAATATCATGTTTGACCCTTCTGGATGCACAGTTCAAAAACCCCAGTTTATTCATTCTCCTGTCACTCACTGGTAACTAGTTTTCAAGGCACATTTTTTCAGGGTAGTATTCTACTGGAGAATGGTGCCATTTTTGCTAACTGTGGCAGGGAGAGGTTAGTGTCCCCCCCCCCCCCCTTATCTATCCTTTGATAACTCAACAAAGGCATCCAGAGTTTTTGAAGGGAATGTATGTTGTCGTAAAGGGAAATGAATAAACAATAGACCTATCCTTTCCCCAGAGGATTGCCAAGGCTATAAAATACCCCAACATGTATTTGCTGTAGAATTTGGTTGGAAATAGCCAACCCAGAAGAATTAGGGTGACTGTCATTGAGAGCATCCTGATTCTGAGGCTATGAGAGGACATGTTACTGATCACACTCCATTAAGAAATTAGAATGTGTTCTCTTGGCCCCTGAGAAACTCTTGTGCCAACTTATTAGAAAATTAGAGCTAATCGCCAAGGATAGTGTTAGGATGGGGCTGAGATTTGGCAGCTTCTCCAGAGAGAGATTGACCTCAGGAGGAAGGAGGGTGCATTTTCCCTCAACTCATCAGAATATCTCAAGGCATCATCTGACTTGCTTGGGGAGATCCTTTCTTCCTCATCTGCTACCTCTGCCTAACCCCTTCTGCCTTCCCCAATAAAATGGAGCATTCAACATGCAAGAAATCAAATATGCATATCTTAATGTGTTTGTGTGTTCCCATGGCTTATTCAAAGACCATTCATTATGTGGGTGCTTATCAGTCCTGGAATCTATGGTAACTTAAAGATTACAGAGTGCTTTTAGAAATGTGACTTCCTGGGAACCTTGTAGCATCCTTCCCTCTGAGCTAGGCTTTACTGGTATTATCTTCCCTGATTTACAGATGAGGGAACTGAGGATCAGAGAACTTCTGCTGAAATCACAGGGACATGAGGGAAGTCCACCGTCTATCTAAAGACTCCATTTTTGATGACTTATTGATCTTCAGAGTTCCTTGGTACATAGCAATAAGAGGAAGAAGAAACAATGGGCACTGGGGAGCCCCAAATCCTCATTTCAGGAGGTTTAGCCTATATGCCCTATACCTCTGTCATGAGAGGGAACATTGTTGAGGAGCAACATTCTGGGCAGTGTGTGTAGCTCAGAGGAGGGAATTTAAGGCTACCTCAATTAACTAGTAACCTCAACTTTGGGCAAGCCATCTCCTTCAAGTCCTATCTGTAAAAGACAAGGGTTAGCCCAGACCAGGAGTGTCAAACTCAAAAGGAATACTGCATACGAACTCAGAAAACCACAAATTAACATTATCTACATTACATTATATTTTTGTTTTATTTGTTAAACATTTTCTAGATCCCAGTTTTCTTATATAAGAAGAAGATGCATGAATTTTGCATTCTTGCTCCCTAACCCTAATGCATGATCCTAAATTTGTTGAACTGAAATGGTAGCTTGGCTAAGTGGATAAGGGGTCAGCCTTGGAGTCAGGAAGACCTGGGTTTTGCCTCTGATGCAAAATGGTTGTGTCCTTAGGTAAGTCATTAACGTCTCTATGACTCAAGCAACTCTCTAAGACTATAAGTTATACTTTTATTTGTTTTCTTGCATACATGGACAAAGTTTCTGTAAGAGGTGCACATGCTTATGAAATTACTAGTGACATTTCAAAGTTCCAGTCTGCACCCTAAATATAAAGCCTATAAACATGCATGTAAACACACACACATGCACATATGCAATACCTATTTAGAGAAGCATACATGTGCACACATGTGTATGTATTATATGTATATAAAATGTGTGAATACAGAGTTAAGATATGCATATTGTGTATCTCTAATATATAGAAGGTATAGACATATGTTTGTATAGTCATATATTTATATGTTCATATATGTATGTGTGTATAAGGCATTTGTTCATATATGCTCAGTCCTAATATACACATGCTTCAATAGAATATAAGCTCCCTGAGGACAGGGGCTGTTTCATTTTGTCTTTGTATCCCCATTGGTGATCACAGTGCCTGGATCTTAGAAGCCACTTACTAAATTCTTATTGAATTGAAATGAAAATTTACATTAAATTTAAAATTTTAACTTCAAGCTAAAATTCAGTGGACAGAGTGCTGGGTATAGAGTTAGGAAAATCTGAGTTCTAGTTTGTCCTCAGTTACTAGCTGTGTAACCCTGGGCAAGTCACTTACCTTCTGTCTGCCTCAGTTTCTTCATCTGTAAAATGAAGACAAGAATAGCACTTTTTGCCCATATTTGTTGTGAGAACAAGATGAGATAAATTGTTGGAAAATACTTTGCAAACATTGAGTTATATAAATACTAGCTATTATTTTTGTTTAAAGAGACATCAGAGAGGTATATATTTAGACACACACACTGCAATAGATCTGCAATCTGATCAATGTAGACATTCCATAACTTGCTTTAGATTAGTAATCAGTCAACAAATAATAATAAAATGCTTACGTTGTGCTTGGTAATGGGCTCATTTCTGAGAATAGTCAGGGACAGTAGTCATTAGTTGCCTTAATCCTTCACTTTAATGCCTCCAAGAATGGAGTGGGATTTCAAGTCCACACCAGTTCCTTTTGAAAGTTCTAAGCCAAATATACACAGAACCATCAAGAGTTGGGCATTGCTATTGCCAAAGACAGTTTGATATCTGATGGTTGAGAGAAGAGACCCACGTTAGTACCAAAGAGTTCAGTTTCATGTTTGAAGCTGAGAATTGTATTTTATGTTCAAAAAGAAAAGATAAAAGGGATCATGTTCTGTTTCATTTTAAGAATGATAAATTTTGAGGATAGAATGAAGGTTAAAATAAAAACAAAACCCCCAACTCCAAATCAGAACAAATAAAAATCAAGCCAAATCCAATCTCATTGAAGAGGATTTACATTGCTCAGGAACTTATCACCTATTGGTCGATGTTCTCCTAGTTTCATTTGGTCCAATTATTTCCTTCCATATCCATCCTCAAAGCATCTCAAAGCTTCCCAGAGCTTGTCTTCTGTTGGAGTAACCTTTAGGAACTGACTGGTAGAAAATCACAGTCTCCAAAGGACAGGTGATCCAAAGCACAAAGAAGATACTCATTGTGCCTTCATGTTGACTGTAGACCATCTACTAATGATTATTTCCATGCAATTATGCATGTAGGAAGTGGCTTAAAAAGAAATCCCCTAAGAGAAATAGGGTCAGGAAAGGAGAGGGACTGGTGGTGACTGAGAGATATGATAGGGATGGCTAAAGGAAAGAGTCCCACACACTCATTTTTGGGAAGATTTCAGAGATGACATGCACAAAAATTACATAGGATGGGAAAACATGGCAGGTGACAATCCATATTGGCAAGAGCCAAGATCTATCCAAATAGAGATAAAAAGATATTTGTATATAAATATGGCATTAGGCAGGGCACCCTTCACCTGAATACAATACTCCTTGTTGTTCCCATGTTGAGCCTGAATGTCAGATATTCTGGAATCTGGACTGGAAGGAATTTGGAGAAGGTCATCTAGTCCATCTCATTTCCTCTCTGAGTATGACTATTCAGACAAATGAGCTTAGGGTCTATTTTAAGATTTCTCTGGGGACAGCAGCATCACATCCTCCTTCAGAAACCTATTTTGGTGCTGGAACTTGGGTGTACTTTTTGAGGATAATGGGTGTTTTACTGGAAACCCACACACATACAACAACATGGTACTGATAAGTTCTTATTCTTGCTGAATTGGAAACCCTTAATGTAGTCATTATTTTCATTTCTGGCTGGATGGGTCAGGGAATGGGGAAGATCTGTGATGTGGATTGATGGAAGAGCTTTCAATAATAAATAAATCATTAAAAGGTAATCTGCATAACAAAATCCTGGTAATGTGTATTTATGTTTTCCTTGAAAATTCCATTCTTCTAAAGGCAACAGGATATGGGGAAGAGAGCACTACCTCTTGAATCAAGTTGATCTGGATTCAAATTTTGCCTCTGATGATTATACTCTGTGATCTTAGACAAATCAGAAACCCCATAGACCTGCATTTTCTCAGTTGTAAAAGGATGGAGTTGGATTAGATGGTGACAGAGGTTCTTTTCTATGACTTTTGAGTTCTTGTTCAAATAAATACCTCTCCTAGGTTTTTTGTTTGTTGAATTTTGTGGATGACTTGTTCAGAAAGTCACTTGCTTTTTATTTGAAGGACAATTGCAAGCCTTCTTTTCTCTAACTCACAAACCTGTCATTTGACTCAACCATCTCTCTTCTCTCTGGCTGCCTTGCTTTTCTCTCTTTCCTTAGAAGCATTGTTCTTTTATAAGGATTCTATGGCAGCACTTTATGCATAGGTATTAAATGCAGCAAATATTTTAAAGATCCTTTTGTGCATAGACCTTCTGTGATTTTGAGATTCCTTTAGCTTCCTTCAAAGCTCAATTCATGTACCAAATCCTATACAAGGCAATTCCCAATTCCCCTAGTTGTTGATGTCCTCTCCCTTGATTAAAAAAAAAAGTTCTTTGTATATTTAAAATATTTATTTATCTTTGCACACGTTGTCCAAGAATGTAAGTTCCTGTACTCCTTGTGTTGCTTTGGATAAATTACTCCAGTCCCCTGTGCCTCAGTTTCCATACTGCTAAAATTGGAGAAGCTCTCTGAGATGATTGCTAAGGTCTCTGCTCCCTTTTAGTCTCTGAAATGAAAGAACAGCTCTCAGATTTGCAGCCCATTCCCAGCAGCATCTTTAGAGAAGAGAAGGGCAGGGAGATGGATATAGCTTTAGGCTATACCTCATTTCACTACATATCCCAGACTTTTCTCTTCTCTTAACTTTATTTCCTTCTGAAGAGTTATGGTTTGGGTGACTTATGACTGATGAAGATGTCTTGCCCATTTGTCTTTCCTCTCTGTGCCTCTGTTTAATAACTCCCACACCTGGGGATCTCAATGGAAAGAAATGTTTAAGGGATGGCATTTTAAAACCTTCAGTTCTTTATGAAAGTAATACAGCCCTCTTCTTGGAAACTGCCAGTATAGTGGCTCAGGCTTTGGCTCCTTGGAAGCAAGAACAAGTCTAAAACACCAGCAGAGTTGGGACTATGAACAGAGAGGTGCAGGTACGCTTAGGAAGAAGTACAAAAGAAATTGCAACAGGTTGACTGAGAATAGTTGCTAACTAGAAAGTAATTCTAGAAGTCACCAATGAGGCACTCATTTTCAATGAGCCTATACTAAGACTACTGGAGTCAAGAGAAATGGGCTACATGTCTATATGTGTTTGTGCATGTGGATATTTGAATATATGTGTGTGTGTGTGTAAGCATGAACAAATTGTTTAATCATTTAACGTCTCCAGAGAAATGGGTAGATGACAAGCCATTCTAGCATCTTTGCCTAGAAAAACTCATGGTCCAAAGTCCATGGGCTCACGTAGAATCAGACCTCAGAGTTTAAGTTAATCATTAAACATGGATCAATGCTGTAGGCACAGGGGATGCGAAGACAGAAGTCGTACTGTCCTTACCTTCAGGGAACTTATGTTCAAATGAGGGAGTAGAAGAAAGAGGAATGTGAATTTATTGACATATAGTAAACCAATATAAGTTATTCAGGGAGAGAGCATCAGAAAAGACTTCACCTAATAGGTAATACTTGAACTGACCACTAAAGGAGACTTAGGGATCCCAAAAGGCAGAGGTGCGGATTGAGGGCATCTGTGGCTCAGGACCAGTGAGTGCAAGGGCCAGAGGGAGAAGATGGAGTACCTTGGATGGGGCCACAGTGTTGCCTTGGATCCATTTGTATGAGAGGTGTTCTAGGTAGAGGACCAGCTTTAGAAATGGGAAGACCTGGCCTCAGGTCTGGATCTGATACATGTCAGGTGTGTATGTTTGTGTACATCTGTGTATATATGTGTGAACATGTCTAGGTTTGTGTATGTGTATATATGTCAGCATGAGCAAATGGTTAAATGATTCAATGTCCGGAGGCAGAAAGCCCTCTTAGGAATTCACATCTCAGAGCAGGAGAAGATATTTTCACCCCAGAAGTTCTCCCCCACTTGGATGAAATGATTGACCCAGATCAGAAATAATAAAAAATGTATCTGTGAATGTGGGTGAGAGATGAAGGCACATAGACACAAACACAAGTATATGCTTGGCAATGGAATTTATATAGGAAGTGAAAGGGCAGGGGGAGAAGTGGAGTGATGGGGTTTCTCTAGCCCTCTAAGCAGGTAGAAGGAAAGAATGAAATGTTTCTGTCAGGTGTGATAACATGGAGCATTGAGATGCAGATGGAAAGAGCCCTAGACTTGGAATGCAGAAGATACATTCAGACTCTCTTGCAGAGAGAGAGAGAGAGAGAGACAGAGACAGAGACAGAGACAGAGACAGAGAGAGGGGAGGAGAGAGAGGGGGGAGGGAGAGAAGGGGGAGGAAGAGAGACAGAGAGACAGAGACAAAGGAAGAGAGAGGGAGAGAGAGACAGAGGCAGAGGCAGAGACAGACAGAGAGAGAGACAGAGAGAGAAAGAGAGAGGCAGAGAGAGAAGGAGAGACACAGAGATAGAGAGAGAGACACAAAGAGGGGGGGAGAGAGAGAGAGGAAAAAGGAAGGAAAGAAAGAAGGAAGGAGGGTCATTTTTAAAGCACTTGCTATATGCCAGGGATTGTATGGACTTCTGAGGATACAAATGCAAGCAAGTAAGACACAAGTGTTGCCCTGAAGGGGCTTACAGTCTAATAGAGGAGGGAGGAGACAATCTATAAAAGGATTTTGGAAAGAGAGTAGAGGGTTCCTTCAAGGGAGGGTGGCTTGGAGACTACAGGAAATGTTATGGAGGTTGGTCAGTGGAAAGATGTGACAGAAAGCTTATCTTGCTGAGCCAAGGGGGCCAGGAGTAGAAACCAAATTTTGATTGGGGAATCTAAGTTCCGCTTTAACCTCTTTGAATCTCAAATTTTTGATTTTCTCACCTGTAAAGCAGAATCAAATGTGTTTACATTGCCAAGCTCACAATGGTGTTGTGAACAAAGCTCTTTGTAAATTTAAAATCCTATGGAAATCTGAGCTCTGATAAGGATGCTATAGAAAAACAGACATTGCGGAGTTGAAGGAAGCTTTCTTGTTGGCATATTGGGGTGGACCTTAGTTTGTGCATGGGGAACATCTGTAATCTTTTACACTTGGAAGTGAATGGTCAGGTCCTAGGAGGTGCTATAGTCTGTCCACTTCAGTCATACTTTGAATGTGAAGGATAATTAAGCCATTCTTTAGTGTTAGGGAAAGGAAACAGCGACTCTGCCATGATTAATGGAATGTGTTTGAGCTCTGTGAGAGCAGATGGTATGGGGACATCTCTTTAGGAGAAACTTCATTTCAGGTCAATGATGAATGCTTTGACATGACAATTTCCCTTGCTGTGAACTTATAGGAAGATCGGAGTGGAGGTCAGGGTGTGGACTTGTTTGTTCGTTGGCGGGATGGGCTTTGGAAACTTAAAGTACTGTATAAATAAGTGCCAGTTAATTGGTGTGTCTTGAGAACAGTGAACAGAGAGGAAGCCAGCAGGCAATATCTACTGGAAGCTTTAACTATCTCCTCCTTCATCTTTTCGAAAGGACCTGCATTTGCAGGAAGCATATATGGCTAAGAAGGGCATCCCAATCACTGTTTGAGGGAATAATAGTAGGATTCTTGCTTTTAAAAAGCCAGAGAGGTTAAACAGTTTGCTCTGGGTCACCTTGGAAAGCACGAACGGACTTAGACTAGAATTCCATTCTCGAGTTCCCCTTTTGTTCAGGGCCCTCAGTTCATTAGACCATGTTTCCTTTCTTTGGTCATAAATTAAGCTTTGTCTGGCAGGGAGTGGTCCTAGACAACCGGGAGAGAAGAGGTAGTGAGAGGAGATACACCTCTTTCATCTGGTTTTCCATTCATTTCCTCTCTTTCTCCCTCAGACCCATTTCCTGGGATATTGCATGTCGGATCCATATTTTCCTGGAGGCTTATGTACAAAATGTGGAGCCCACTAAAGATGAGGGTTGGAGCAATACTCCTTTGAAGGTATTGTTCCCATAGTCCCTAGAGTAGGGAAGAGAGCCCTGGGTTTGAGGTCCAGAGTCTGGTTCTGAATCCTAAAACTGCCTCCTGATACCTTGGCTACCTGGAGACAGCCATTTTCTATTTTCTTGGTCTCCATCTTTTCTTATGTAAACGAGAGGGCTGTGTTTTGATGTTCTCTAAGGTCCCTTTCAGTTCTAAATCTATGATCTTAAGTCATTTTAGCTCCATGGACCTCAGTTTCCTTTTCTGAAAAATGAAATGATTGGGCTAAGTGACCACTAGGGTTTCTTCCAGCTCAGGATATGAGATCTTATGATGAGTCCCAAGGCATAGAGAGGTTATGATCAGTCAATCAATCCATCAAACAAATGTTTTAAAAAATTCTTCCTATGTGCTATGTACAATGCTAATCACCAAGGAAACGAAGACCACAATTATACAGCCCCTTCCTCTAAGGAGCTTAAGTTCTGGAGAAGGCAGTAGGAACATGGAATAAGATGGATCATTAACTATGAGATAAGTCCTGAGTGCTCTGAAGACAAGATGATCCTTGCTGTCAGAGAGCTCATACTCTAATTGGGGGAGAGAGCTCTAAAGGAGGGTTCCATTTCATGGCAGATGGAAAGGCCAGGTGCATCAGTGTAGATGGAGGCATCATGTGTGTTGGGGAGCAATGGCAGGGCAGATCATTTCTAGTCTCTGCTTCTTATTTCAGGAAAGCCATGTTTCACTCCATCCTTTCTGTAGCCTCCACCCTCACAGTCTCCTCTTTGAGGTGCCCAAATAAAAGACCATTCCCTAGAAGAACTTCCAACTTCCTGATTGGCCATTGCTTCTACTGCTTCTCTAGCTTCAACCATGTTTCATTTTCTGTCTTCCATGTCCTCTCCAGACCTTACCACAACCTCCTTGACAACTACCTTGCTGCCACTTTACATACTATTTCTTACCCACTCCCTCTTTCCAATCTCAATTTCTGGAGCCATGAATTGTGATCACATCACAGGTGCTATTATTCCTTGAGAGAATGTTTCAATCTACCTCCCTATGACTTTGATTAGCCCCTTGTCACTTTCTAGACCAAAGTACTCCCCTTTGCCCACTACTCCACTATGTGTGCTTCCCACCCCTCTGCCCCCCAGAACATAAACTCTTTGAGGGCAGGAATTGTTATGACCTTTTTATTTGGATCTTCAAGGTTCATTATGATACTCAGCACAGTAAAATCTGAATATTTTTTTATTCATTCATTCTAAAGTGCTATAGAAATAATAGTCAACAATGACTTGGGGAGAAGGTAATGTGTTAAAGGTTCAAAGATTACCACCAATAGAGATGGAGAAGTGGGGAAGGGAAGAAAGAGATCTCATTGAAATCAGATAATAGGGGGGTGGGTTGAGGAAGAAGTTTCCTGGCTTCTATACACATACACACTTACAAGCATGCACACACATACTCATATTCACACAAACACGAGTCTTAATGATTTTTAAGCTTTAAATATTAAAAGTTTTAGTTCCTAGATTTAAGATATGAAAGTTCAACAAGGCACCAATACTTTTAGGATGCCCTCTTCCCCATATAGACATATATTTAAGAATACATAAAATAGATACAAAGTTGGGGGGGGGCAGGTAGGGGAGGGAATATGCTGGCAGCTGAGAGGATTTAGAAAAGACTCATGTTGAAAAAAGTCCAGGAGAAGAAATCAAAGGCTTCTGATCATCATCAGTGGAGGGAATGATGCTGGGCATGGAGTCATGATCCATTTAATTAAAAGGAATCTATCCAAGCCTAGAAAACTTTCCAAAAGACATGTAAAACCACCTCCAGATTGCCTAGGGAGTTTGGGGTGTATGGGGCATGCCTTTATCATATTACTCATAGACATAGGTCGGGTTAACTGGATTTAAGCAAATGCTAATCATTCAGGGAATTCTGTGACTTCTCCCATTTTGGAAAATTGGCAGATTTTCTTATTCATCTTTAATGAGTCCTAAAGAATGGCACCCCCATTCCTAACTGGGGAGCATTAGGCACAAACTAACATAGGGTACTTAATGCCACTCACCAGTAGCTTAACTTAATATAATTATCTTAAATAGACTTCCAAGAACCAACTGGCAAGAGGTTAGGGGTGAGCTGGGGGGAGTGGGAAGAGAGACACTTCCTCCTCACGGTTATGAAGCAGAGCAGATGTGATTAGGACACAAAAGGATTCTCAAGGAGTGGTTTAAAGTGTTGGAGCAATAAATAGGCAGATTATACGGCTATATACCCATCATCCTTCACGCACACCATGAAAAGTAATCCTCCAGCTCCAGGTGACCCACAGGATTTGCATGGTTCTTCTCGCAAGTTCCTTTCTCTTTCCTTAGAGGTCTACCAGGATGCAAAGAAAACATAATTGATACCTCTTGGATAATTATTTACTAGTTTTAGTATTAATGGGGGTGGTTGTATTCATTTTACCTTCCTGGTTATTCTATCCTGATGTATTACCCTTATCTCTATGGGGAAACACGATGATTTTCCATTCTCTATGATGAGTACTCCAGAGATCGGAACAAAGGTAATTTGTTTAAACTCTCCCATAAGAGGGATGGTTTTATAACCTCTTTTATTTTATTTCTTTCTGTATATATCTGTATGATATTGTTTTAGGTGTGTGTATGTTGTGGGAGAGGCAGAACTATAACTGATTTTGCACAGCTTTGCCCCTGGATTGATGTTCTGAATTGGAGAAATGTATTACATTGTATTAGAAATAATATGGAAAATAGATGTATGTGTGTTTAAAACAAGAAACACGTATACATACAGGCTCACATTAAGTAGGTATTGGGCAAATGCTATGTGAAGTATCCAATTCATGTATTTTGAAGGCTGAAAAAAAGTGTTTCCTGGTTTCAAATGGATTAAAATGTTCCTCTTCTTCTGTTGATTGCCCCCTTTAAATTTTTTTCCTGTATTTTGAGGACTGAAGAAGATTGATTCAGAAGTTGGATGTAATGGTGGGTTGGAGAATGTTTTCTAACTATTCAGTTCTGCATCAATATTTAAGGAGGAGATGGAGTTGGCCTTGGGAACTGCTCTATGTAGTTTATTGGGACATTCTCACTATTATTTGGGCATAACTCTAATGGATATGGGAAGACACTGGAGCCAAGGACCCGCTTTGCTTCTGATTTGATATTTAGGGGTACTTTGTCTATGGTTATGCCTTAATTTCCCTTCTTCTCTCAAGTAAAGATCTGGGAACAGTCGATACAAACTGCAGGGGCAGATTTAATCTCATGTTCTTCATGTGGGAGGTAGGGTGGGGGTAGAGGGTGTTGAAGAAATTTCCCAACAGTCATAGTTGCTATCTGTTTTTTTTCCTGCTTAATCTTTTTTTTTCCAATTACTTGTAGAAAAAAAATGATTGTTTTCTACCATTTATGATTCAGATTCTCTCCCCCACCCTCTGAGGCAGTAAATAGTTGGATGTAGGTAATGCCAGTGCTTTCCTGCAATGCAGAGCTGCTGTCTGAAAGGGAGATCTGCTATTGAGCCTCCCACCAGTGCCTGTGAATGTCTACTTCCCCTCATAGCTTAAGAAACACTGGACTGGAGTCAGGAAACCTGGATGGTGGCTCAGCCAGGATCTGCTCAGGAATAGTTGCG
The DNA here is from genome assembly GCF_027887165.1 of Monodelphis domestica. Lineage (NCBI taxonomy): Eukaryota > Metazoa > Chordata > Mammalia > Didelphimorphia > Didelphidae > Monodelphis > Monodelphis domestica. The sequence continues at coordinate 31,214,635 of NC_077234.1, read as the reverse complement.
TTAACTATATTTGTGTCCCAAGTGCCTAGCACAGTGCTTGACATAAAACAGACTCAATAAATACTTGCTGACTAAGTGATTAATTATATTCTTACATAAGTGACTCTATGTCCTCCTCTGGTACTCCTGATCCTGTAAAACTTAAACCTAGGACTTGGTCTAGACCAGGAGTTTGAGGAGATATTTTAGGGGGCTCCTGAATTTGTTTTTAATATTTTAATAACCATAGTCCAATATAATTGGTTTCCTTTGTAATCCTATGCATTAATTTTTTAAAAACATCTAAAAATATGATACTGGAAAAGGATCCATTAGTTGTCATAGGTTCCATGTCATAAAAGAGATGAAGAATTTCCAGTTCTGGATCTCTAGGTTCCCTTCCAGATTCTAGGATGGGAATCTCAATTCCCAATCCCCTCAATTCCACTTTGGTAACATAACTTTCCTCTTTCCCCTCTTCAAAAGTATCAGAACCCCTGGAAACCTTGGGTCTTACTGTTGGAAATAATGTCGCTTATGCAAACATTGAGCACTGGTTTCTCTGGATGACTTCAGATCACCAAAGGGTTAACCTAGCAAGATGGAGTGCAGATTGGCTAAAATGAGAGAAGATCAATGATTGTAACATGCCAGAGTAGGGTAGTCAATCATACTGTTTTTCTGCCAGATTTTAGAAATCTGCAACGCAGAAGTCACCTGGGCTTCCCACCCGGAGGAGCTCTGCTTTAATGGGCAGCACACAGGAATAGCAAGTCTCTGCCTCTAGGGGAGCTTGCATTGGCAGGGGCTTAAGCCTTGTAAGAAATAGCCTCAGTCCCTGTGAAGTTTTTTATGGCTAGTTTGATAAGAATGAGTTTTAGAATGCTTGCATCCATGTGGCAGAACTCAAGATGGATACGTTGGAAATGGCGGTAAAGCACGGATACTCATCATTGCAAATCTGGACTCTACAGTGTTCAGGATTGTCCCCATTTTTTCCCTTTCAGAAAATGATCCTTTTATTCAAAAATTCAGTGATGAGGTTGAGACATTTTTTCCATTCTTCAAAGTCTTTGACCCACTATGTCCCTCCTTTCAGTAAGGCTCAGATTCATCCTGGAGAATCAAAGATGGACTCAGAGCTCAGGACCACACAGTCTTTGACACCACTGGGTTGGGCAAGGAATGGCCCTGGAACAGTGACATCTCTGTCTCTGAGCCTGAGTTCCATGAGTTCAGTGCATGCCCAGGAAACCAAATAGATCCCTGGGAGCGCTCTGAGATGACAGAAATATGAGATTATCTCCCTTTGGAATAATTAGGTGGGCTGCTGCCTTTGTGGGAGGGCTTGGGCTCAAAGAACATTTTGCCTTGGCTCTTCAACATGACTAAGGAGGAGGGACTCACCATCACACACACTTTAAAGAATCATACTGGTGCAGATTCTGCTTGGAATGATGACTGCTGAGAGGCAGTGGGGTACGGTGGAAAGGCTACCGACCTAGACTCACAATCTGTCTCAGACTTCACGTTGTCTGACACATAGCAGGCACCTGATAAATGCTTATTTACCTAGTTTTGGTAACCATTTATCCCTCTTCCCCATTCAGTTTTGCCATCAGTTTAATGCAAAGCTTAGGCTCAATAGCACCAACAGACCATTCCAGGGCTGACTTGACAATTCTATATCTAGAATGTTGAGCCTTTTCTGGTATTTTCCAACCTGTGGCACTAACCCCAAGCAAATGCAATGGATGTAGCTCTTTAAAAAGTGCCCAAAAGCCCAAACAGATTCAAGATTTAATCAGTGTAGCAAACAGTCAGGAAATTCCTGTCTGGCAAAACAAACTGGTGCCCTTTCTGTAATGCTTCGTCTTAGAAAGTTACTGGGGGCTGAGGGAGAAATATAGAGGTTATGTGAATTGCCCAAGGTAATACAGCAATTATATATCAGAGATGGGACTTGAACTTCATTTCCTATGAAGAGTGAGTGAAAGAAAGAACTACAGATGTGAAATCTGAAGAAGAAAAGGCTGCTTCCATTCTAGTATTAGACAAGATGCAAATAACTACACATTTAAGACACATACACAGTAGATGGAAGATAATGCCAGAAGGAAGACTCTAGGAATGGGAATGGAATGGGGGAGTCAGGGGGGCCTCCTTGAAAAGATTTCCTGCAGAAAGATGGGATTTGAGCTGTCTTTTTAAAACTTTACATTTTATTATCATTTGAAACACACTTCCATATGGGTCATTGTTTTAAGAACACACTCACACATATCAAAAACTCCAGAATAAAACCATAAATACACTCATGTGATCCTCATCCATTTAACTCCAACAGTCTTTTCTCTGGAGGTGGAGAGCATTCCCGGTCATAAGATTCTCAGGATTGTCCCAGATCATTGAATTGCTGAGAGTAGCCAAGTCTTCATAGTTGATCTGTGTACAATGTTCTCCTGGTTCCGCTTATTTCACCCTGCATCAATTCATGCAGATTTTTCCAGCTTTTCCTGAAATCATCCTACTTATTGTTTCTTAGAGGACAATAGTATTCCATCACCAGCATGTACCACAATTTCTTCAGCAATCCCCCAATGAATGGACATCCCTTCAATTTCCAGTTCTTTGTTACTACAATAAGAGCTGCTTTAAATATTTGTGTTCAAGTAGGTCCTTTCTCCTTTTTATTACCTCATTGGGATATAGACTCAATAGTAGTATTACAGGATCGTAGGCTATGTCCAGCTTTATAGCCCTTTGAGCATAGTCCCAAATTGCCCTCCAGAATGGTTAGATCTGTTCACAACTCCACCAACAATGCATGTGTCCCAATTTTGCCACATTCCCTCCAACATTTATTACTTTCCTTTACTTTGAGCTGTTTTTTTTACTTAAAATTTTTATTTGATTAATTAATTTAGAATATTTTTCCATGGTTACATGATTCATGTTCTTTCTCTCCCCTCCTCCTGTAGGCAATGAGCAATTCCTCTGGGTTTTAGCTGTGTCCTTGATCAAGACTGAGCTAAGTCTTAAAGAAGCTAAGAAATTAAGAGATGGGAGTCAGGAGGGAAAGTATTCTATACTTAAGAGATAGTCATGAAAAGGTAGAGTTACAGTAGATGAAGTGACAACAGCAAGAAGCCCAGTACTGCTAGATTGTAGAGCGGATAGGTATAAGATAGAAATAGATACAATAAGATATAATACAAGGTATAAAAAGATAGGAAAGCTAGGTTTAGCCTTATTCTGCTTGGCCCCAGGAGCTGTGGTTGGAAGCTATAAGGAGGCACATTTAGAATAGATGGAAGGAGAAAGTCCTTAGCAAAGAGGGGAATTGGCTGCGTGGGGAGTTAGTGGGTTTTTCCTCACTGGAGATCTTCAAGCAGAGGCTTGATAACCTCTTGTTATTTATGTTGTGGTGGGGATTCTTTTTTAAAAAAGTATTGATTGGAGCTGCTGAGGTCTCTTTCTAGTCTCAGATTTTGTGACTCTGGGGCAATAAACTTCTAGTCCTTTGGCAGGAAATGCCTAGTATCATTAGTTGCGTCTTCAACGAGGGTAGGGGGGAGAAGGCACATTTCTTGCCCTTGAATCCTAGCCTGGATGAATCTAGAACTGCTCTACTTCTCATCAGCCTGGTTGCAGTTTCCAGACCAAATCTTTTCCAAAACTGAAACACCACTGGCCATTGTAACTTGAATGTCTTTTAAGTGGAAATTTCTAAATATATACTGAATTATTTTCTCATGGGCAGTCGGACATTCTAATACATTTTTTACAAAGGACTCATTATTCCATCGGCTCTGGATTGTATGATAGGAAATGTGGCTGCTGAGTTCCAAGGAAGATGTCTACTTGCTAATGATATCTGCAGTGGAGGCAAGGTTGGAAAATGGAGCAACCTTCCTCCAGTCCTTGATTAGTCATAAATCCATTGAGTTAGGTCTGTTGCATCACTAGCCTTTAATCTCGTATTGAAACAAACTTGGGAGGTGAAAAATCTATTTGCTTTAGCCAGCTTGTTCACTGATAAATGTATGATTTTAAAATTTCCTTTTGTGAATTCCGAGGCTAGAGAAAAAACACAGCTGGCTGGAGAGCAGATTGTGTTTATCTTCTCGTTAACTCAAGTACAAGAAGATAGCATCGTTGGAAGGCTAATAAGAAAGAACAGCTAAAGGACACCCTTCTCCTATTTGCACGTCCACTCCAGGAAAGCTTTCCAAACAAGCCTTTGAGATACGCCTGTGAGGAAAGCAGGCCAAAAGAAGGACCAAAATGCATTTGGAGTATTGGCTTTTGAGATAACATTTTTTTCCAAGTGTTTAGATTAGTTAAATATTAGAGAAGCAGGGATAATGATATTATTTGTCTTCATAAATATAGAAATCTATCTTTTCTGAGTGCTGGTGTATAGGACATAGCAAAGATTTTTTCACCCTAGGTGACTTGGCATTCACCTTGGCCAACCAGTTATCTGTGTACTGAGTGATGGTTAAGTTAACTTATTGTATGGAAAATTCCAGATCACAATATGGTTGAAATGTGCTAGTCTCCTTGACCCGCCTCTGCCCTCTCTGTCCGCCATGCCATTGAGCAAGCGATTTTCCTGAAGCCCAGGGATGACCATGGCACTTCCCTTGCTAGTAAAGGCCAGCGGCTCCCTGTTACCTCTAGGTTCAGATAGAACTTCCTCTCTTTGGAATTTAAAGCTCTTTATAAACTGGACCCAACCTACCTTTCTGGCTTTATTGCTCATTACTCTTTACTGGATCCCTGGGCTCTGACTGGTGAGCTGCCTCCTTTGTCATCTTACCTTGCCCAGATTCAGACTCATCATACCACACTTTGCTATCATGAGTACAGCACCTACTACCTCCCACTCTAGCTCTGAGAAGGGTAATTAGATAGACGCTGCCCTTCTTGGACAGGCTGTGCCAATGATTTCCTTGGGATCCTCCGTCTAAAACTCTCCTCCTTGGCCACCACTCCCCATGTCGGTATTGCCTTCCTCTGTGAGAGGGCACTTTATTAGAGTGACTTGCAAAGGGCTCTTCATAAACCCATTTCTTAGAGCAGGGACTGGAACATAATGAGCGCTGCTTCAATTTTTTTTCATCATTGATGTTGAAGATTCATTCCAGCTCTAATATTCATGACCAAGTCAAGCAGAGGCCAGCTTACCATGTGCCAAGAGTATTGTTGACAAATTTCTTGCCCAGGTAAAGGCTGGACCTGATGACGTCTGAGCTCTCTCTAGTTGACTCAATTCTTGTTCCAATATGCTGGTTGGACTCTTCAGTGACCAACAGTGTAGCTGAGAGGTGTTCTTTGGTGATCTTTTCCACTGGGTGTTATCAGGCAATCATCTAGCTTTTGTTCAAAACCAATTATACACTAAGCATTGCATTAAGGACTGGGATAAAGCAACCTATAAGAAACATTCCTGCCCCCCAAGAGCTTAACTTCATCCAGGAACTTCCTCATCAAGGAAGATGGTATACACACATAAACCCCCCAGTAATTTTGGGAGGGGAAACACGAATAATTTGAGGAAAGAAAGATGAGGAAAGGTCTCATTTACAAGGTCCTACTTGGGTTGGGATTTTAAGGAAACTCAGGATTTAAGAGGCAGAGATAAGGAGGAAGTGGGAGGTGGCTGGTGCAAAGTCATAGAGATGGAATGTCATGTGTGAGGACCATGAGAAGGTTAATGGGTCTGAACCACTGAGTGTAGAAAGGGCTGATTGCTATCTGGAGGTGGAAGAACCCTCAGAGATAATGTCGAACTCACTCTCTTTGCATTATATTTGTCCATAATAAGGTCATTGTGGCTTGGAGGGAGTATGTCTTTCCCAAGGTTACACAGGTCAAAAATAGATTTGAAGTTAAGGGGCTCTTGCTTTATTATTTAAATCTCCTCCCTCCACCAAGCCCATAATCTGGTATGTAGTTCCTTAAACAGTGGTTGATGGGAAGCATCTGTTGATTGCATCATGATCTATCTATCTGTGTACTTTTGGAGAAATAAACTAATATTTCTGGGTTAGGATTAGAACCAAGATCTTTGTCTTTAACTCTAAGCCTCTTTCTACTCCACTGTGGCCAAAATGGAAAAAGCTGGATGAAGCTGGACAAGAAGGGGAGAGATTAGAATATAAATTTCTTATAAGCAGAGATTATTTCTTTCTTTGTACTAGTATTTTCAGCATCTAGCACAGTGCCAGGCACATAGTAGGTGCTTAAAAATACTTGATTGATGGACTAGTAGTCTTCCTATTAACCTTGAAGGATATTAATGATTAAGTGAGATAATTTTGAACACTTTGCATTCTTTAGATAGCCATATAAATGTTAAATTTATTATTATTTCAATAGAAATAATGATAATATAGTTATCTCTTCCATATCACAGGAGTTAGAATCTAGGAAATCTGCATAACATTTTTGACCATCCCTTTGTACCAAAGAAGTATGAAGTTTTTCTTTTATGGTTGTGTTTAGAGTACCTAATTGTAAAATTTGGGCTCAATATTCAGCAATAGGCTAGATGTAGATCAGTGTTAAATACCAATGCATTTCTAAACCTTTATGGTATCATCTGTTGGCCTTTGCATGTTGTCAGTGGTTTCTGCAAAATACCCCCCCCCAAATTCCCATTTCATTTCTTATGCCAACCTATAATATATTGAAATATTGATGGGGAAAGTTGCGATGTAGAAGGGATACTTGCATTTCACTTGCTCCTTACTGAGTTATGGAAGCTAGCTCTCACGTGGGAAAAGGCCAGTGGGCCACCAATGCCTTGTCTTCAGGATGGGTATCTAACAGTTGGCCTCTTCCATGAGTGGGGTGAGGAGTCGGGCCAAGGCGCTCAGTTCTCATCTCTCTCTTCCTGCCTTCCTAGTTATAGCTTAGAACTACAGACTGTCAAGAGGTGGAACCTGTCAGAGCTGGACTGAAATTTCCTTTCCCTGCAAGCAATTGATGGCATTTGGTAAAATATTATGTTGTTTGGATTGAGCCTGGTTTAAACTGCCATCTGCTGGTTTGTGATTTCCAGGTCTCACTGGGCTGCAGCCCCACTCTTTTCTTTCCTATCAAGATAAACCAGCTGGATGCAATAATGCTTCCTTTTTTACAAGCCGTGCTTGGGAATGGCATGGGAAAGCATAGAGCTAGCACCTGGCAGCCATACCTGCTCATTTTGTAGCTCTTCTTCATCACTGATTTTCCATTTCCACAGGTAATTCCTTTTACCCCAATAAATACTTACAAAAATACAATCTTTGGATCATTGATTTAGATTTGACAGCAGCCATTGTGAGGCCATCTAATCCCAACTTTTTTTTTTCCAAAGAAGGACACTAATGACCAAATGACTTGAAGTAACTTGCCCCAGTGTCACTCAGGGTCTAAGAGGCTAAGCCAAGTTTTGAACTCATGCCCATTGATTCCAGAATCAGTGATCATTGAACTAATCCAATCGGTTATCCTTTCCTTTTTAACTGGCTGGTATGGGGACAATCATACTTGAAGAAGCTAACTTTCAGGGCTCTCATAAGGTTAAGAGAGAGTATGCAGATAAGGCTGTGCTAAATCCTGGGAGAATACATCTCTTATTATCAAGATTTACTCATTGTATGACTTAAAAAGGTCTTGTAAGATGAGTATCTATGGATATGTAGATATATACACACACATATGTATATATCATCCTCTCTCTAATTACAACAGTGTTATCATAAATTCTGTTAACACAACTTTAGAGACTATTATTCACAAGAATCATAGAGTGGAGAGGGGCTTTAGCATTCCTCTAGGACTAGTTAGGGACCCAAAAGAGATGGGGGTTCAAATCCAGACTCTGATCTTCCTCACTAAAGGACCCCAAACAAATCCTTTAACCTCTCTCAGTGAATGGGAGGCAATGGCGCATTTAAGGTAGAGCACTCAGAGACCAAGTTCTAGAGAAGCCACAAACTGTCTTGGTGGAGGGAGTTTCCACACTGACGGAATCCCAGATTCTCGACATACTGGAATGTATCCAAAGAAAGTCTTGATGAGGGCAGAGAATTATGAGTCTCTCCAAACTGAGTTATACACTGGTTGTTTGACTGGAGGCATACAATCGTCTGTGGAGACTATGCCTAAAGCCTTCTCTGAATGGTGGGACGTTCACTGATAAGCAGTAAAAGTGATGATGGGCATTGACTAGTGACTCAAGATTTATTATTTCTTCCTATGTGCCAGGCACCAGAGCTGACATTCTAAGGGAGGGATAACACGAGAATGACTAAGTATATAAAAGACATATGTAAAATCAATGAATGTAATCTGAAAGGGGAAGGCATTAGTAGGGCAAAAGCACCCTGAAGGGAGCCATGGAAACTAGGCAGATATAAGGGGACAGGGCATTCAATGAAAGGAAAAGATCAAGTACAACCACTGAGGACAGGTCCCTCTCCTTCTTCTTCTTCTTTGGATGTGGACACTTTGGAGAAGCAGCTTGGGAGAATGGAAAGAGGATTAGATGGGGAATTGAAGGAATCAAAGGATCACAGATTTTGAAAGTCAGAAGGGATTTTGAGAAGCAATATAAGCCAATCCATATGTGAAAGGAATTCTCGCTATAATATTTCTGACAAGGGGTCATGCAGCCTGGATTTGAAGACATTATAGGAGGGGGAACCCTTTGCCTTGATAGGCAGCCCATTCCTCTTTCAGACTCTTAATTATTAGAAAGTTTTTTCCTGACAAGTCTCTGTAACTTGAATCCACCATTGCCAGTTTGACTCAAGTGGAACCAAATGGAATGCGTCTTATCCTACCTCTACATAATGCCCTTCAAATATAGGAGACAGTTATTATGTCTCTCTGCAGTGTTCTCTTCTTCAGGCAGAACTCATACAATCCCTTCAATGGATCCTCATGTGATGTAAGACTCGGCCCCACACCATCTTGGTTACTCTCCTCTGGATATTATCCCACTTATCAATACCCCTTTTAAACTATGGCATTTAGAACAGTATTTCAGATGAGATCTGAGGAGGGTAGAGTATAGTGGGACACTCTGATCTCCATTCTTAAATCTAGCTCAAGAATTCATTAGTTTTATTGGTTGATCATCACATTATTGATTCTCACCATGTCTTCCGCATATTATGCTTGGGAATCTGATTTTCACACCCCTGCCTGTAAGGCCTGATATCCATCCCTATAGAATTTCATCTTCTTAGATTTGGCACAATACTCTAACTTGTCAAGATCCTTTTGGATCCCAATTCTTTCATCTGATTTATTAGCTATCTTACCCAACTTAGTGCCATCTGCAAATGTGATGAGTTCTTTATCTCTGACTTTACCCAAATTACTTATATCCTCATCATTGTGTTTAGTCCATACTGTTTATTGACTGGATGATTGCGTTTGAGTTATCTGTATTACTGATGTACAGATTATCTCACTTAAGAAAGATATTCTCCTCAATAGCTTTGTCATACTGAATCACTCCATGATTTCTTATGTGACCAGTACAAATCTAACTCTTTTCTAAGCCTTGGATCTCTAAATCTGCAAATGAGGAATGAGGAATAATTTCATTTTCCAAAAGTCACTCAGGAGGATGGCTTCAAAGAAGGAAGGGCCTAATAATCAAGATGGCAGAGGTCAAAGTCTGTATCTTAACATATTGGCAGTTCAGTTTATCTCTCAGTGCCTCTGGCCCTAGGATAATCAATTGGGAAAGAGTTGTAAATATTGATGGAGGGAGTTTCCATTCTAGAACTCTCTTAATACATGAAATTACAATTCTTGATAAAAAAAAAACCAAAACAAAGGCAATAGAAGACGCTAAAATAATCGATGAGAATTAGTCCTTATATTTCAGATTTTCTCACAATTGTTTGGCTATTATTTGAGAACAGAATATCTGAGAACACACACAACTCCATTCATGTCTGGGACATCTATAATGGATCCATCCTTTCAAACCTATCATATCTTATCTGCACAGAATCTGATGAAGAGTGACAAATATATAGTGACAACTTGACCTGTATTGCCAGACTCAGCACCAGCTCATTACCTCATTCTTGGGGCAGTAATTTAGCCTGAGCAGCTCATGGGTGTCATCATCTACCATATTTCATGGCATATATGTTGACCCTTTAAGGTTAAGAATCCATACTCCAAATTAGGGTTGATTTATATGCTGAATATGCTGGGAGCAGGAGCCCCTCCACTCTACTCTTGCCTTAGCAGACTCACAGATAAAGGTTCTTCCTTCTCACTCCAGCTAATCAGAGCTCTTAGTTCTTATTCCCTGTCATAGTAGATCAGAGTTAGTTCTTAGAGCTAGTTAGATGGAACAGTATTGGATTTTGGAGTCAGGAAGTTCTGTGTTCAAATCCTTCTCAAGATACTTCCTAACCTGCCTCTTAACCTTTCAACCTCAGTTCCCTCATCCATCTCTAATGTGGGGACAATAATAGAACCTACTTCAGAGGGTTGCTGTGAGAATCAGATGAGATAATAGATGTAAAAATCTTCACAAGATTTTTTAAAGAAGCTCTTAAAGATGCTCTATAGGGTATCTCAAAATTCTTATTGCAGCTTTAAGCTTAATGATCTTTTAAGCCCTTACCTTCCTTCTTAGAATCCTAAGTATTGGTTCTAAGAGAGAAGAGTGGTAAAGGCTAGGCAATGAAGGTTAAGTGACTTTCGCAGGGTCACACAGTTAGGAAGTGTCTGAGGCCAGATCTTGAGCCACCTGACTGCCCTCGAGACTTAATGATCTTAGCTTAATTTTTGCAAAGCTCTTCACATGTTAAGCTTAAAAATTGCACTAAGTGTTTTGGGGGCACCCTGTATTCATTCTAGCTATTATTATTGTTAATCTTATAAACAACTGGTTAGGCTAAGAAAAATTGGGTTAGGAAAATCTGCTACACCTGGGGAGAATGAAGTCAACCTCAAGTCAAATATAGTACTTTTTTACACGGAAATTTTCAGAAACCTAAATCTGCCCATAGAAGATTTGAGACCAACTCATTTGCTTGCTCCATATATGCCCTTTGATAAACAATTATTGTGAGCATGCACTATGGACATTGGTATAGCTAATGCCCAAGTTAGGAAAGATTTTGTTCTTCTTTTGTATTCCAAGAATCCAGAACAAGTTTTCTAGCCTCTCAGTGTATAAGTATATATGTGAGGATGGTGTTTCACACACATAGGATTGGGTCATAATTTAAGGGTTTTTTTCCTTATCAAGTTTCAGGTTTCAGGTCTTTTGAATCAAGAAGATAAAACATATACACATATATCTATCTGTCTATCCATCCATCTATCTATCTGTCTATTCATCCATCCATCCATCCATCCATCCATTTATCCATCCATCCATCCATCCATCCATATCTATCTATCTATCTATCTATCTATCTATCTATCTATCTATCTATCTATCTATCTGTCTGTCTGTCTGTCTTTCTCTATCCATCTATCTATATATATCCATCAGTCATCCATCTATCTATCTATTTATCTATCTATCTATCCATCCATCCATCCATCCATCCATCTCTCTCTGTCTGTCTGTCCATTCTTCCATCCTGTCTGTCAGTCTACTTATCTATCCGTCTGTCTATCTATCTGTATATTTATCTTTCCATCTCTCCATCCATCTCTCTCCATCTCTTCATCTCTGTTTGTCTGTTGGTCTATCTATATCTATCTGTCTATCTAGATATGTGTGTATTATATATACATATCGATATATATGCATCTATGTATATATATATATATATATATACATTACACACACATTTTTCAATCAAGGAGATATGGGTTCAAATTCATTCTCAGATACTGTCTAGCAATGTGACCTTGGGAAAGCCTCTTAATACCTCTTTGCCTCAGTTTCCTTACCCATAAAAAGGGATAATAACAGTATCTACCTTTCAGAGTTGTTGTAAGGATCTAGTGAGTTAACATATTTAAGGTATTTTGCAAACCTTTAATTGCTATAGAAATGAATGCTATTAGTAGTAGTATTATTAATGGAATAGTATATATAAACTGCCTTTCAATCCTTGAAGTACTTTATGAATATGTACTGTAGTTGTTGTTTCAGTCTTATAGATCATTTGAATTAGAATCCTACAAATGATTTAGATTAATCACCAAAATAATAGAAAATGACTTTGCATTGTCCTCTCCTTATATATTTGACTTTTGAAATATGATATAAACCAGTTAATTCAGGCACCACAAATTTAGATATTCTTTGCTGAGACAGAGCCTAGTTTGGGGTTAAACTTTTGATTTTGGCTGAAGAAAGATTTTGATGAGCTAAATAGATAGAGTTAAGGAAATAGTCAAGGGAAAAGGTTAAGCTCAGCACTCTGATTAATAACAAAATTTTCACTGCTCCTGTCTCCTACAGAGAACAGACCAATGAGTTGGAATTTGTTAGAGCCACAGTCTAATCTGGATATTAAATCAGAACATATTCAGTGCTCTCTAGACAGGATAGCTTTTAGTGAGCAAAGGTGATTTGGGGATCTGACCCCAGAATTCAAACCAACCATATCTTTCTTCTCCCTGTGAGTTCTTTTTCCTCCTAATGGCTCCTAAAACCCTTCTGCTCCAACCACAAAATTTCAAAGGTTAGATAGATTTGGTTCTAGATTATGTCCTTCTCTGGGAGTGCAGAGGGATCCAGAGGTGATTTTTCAACTCATTGCATCGATATGTAAAAGGGGCAGAAGTTGGCCATGGTACCCTTTGGGAAGCAGATGGATGGAGAAGGATCAGCTAGTGAGAGGCTTGGCCATGAAGACTGTTTGAACACCAAGCCAAAAAAAAAAAAAAGAGAGAGAGAGATGGAGGGAGAGCTTACACAGCTTTAACCAAGAACAATGACACTATTTGCAAAAGGAGAGAGTCAAAAAACCAGCCAGCAGGTTCTCCCTAGAGAGCAAGATTAAAATGAGAGCAACCTGTCAGAGATTAGCTTCTATTTCTAATACAAGCACAGAACGGGGTTGATTTCTTTTTAATAAAAATGCCCACGTAATGAAAGGTTAGACTCTGTTTTGAAATGACTTCTTGAGAAGTGTGGTGGTGAGGTGTGTTAATTGCAAGTGGTAGATTTCAGCAGGAGATTTCTGAGTTTGTCTTATTTAAGAGACCGGAGAAATTCAACCTTTCCTGCTCCAAACATTAACCTCCAATGGACCAAACATCAGAAACATTATAGCCTCTATCTTTGGATAATCCAAAGTAGCAAGGATACAAACCCGATGATTCCAACTACTTGAACAACCTCAGAACTTCCTGAACATCCTGGTTCTTTGAGACTCCAGTAATTCAAGACTCTATTAACTTACCGGAATCTGCGTGTTTTCTCACTGATACAGATTATAGTCCTTCCAAGATTTGGTGGATGGCTGCTGAGAGTTCCTGGTTAAAAATGTTATCACCCCATGCTAACCTGGTAATAAGTCTCTTCAAACACAGGGCTTTATTTCAAAATTGCTCATTGCTATTACTAGTCAATTAGTCAATGAACATTTATTAAGCACCTATAATATGCCAGACTCTGTGCCAAGTGCTACCCATTTATATTATCTCATTGATCCTCAGAACAACTGTAGGAGGTAGAAGCTACCTACTATTAATGTGACATAGGGCCATCACTTCTCCACTTTGGGTCTTGCTTTCTTCACTGTACAGAACAAGCTAATTCCTCCTCGGTGTCAGAGTCTATCAGATATCAGAACATAGCTATTATCTCCTCCATGAACCTGCTCTTCTTCAGGGCTAAACATTCTTTGTTCCTTCAGCGAATCCTCATATATGATGGATCTAGCCCTCCACCATTATGGCGGCCCTCCATTGGAGCCTATTCAGTTTACCAATACTTTTCCCAAAATGTATCACCTAGAAGTTAAGATGATATTCTCTCTGGATGTTGTCTGACTGGGGCAGAACATCAAGAGGGACTATAAGCTCCCAGTTCCTAGAAGACAAAGCTTTCTTCATGAAGCTTTTCTGATAATCAAAAATAGAGTCCTTCTAGATCTCCTAGAATTCATACTACTAAACAATAGACACATGAGGTCCAATGGCCAAGAAATTGGTATTGTCGATCTGGAGATCAGAGTAGGAAGCCCCCAAATGTTAGGAAAAAAAGGCAGAAACCAACAGTATGAGTTTAGAGATTTAATGGGTATACCAAAATATTATCTCAAGAGATGGATATGCATTAAGAAGGCCAACACAATTTGCACTTGGTGTTCATTTTCCTTCTTATCTTGACTAAGTGATTGGTAACTGGCTCAGAACAGTTTGGCATGTGATGTCAAAATCTGCTGGGGATCTATTGTCTGGGACTTGGTGCTTGAACTGTAATGTGCCTGCTTTATGCCTGAGGTTCTCCAACTATGGAGTAAGCAACTTACTATGGATCAGGGAAAAACCTGGAACCAGAATGTTCTGACTTCAAGTTCCCTCTTTCCTTTTCTTCTGAAATTGCCATTATCTAGGTGCGGACCCTCATCCCATCACACTTTACAATAGCTTGTGGCTACATCAAGTTGCTCCCCTTTCCAGTCCAATTTTCAAATTGATTTGATCATTTGTCCCTCTTTCAGTAGACTCCAATGATTATTACCTTCACGATCAAATATAAAATCCTTGCTTCTTAAGCCCTTTATAATCTGGTCCATTTGAACCGTTCCAGTTTTCTTGTACTTTATTTTTTAAAACCCTTTCCTTCCATCTTAGTTTCAATCCCAAGATGGTAGAGTGGCAAGAAGTAAGCAATTGGAGTTAAGCAACTTGCCAAGAGGTAGGAAGCATCGAAGGCTATCTTTGAACCCAGATCCTTGTCATTCCAGGACAAGTGCTCTATCACTGTGCCACCTAGCTATCCTTTCCTCCATATAGTATGATACAAATATATCAGTCTCCATGCTGTTTATCATATAAGGCTCCATCTCTCCACTTCATGTATTTTCTTTGGCTGTTCTCCATGCCTATAATCCTCTCTCTCCTCATCTCCATCTACTGGTTTCTTTCAAGTCATAGAGAAAGTCCCCAACCTTTCCTGATTCTCCCTGAGTGCTAATGCCTTCCCCTAGAAATAATCTCCACTTTATCCTGTCTCCATCTTCTTTGTGCATAGCTGTTTGTCCGATGTCTCCCTTATTAGACTGTGAGCTCCTGGAGGACAGGGGCTGTCTTTTCTCCTCTTTTTATATTCTGAGCACCTAGGACAGTGGCTGGCTCATGGCAGGCATTTGATGCAGCACCATATCTCTGCCTCCAGAAACAAAAAGAGAAAAATAAAACAGCTGTTGCCCCCTCAAGGAGGTTCCATTCTATTGGGAGACACAAGCAGGATCAAGACAAGAAAATATAATGTATAGACAAATTATTGCAAATTTGTTATAAAATGGAGGAAGCCCTTTATTATAAGGCTTCCTAGATTGACAGTGAAAGTGCAAAGATCAAATCTCATTGTTTTTACCCCCAGGTCATTACAGTAAATTCAGATAAATATTAACTAAATGTTCACTTACCAAGCAATCCCAGGTGCAGAGATTTATACCAAGTATAAACTGATATTACAATGAATGGATTACTGGCTTCAGGGACAATAAGTCTTGCATTCAAGTCCTGCCTCTGATACATCTTAGCTGTATGACCCTGGACAAGTCACTTGATCTCTTAGTGATCTAGATAGTTCTCTAAGAACTCAAGTTGAAAAGAAGGTGTCAACTTCCTTTGAGAGAGGGAGTTTTGATATGAACTACAAGATTACTAACCTGGAACAGAGAACTGTTCCATTGAGATGGGAGAAGGGAAGAATATCATACCTTAAGGAGCTATTAATCTGAGAGGAAAAACAATGCTATGCAAGCATCAATAAATCAAGAATCCTTTTATGCTCCTACTATGTGTCAGGCATTATGCTTCTAGGCACACAATATAGAATTGAATTGTTTTCAAGAAGCTCATTAGAAATACTAGTCATTATATCCATTTGCTCAGCTCAATATGCCAAAGTACTATATCTATAACATAAATAATATACATAAATAATATATAACATATAAATAACATGCATGAATAATACATAAATAACATTAATATATAATGTATAAATGACACAAATAATATATAAAATATAAATGATATATAAAAATGAAAAATACATACATAAATTATATATGTAACATATAACATAATAATCCTTTCCTCTTTATTGCCTAGCCATATCCCTCTTCTTCTTGTTAAACTCCATTGAAGACTTACGTATTCTTCTAAAATGTCCTTTGGTTCACTCCACTCACATCTTATGTCTTTTTATTCCTAATCATTTCTTTGACTGATAACTTAAGAACAAGAAATTTCTGTGTATTACTGTGCTGTGATTATGTCCAGATGTTTCTATGGGAAGAATATTGAATTTGGTGGTGGAGAGCCTCATTTTACATTCCAACTTGAATACTTGTGTGACCTTGGATGAGTCCCTTGCTTGTCTAGACCTGAGTTTCCTACTCTCTTCCAGTTCAGAACCTGTTGCTCACATCCACAGATAGTATTATTGAGGAACTTCTGGCCCTTTCATAGATAAATAAGATCTACTGTATGTTAAATATACTGCAAAGTAATTTCAGAGCAGAGAATGCATTAAAGGAGAGAACAGAAAAGGTCTTGTGAAGGATGTGGCTCCTGAAATGTGTTTTGAAGAATTCTAGGGATTCTCCTAGGTGGAGGTGATGTAGGAAATGCATGCTGGAAATGTTAAAGTATAGATCCAATAATATAGGTTTTCCTACTTTTTTGTTTGTATCTTAATGCTTACTCAGTAGTAAATGCTTAACAAAAGCTTCTTTTATTCACTTATTCTGAAAAAAAAATGAAGAAGAAGGAGGAGATAGGGGAATGACTTTAATTTTAACTCAGCAGAAAAAGACTCATTTCTCCACTTTATTATTTTTAAACAAAGATATTTTATTTTCACAGTTATATGAAATAATGATTTTAAATTTAATTTCCCCAAATTGTAAGATCCATATCATCTCCCTCTATCCCTTTCCTCCTCCTCTCAGATATGGTAAGCAATTTGATCCGGGTTATATATGTATTACCATGAAAAAGATATCCTCTCATATTGGTCATTGTTGTAAGAGAATACTCATATAAAACCAGAACTCTAAAATAAAACCATAAATAAACTAATTTGAAAGACTGATTTGAACTGCATCTGACTCCAACAGTTCTTTTTCTGGAAGTCTCCACTTCATTTTTTACTAAAGGAATGGAGCTGGAAAATGGGATGGATCTGAGGAGAAAAGAGTGCCAACACTGGATTTTTTGGAATTACCCTCTTTAGTTCCTTAAATTAAAAAGAAACACAAAATCCGAGAATACTTTCATATCTAGCATTCATTCATTCATTAATTCAAGGTGTTACTGAAATTCTGTTGGTGAAATATAGGTAAAAGATCTATTGGTGTAGGAAGAAGATTTCAGCTATTATTTAAGAAGCACAAAATTATTCTGGCCAGGAAAAAGGTTTTCCTTTCCACTTTCTGGAAGAAAGATTAAAATTTTCTTATTCTTTGTGGCTCTTGTTTAATCAACTACTTATTTATTTGCTCATTTGTTCATTAGTCATTCATCTACGTGTCTCTTTGATTGTTGATTTTAATATTTATCCCTTTCCCAAGGAGCTGCTAAGAGGAAGCAATAAGGGCTGTGCTGGACTCTGTTGGGTATGGTGTCATTTTGCTTTCTGTAAATGACTGTCCATGTTATTGATTTCAACCACATTATACTCTATATGGCTTAATTATATCAATTATATTTTTAATTTTTTGATAAGATGCAGATGATATTCATAACAATTGAATTAAAATTTCAAGGAAGCCTTCTTCCTCTGTCACTTTCATTTTCATATCATTGACATAGTGGATAGAAAGCTAACCTAAATTCAAAACATTTCTCTGACACACAATGACTATGTGACCTTAGGCAAGTCATTTTACTTTTAATGTACTAGGAAACTCTTGAAAACTTCCAGAGAAATTGCCTGCATTGGTAGAAGGAGTTTTCTCACTTGAGAATTCTTTATACCAGTTCCTACACTACTAATTTTCATTATTGCTTTCTATAACATTTGGCTTGGCAAACAGCTTAGCTTAATGAAAAGAATATTTATTTTAATCATGATTAGATAGGGTTCTTAATAGGATCATGCATCTAGATCAGAGGAGACCTTAAACATTATCAAATCAAAGGAGAAACAGGTTCAGCATGATTATTGACGTCTAAATTCACTCAGGTAGTTAGCAATGTAGCTAGGATTTTGGGGGGTTTAAAATTGGTGGTTTGAAGAATGATAGAGTTGGCAACATAGCACCCTAAGAAAGAACTGAATTGGTCATCAGAAAATTTGGATTCTTTCCTCAGTTGTATGTCTAATTAGCTTTCTGACATCAGAAAAACCACTAAACTAAAACTACTCTCAATTTTCCCTTAAACTAAAAAAAGAAAGAAATCTACAAATACCTAGCATTTACTGGACCCTAATTTCCTTATCTACAAAGTGATTGAATAGGACTGAATGACCAGTAATTCTCATTCTAAGAATCTGCTCAACAAACTGGGTGTCTTCTGAATTTAAAACTCTTACAGCTGATGAAATCAGAATCTTTGATTCTTTAAGATATTCAGTGAGAATATTCTTGTTGAAAAGATGGCTTGAACTGAGTCTCATTGTATCTCAGAGTTCATAAATTTACACCTTGAAGGGTGCTTGAGGATCATTTAATTCAACCTTATTTTGCAGATTAAAGCCTGAACCTTCAGAAGGTTATTGGTTTCCTCAGGTTGTTTCAGTGGCATATGACAGAGATGGTGATGAACCAGGTTTCTCTTTTTTCTATGTCCAGTAACAGTTCTGTTGCATAATGGTGTGAGGCTGAGACCACATTTGGAATATCAGGTTTACTTCTAGATGCCACATTTTAGGAATGTCATCAAAGAGGATTCAGTATCCATTTCCTGCCATAGGAATCTCAGTTGAAGGAACTGAGATATTTAGCCCAGAGAAAGAAGATGTAGGAAGTCCATTAGGCACAAAGAAGAAGAATGGAATTTATGCATTGGCCCCAGAGGGCAGGATAAAGAGGGATGTATGGAAATCAGAGGCATAATTAAACTCTTGGTGCTCAGGAATCACTTCTTGAAAGATGTCTCCAGAAGGGTAATAGAGTGTCTCCTTGGAGGCATGGGTACTCTATGATGGAAGGTATTCAAATGAAGGTTGGATGGTCATTTGTCTGGACTATTATTATCCTTATTCTTGAATGAGTATGGTTTAGAGCAGATGATCCCTTGGGTCCCTTCCAAATCTGATGGGTTTCTTGACATGATTTAGAAAGTTTTCTTTATCAATTTTATATAAAGTTTTAGACAGTTTTTTTTTTTGCCCCACTACTAATTTTATTGAAAGCATAGTGGATAGAGACCTAGCTGCTTAGTTACCTAATGTTCTTCCATCTTCTAATACCAAATAGAACACATCCAAGCCTCTTTCCGTTCTAAAAATCCCCCAAATTCTTGGACTCTAAGATTTCCACCATAAGAATCACTAAGGAATCAGAATTCAAACCCAAGTCTAGGTACCAGAAGATTTTCATTTCTTCAGGTTGCTTACTGAACATTCCTTGAATGGAATATCATTGCAATGCTTCTTCCTATCTTTCAATTGTATTCTGCATGGCCACCTGGATGGAGAGATTAGTTAAAAAGCTTGGCTTCTTTCCTTTATTCCAGCCCTTTAAACTTTTCCTAAAGTGCATTGATTGAATCATAGAACCATATTTCAGTGCCACATGGTTTATGCCCTGGGACTATTCCCCAGAATTTATTTCAGGATGACATATCTAACCTTGAATTTTAAGTTGAGTAGAACAGGCGAGGTATTTGTTTAGAGGGCAGGACCATTAAAGGCCATCTTTTTTTTCTTGTTTGAATTGGATAAAATTGTAATGTATCCTTTACGTCACAGTAGCACCCTAGTGGTTATCAGATTGCATTAGGGACCTGGGTTTTCGGTGAACATTATACAGTATATGCTTCTTTTGGTAAATACACCAGTCATGCTTATAGTTACATAGAAAACTCCAGGAAATTCAGGATGACATTCCCTGCAGGTTAGTAACCCTAGCCATTATTTATATTGGTTTGATTTGATTTTTAAAATAATCTGGTGAAACTGGATGAGGTTGAGGATTTTTGAAGGCTCTTCCCCCCCCTTTTTTGACAGGCTTCTGGACATGCTGGAGAAGGAATATTTAAAGTGGGTTAAATATCATCTCTGGGACTCTTTGGGGCTCCTTTTAGTCTTGTTGTGAAGACAAACAGGACAGCATGTGAGTTCTGGTGGGGTGTTTAGAGCCGGAGACCCCAGATGAGAAGCCTGATGTACAATGTCTGACTGTCTTAGCAGCGGGGCATGTGTCTCTCGTCTGCACAAATCATACTTGGAAATACCAATGAAAAAGACAAGCAACGAGTCTCTGACGTGCCTGGCTAATGAGCTCTTCTGCTCCCAAGTCAGCAAAGCTGGGTAATGCTGTGCCCAGTTAGTTAGAAACCGAAAACTCAGGCTTTTGGAAGTTCTGATGGATGAGAAGCTGAAAGTGTAGACAGTGGGGTTCAGCGGAAAGGAGCCTCTCCACAGCTGGATGTATTATGGAAGGGCAGAAAATCCTGTCTTTCACTGTGATGTAAAAGCCAACATTTCTACCCAACTGTTGTTTTACCAGAAAAATTGAATTTGAACAAGAATCTGCTTAACCAATAGGGCAGAGGAATCTGCTGTGTAGGATGCTAGGAATGGATTTGGGAAGAGCCAAGTTCAAGTCTCTCTTTGGATAAATATTAGCTATGTGACTATGTGACTAGGGGAAGTTTTAAATTATAGAGCAATAATTTGTTAAAACTTTTAAAAATTGCCTATTGTCATGCAAAACCCATTTCCATATTGATCATTGTTGTAAGAGCAGAGTCATATATAACCAACCCCCTAAATAAAACCAAAAATATGCTGATGTGAAAGACAACTCCAACAATTTTTTTCTCTGGAGGTGTATAGCATTCCCCATCATAAGTCTTTCAGAATTGTCCCAGATCATTGCTTACATGATATTTTTTTTTAAAAATCTAAGTTGAATTACATTTAAGTTTCATTTAATAATAAATAATAATTGAAATTTAATATTTAATAAATTGTATTGATTCTTTTTAATTTTAGCTCTCAAGGATTTTCAATTGTAGGGCAATACTATTTCTTTAAATTCAATTTTATTTAAATAAATTTTATTGCTACTTTAAAATTTTATTTCACTAAAGTTTCCCACAAATATCTCCTTCCTGTCCCAGAGAACCATCTCATGTAACAAAGTAGATATTTTTAAAAAGAGAAAAAGAAAAAAAAACAGGCCAACCCAATCAATACATCCAAAAGGAAATCTCACAATATATGCAATGTTTTTCCCCCATGTCATTGAAGGACCTTCATAACTTGGCCTCTGCCTACCTTTCTAATCTTCTTACGCCTTCTTCACCATCATCTACTTGGAGATCCAGTGACATTGGCTTCCTTGGAGTTCCTTGCAAAAGACCCCTCACATTCCTGAGTGAGCATTTTCACTGAGGTCTCCTCTAAATCTGGAATGCCCTCTCTCCTCCTGTCCACCTCCCAGCATCCTTGACTTCCTTCAAGACTCAGCTAATAGCCTACCTTTGACAAGAAGCCTTTCTATATGCCACCTCCCCTAATGTTTGTGCTGTCTCTGTATATTGGTATTTGTTCTCTGTATATCCTGTGTCTGCATTCTCTGTATGTAGTTGTTTGCTCATTGTCTCCTCCATCAGCCTAGGTACAGTCCATGCCATTTGCTTTTCTTCCTATCTTCATTTCTTGACGAAATGCTTGGCACATAGTAGACTCGTTGACTGACTCTTAACAGCCATCGTTGGTCTTTGTTGGCGGAGTGATTGCCCTTACTGGGAGTTCTTCTATACATACAAAAATATAAGTCAAGACCCAAGTCAATAACAGCAAGGACAGTAAAAGCCCTTGGCCAACAGGCTCTGTAATAGCCGACATTTATACGGTGTTTTAAGAATTGGAATGTTCTTAATGGATAGTCTTTCGTTTGGGTCGCACAACAGCCCAGGAAAGTCAGTGTGTTATGATCCCTGCTCTTGTACCTACCATTACTCCTCATTATCACTCAAGTAAGGAAATGTGGGCTCAGAGAGGCTGTTTCTCCCCAAGTCACACAGCTTGCAGTAGTCTGTGGCATGATCTGAATCCATGATTTCTGAACTCCAAGGCCAGCCTTCTTACTATACCATGCTACCGTCTAACAGAGCAAGTTGGCTCTCTTCAGTACTCTCCTGCTCCTCTATTGCCCTTCTTTTCAATGACCTGCACTTGTCAGTTATTGGGTAGGGCCATTATTGGGCAAACTAGGTGGCCCAGTGAGTGATAAAGACTGAAGTTCTAATCCTGCCATAGATACTTCATAGCTATGTGACCTTGAGCAAATCTCTTAACTTTGGCTGCCTCAGTTTCCACATCTGTAAAATGGAAAAAATACTAAGACTTGCCTCCCTTGTGAGGATCATATGGAATGATATGTTTGTTTAATCCACCATTTTTAAACTTTAAAGCACTATACAAATGGTAGCCATTCTTATTATTATGGCAATATCCCCATCCCACCCCCATTCCTCAACACCAGCCTGCAAGATTCCAGCTTAAATTGTCCAGCAGTTCTCACCTATATGGAGAGCCTTCTTGTAATTGTGCTCCTTCCCAGCAGAAGATGGTGGTCATCCTCAAGGAGAGAAAAGGACCTCAGATAGAGAGGAAGGCAGATGGTCTTAGATCTGGTTCTAACTCTTCTACTAATTAACTGTGGGATTTTGGATAATTTGCTTGAATTTAAAGTGTTTATTAAACACTTACTGAATGTCAGATACACTGCTAATAATAAAGCTAACATTTATATAGTGCTTACTATGTGCCAGGTCCTGTGCCAAACACTTTACAAATATTACCTTATTTAATCCTTACACTAACCTTGGAAAGTAGATACTATTTTATCCTTATTTATAGATGAGGAAACTGAGGCAGAGGATAAAGGACTTGTCTAGGGTAACAGTAAGTATCTGAGACTGGATTTGAACTCAGGTGTTCCTGATTCTAAGCCCAGTGCACCATGTTGCCTTCTCAATTTTTTTAGCATGCGTATTCTACCCACTGATTCATCTCCCAAGCCCTTCCACAACACAGCAGGTTTCTCTATTCCTTTGTGGCAAAAAACAAAGCAAACCAAACCAACCAACCAATCAACCAATGTTCGGATCCAACAATGTCTATTTCATTCTGCATCTTGAATTCACCTTCTTTCTACCCAGAGGTGTAATCACCCACCTTGTGATGCTTGTAGGGGAAAGCAGGGGGATCAACTTTTTTTCTTGTGCTTCTCTTTCCCCTGTTTATAAATGGGCAAGGTCAGAGCATAGAAGAGTTGACCCCAGTTCTGTAGAGGCCTTTTTAGCTCAGGAGTTCTTTATGTAGGTTCTATTACTAGATTATTAATATTTGTTATTATTAATAATATTATTAATTATTAATAGATTTCAAGGGGTCCTAAACCTTGGAGAAGGAAAAGGTTGTTCATTTCTTTTTCAGTCAGGTCCAACTCTTTGTGACCCCATTTGGAGTTTTCTCGGCAAAGATACCAGCATGGTTTTCCATTTCTTTTTCCAGCCCGTTTTACAGATGCACATTATACAACTAAGACAAATGAGGTTGAGTGACTTGTCCAAGGTCACAGAACTAGTAAAATTGTATACATATTTTCACTAACTTCTAGTTGAAATTTAGTCTTTTTTTTCAATTATGAACATAGAAATAGTATGTAGTTATCCAAAGACTTAACCAGAATATCTCCGAACAGTTCCATGACCCAAGAGAGGTTGGCAACTCCTGGACTTGATGCTCTCTGAGTCTCTTCCAGCTCTCAGTTTGGGGAAATGGTTTTCTATTCTATGAAGCTTCCGACTTTTCTCTTATTTTAACACTTCTCAAAAATCATGTTTTTTTTACATTTTAACCATGTTCTCCATTGTCTAGGTGCAGGTCAAGAAAGCACTGGTGACCCATTTGAAGACTTTGAGTCTTTTCCCAGATGGGGAAACCCGCTTTACTTTTCTTGGTACCAGATCAATAGATTGTGTATTAATGTTCACATGTGTGTACCTTTGGCAATAGTCAGCTTTCTTCTTTAATGGGGAAGAGGGGAAGAAAGAGGGGAAGTGGACTAAGGCTTGAAAATCTCACACAACTCTTGGACATCAAATGGTTCTTCCAGCCTAATATTTGATGAGTTAAGCATAAAAGAATCAAAGACATATGGATTAAATTTCTCTGAAAATGCACAGGGGTTTAGCAATTAAGGGAGAAAGTGCTTGGCAAAATGGAGGAAGGATTTTGCCAAATCTAGAAAGTTGGAGAATAGATGGAGACACTGAGCAAACCCAAACTATACCTTGATACAGCCACCTCTCTGCGCTTTTGGGCACTCCATCTTCTCTTGAGAGGCTGCTGACCTTCTTTTAACTTGGTGTTTTGCCATCAGTAATATCCATAAACACCATCCAGTCTGACCATGTTGATTAATTGACTAGACACTAACCATATGTTAATGCAGCCTTCAAGTAATGTATTACCAAATGAAGTCTTTCAAAGGAGTGCCAGATCTGGAGTCAGGAAAGCCTGATTTCAAATGAAACCTCAGACACTTTCTAGCTGTGTGATCTGGGTCAAAGTCACTTACCCTTGACTTGCCTCAGTTTCTTCATCTGTAAAATGGGGATAACCATAGCATCTTTCTCCTGGAGTTGTGAAGATCAAATGAGATAATAATTGTAAAGTGCTTACTGCTGCTTGTAACTTAGTTAGCAATGCATAAATGTAAGCTATTATTAATAATAATAACCAACCAATCAAATAATCGTGCCTATTAATCACCTCATCTGTGATAGGATTATGGTGGTGTATTAATTAGAATGTTGTGCCCAGGACTACATTTTCCATAATTCCCTTTTCCCTTTCATGTACCCACATCATTACATTGTTGGGATTTTAGTTTTGGTTTGCATGGCCATGCTCTCTCTGTTCCACATGGAGGCTGGGGGGGAGCTCTTTCAGTTTCTCTAGCTTTTTACTTTCCTTTTGCTTCATGTTAAACTTAATAAATATTATTAAATATAATACTTGGAGTATTGAATATTATTTTTTTAAATTTACAGTTGTTTCAGGAGATAGACAAAAGTGAAACAATTTCTCCCTTCCAAAATCTTCCATTCTATTGGGGCAGATATCGTACTCGACAAATATATACAATAAAGTAAGATTTGGGGGTTCAAAGAAAGACAACAATATTCACCCTCAAGGAGGTCAAATTTTCATGGGGGAGATAGCATGTAAATACTTTATATTTCTATGTAGTATTTATTACTATTAATAATCACATTATAAATTGATATATAATGATTTAGAACCAAGATAGATACAAAGGAGATGAAAGAACATCTCAAGGAAGCCACTAGCAGTGTTTGAGGAAAATGGGATTTGGGTGGAATCTTGGAGGATTTAGAAGGTGGAGGGAGAAGGGAGAACCTTCCAGATATGTAGACCATTTATTTAGCTCCTACTATGTGCCAGTCATCATATTAAGCAACATGGGCAGAGAGCTGGAGAGAGCTGTCTGCAAATCCTCTTTCAGACAACATACTAGAGGTGGGATCCTGGGCAAGTCATTTACTTTATCTGGGTCCCATGTAACTAGGCTTATCAACTACGGAACAGTTATCTTTTTGCACTGGTAGAAAGAATTTGCTCACTTGGAATTTTCTATGTAGTGAAATTATAGATCTGACAAAAAATGCATTCTAGTTAGTTTAACTCTTTGCTTTTTCTCTTTTGATAATAGTTAGGGACTGGCTTGTGCAAATAATGAATCCTGGGAAGTCTATTAAAAGGCACAATTATGTGAAATGTGGTCATTGATTCTACCCCAATGGAATGATGCAGTGTGAATTGAAAGAATGAAACCTCTTAGCAGGGATAGTCAAGGCATCCTGGGCACAGGAAGACCTGAGTTCAATTCCTGACTCTGACATAGCTTCATCTCCATGGGTCTAGGACTCATTAAGTCAGAGATAAGTTCTGATCTGGTTGGCGGAGTCCCCAGCGGATGAAAATCACAGAAACTTCATGTATTCATATAATTATGATAACTCAGACTTCTAGTATGCTTGAAGGCTTTCAAAACACTTTCCCAACAACAATTCCATCAAGTAAGATGTATAAGAATTATTATTCCCATTCTACAGATGAGGAAACTGAGGCAGGGTGGGACAGTGCAAAGAGTGCTAGATTTGGTGTTGAAAGATTGGATTTTAAAATCCTGCCTCTGTTCCTGACCACCTGCATGTCCTTGGGGAGGTAGTTCATCTAATCTATTTGAGCCTTATTGTATTTATTTTGATTAAATAATTATGAATTAAATGCTATTCTAAGATACATTTCTATAAATTATAGCTGATCTTTAAGTGTCTGCCTCTACACATGGGTCCAGAGGGATGCTAATATTGTCTTTGTAACTGGAATTATTAAAGGTAGCCACTAGTCCACTTCCCAGATTTGCAGATATCCCCGTGTGGCTTCTTAATAAGTGATTGCAATTTAGGGTTTCAAGTAGGACAGTTGACCTCATTTTCCCAGGATTGCGTATGTATCTCCATTAAAAAGGCTGCTCCTGGAAGATTGCTGGTTCCATTGTGCATGTCCTCCTGGGTTCCATGCCATGGATGTGGCACAGCTCCCCCTGGGCTGTTCAGGATATGAGTTGGGCTCTGGCATCTTCGTAAGTGGAACTAAGAAGACTCTTGTAGGGAAGGTTTGGGAGGAGGAAGGCGGATAAAGGTCTATTGCTGGCATGGAAGTCATTGAAGTTTGGCATGCCCAAGTGGGAATGGGATTTGGCCCACAGAACTGAGAGATAGCTAACAAAGATTTGTTCAGTTTGATAAACTCCTGCCTGAGTACTGGTTGCCAATTTTCTTTCAAAAGCAACTTTTCACAGCTGAGTTATAAACCCTTGGAAATCAAGGGTTTGTAATGGAAATGCTGACAGATACAACCTGAGTGGAGGGGCATGAAATGCACATTGCTATCATATTTTAAGGCTGTGAGGGAGTTTTATAGATCAAGATTGGCACACTTAGCTTAATGGGATCCCTTTTCTTCAAACCTCAATCCCCAATGACCTCATGAGGGACATTGACTAAGAACCCTAGTAAGGAGATCACTGAGTTAAGTCTCTTAAAATACTCATGGGTATTCTACCACTTACATGGCTGGTAGGAATGCTTTGGTCATGGTCCATTGGGATGAGTTCCAGGTTTAGAGTTAGAGGTTGTGGGTTTGAATCCTGTCTTTGCCACTTATGACTTCAGTGACTTTGGTTGAGGGAAAGGGGATAGATGGAGGTTGGGATGGAGGAGGGAGGTGAATAAGCATTGGTTATGGCTTAGTCATTTTCAGTTGTGTCTAACTCTTTGTGACCCCACTTGAGTTTTTCTTGGTGGAGATCCTAGAATGGTTTGCCATTTCATTTTCCATCTCACTTTATAAAGGAGGAAACTGAGGCCAGCAAGGTTAAGTGACTTGCCCAGGGTCACGTAGCTAGTAAATATCTGAGGATGGTTTTGAACCAGAACTTCCTGACTCTAGATCCAGTGCTCTATGGATCACCATTTTCTCATCTAAAAAATGAGAGGTTTATACTAGATTGGAGGTGTGAAGTAAGTCCTTTGGGCCACATGTGGCTCATGACATTCCCAAATCAGATTAAAATATAACTGGGAAATATTATTAAAACAAGCAAAATGCATAGAACATAGAGATAATATTACATTTTAAAACTAAGTCAACATGTGGCCCACAGGGATCCCTATGTATGTATCATTTCTATTTGACTTTTACGCCCCTGGACGAGATGACCTTTAAGGTTCCTTCCAACTCAACCATATTGGCATGGGGACGCAATGTAAAACTCATTCCAATAATAATTCTTTCACACTGGAGGTAGAGAATTCTTTCTTTAGTGGGTCTGGGAAATTCATCTCTATTCTTCTACATCCTCAAATTCCAACATGCCTTGGCAACCTGATTTAAGAATGATTTTCTGTTAAAGAATTATTTTGTGCTCTACAAATAAACTCAGTGATGCAGAACAACTTGGTTTTCATTGAGTTTGGGGGTTTGGGGTTTTTATCTTGATGTGGTTGCTCCATGATGGAATTGTTGGGAGTTACCAGCTCTTTGACACTCGAAGTAAATGGGTGCCTGAAGCCATTTGGTATTCTTCATTTGTGACATAGTCTCACCTTTACATCCTCATTGTTGGTGCTTCTAATGTCACAGAGCTAGTCTGACCCCTTCGTTTTACACAGGAGTCACCTGAAGCCCAAAGAGGTCAAATAACATACATGGACTCCCAGAAGTGGTCTTCACAGGTGGGAGTTAAACCTGGGTTTTCCAGGCCAGATCCAGTGCTATTTCTGTTGTGCAACACGATTCTCCACAAGGGTTATGAATTACATACTTAATATTATAGGTCAGCAAGATAGAGAAGGTATTGGCCTTGAAATCAGCAATATCTGGGCTCAGATGTCATCTCTGATACTACTTGTGTGATTACGGGCATCCTACTAAGCTTTGTGTGAGCCTTTTTTTTAATCTGTAAAATGGACCTAACAAATACTTCTATGGTTCTTATTTCTCAGGAGGCTCAAGTAAAATAATATATGGAAAATATTTTGCAAACATTAGGATGCCATAGAAACATCAGTTGTTTTTATTATTGTTATGACAATTATGTGTTTGGAGACCTGTTGAACTTTTTAGCAATCATTTTCTTTAGCAATATTTAGCAAATTTTAGCAAAACTTAGCCATAATTTTCTTAATGTTGGCCATCCTAAAGGAGAAAGAATGGGTGGAATGAATGAATGAAAACACATTTATTGCATACTTAGTAAGTGCTAGCCACTTTGCTGAGTGCTAGGGATAGAGAAAGAAGCAAAAAACATCTCCCTGACTTCAAGGAGCTTATATCCTAAAAGAGTAAAACAACAGAGGGGAATGGGGTATGCACGTGGGGGCTGGATTCAGGATTAACTGAGAAGTGAGGCTTGGTTCTGGGGGAAAAAAGATGAAATGTCACTTACCAGAGTCTGGGATCCCTGAGGCAGAGCCCAAGGTTCCGTTGGGAGAGGGGAGGAAGAGTGTGGCCAAAATGGCCTTGGAGATGGCTGGGAATAAAGAGAATGACTCACTAGACCCAATAATTCTTTCACCTTACGTGTAAATTGTAGAGGTATGTTCACAACCCAAAATGCCAGCATCTTTAGAAAAGGCGTGTGTGTGTGTGTGTGTGTGTGTGTGTGTGTGTGTTCAACGCTCTCTCTCTACCTTCTTGGTCTTCCATCTTGATGATTCTCTCTATTATTCTTTATTTCTTTAGCCACATTTCACAGAGAGTCAGATTGGATTTCTTCAAAGGGTACAAGGAAAGGATCACAGAAATAATTAGGCAATAAATGCATACAGACATTAATAGGCAGCTGGAATATTACTTATCCCTGTAAATATGTGATCATTTATACCTTCAAATGGGCCTTTTGAGGAAACTCAGTAGGTTTCAATCAACTTTTGAATTTATGAAAACTTGATGGAGGTAACTCGGACTCACGTCGCCCATGGCCGTGTCATGAAATCATATTTGGTGAATCAGCACACGAGAGATGGCATTTGTTTGTGCCAACCTCAGTCTTCCCTTATTGCATCCTCAATAAAGTCTTTCATGATGTTTCTGGGCACTAAACAAAAAGCCAAAATTATGGGGAACAAATGAAGGAAAACCAAGGGATGCCTTTGAAGAATTCTTAAGTGAACCTTAACCAGTGCCTTGGGCGACATGTTCAATGTGAAGAAAAAAAAATGAAGGTGAACTAGCCACTGTTACTAAGAGTCAATTGACAGAATGTACGGGTCATTAATTTTGTGTCCTTTGTTTTGTCAGTCTGTTTTCGTGGGGCTTGGTAGAGAAAGTAAAACCAGTCAAGCCGAAAATTGTCTGCACTGTAGCTTATTTCCCCCTCCCAGCATGCATTGACCCAAGGGAGTGGGCTTCGGTTCAGCCGCCCTCCATTTCCCTTCCAAACACTCCCGGCTCCTGCAAGTTTGATAACAGATCCAGTTGTTGGTGGGATCATTAATTTTTTGGAAATTTGTGTTTAATCCTATGCAGACTGGAGGTACCCACAAGCAGGGGATGGTGGCTCGCACGTTTTCCTTGTGTCTTAAAAAAGAATCCTGAAATCGGCTCTACAACCTGAGCTCTGTTCGACTTAAGCCTGGGGAAAAAATTGTGTTATGGGAGGAATCGAGTGAAAATGAAATTGACTAGGAACGAACAGTTTTCATTTTTATTCTCATTGCTTTGTTGCCGTTGCCCCTGAGGACCCCCTTCCATCTATTTTGGCCCTGAATGAGTTGCACAGAGTATTGCTGTTGGGCGGCAGTCTTGGAGTACCCTCTAATTCATGTTCAGTTTCAAACTCCAAACCAGGGCTTTATGATACCGAAAGTCTTACCGCTCTATAGTGTGTTGGGTTGGGTTCTGTTCTAGGTGCCCTATTTTAGGAAGAAAATGGACACGCTGTGGAGTAGTCCAGACAGACTGGCCTGGATGGTGAGGAATCAGGATTGCCTGATAGGATGGAAAATAGTTGGTGTGTTTAGTGAAGAGTGTTAGAAGTTGTTTTTAGAACTGGTGTCAGTGGATAGATTTCAGCTTGATATAAAGAAACAATTCTTAACAATTAGAATTTTCTAAAAGGAGTCTAGGCGAGGGCTACTTTGGAAGATGATGGGTTTCCCCTCATTGGAGGTGTAAGACGAAATTTGTTCATGTACAGATATGGACTGGATGAACTCCAAAGTCCTTTCCAGATCTGTGATTTTGTTGGTGTCTAACCATATTTCCATTTCCAAAAAAAAGTACTGTCCGTCTATTTGATTTCATGCATACTTGCCAGCTTGGGACATTCAGTTCAAAGAGTGGTCACATCCCTTGGGTGTTAGCAGAGCACATTTTCAAATTTGAAATTTGAAAAAAAAAAACAATTTCAGTTTCAAATTTCAAGTTTCAATTAAATAAGCATTGAGGATCAGTGGATATAGATGATGGTTAATGTAGGGGCTCAGGAATTCATAAAAATTTATCTAATCACATCCCTTAAGCGTTAGCAGAGCACATTTTCATCGATGGGCCACAAATCCCACAGGTCCCCAGAGACAAAGAATATACAATGATTCACCAGGACTAGGAAGTCACCATTCTTCTAGTCATGGGTCCATTAATTTAGGCAAGGAAAAGGGGGGCAGGCTTGCATGTTTGGGATCAAGAACAATTATGGTAAATGAGAATGCAAGGTTTAGAGAGGAAACAGCTACTTCTCCCATGAATGCTATGGTTTAGAGAAAGGGAAATTCACATGCCTAAGCAATTATAATTCAACCAGCATTTATTGCATGCTCACTAGGTACCCTGTTCTGGGGAAACAAGCCTAGAAAGGTGCTACCCTAAAGGAGTTGACATTCTACATGGGGGATGCAAATGAAGCATGTGCACAGATAAATACAACATATATGCAAAATAAATATAAATCACTTGGGGAAGGAGGCACAATGAAAACTATGGAGGATAAGGTCTGACTATGGGGGAAAGCCTTCTTGGAGAAAAAGCAGTTGGACTGATTGTTGCATAAAGCTGAGGATTTTAAGAGGTCAATGTGATGAGGGGAAATAGTCTAGGTAAAGACGTGGAGTGGGAACTCAAATGTCATGAATGAGGGACTAGCAATTAGGACAGTTGGATAGTTTCCAGAGGATGTGAAAGGTAGAAATCAGCCTGGAAAAAGTGTTGTATTTCATGCTAGTGGCAACTGGGGCCATTTTCTTAAGAAGGAGAATGTCACCAAATGGAATATGCATCCTCAGAAATAGATATCCCAGGACCTCATCAATAAGCAAACATTTTTCAGTGGCTAATATGTGCTAAGGTGTCCTAGGTTCTAGGGAAATGAAGGCAAAAATAAAGCCATCTCTTCCCCCCAGAAAGCCATATGTAGACAGATAAGTAATAAAAATTTACATGCCTCCATCTTCTTACAATCCACGCATCTTCTCGTTGGTACAAATTTTCTCCGGGCTTGACCCAGAAGTACTCTTTGACTGGTTATACTAATTGGGATAGTTTTTGGATGGAGATGAAAATGGTTCTCATCTAGGGCAGGGGTGCCAAACTCAAATAGAAATGGAACCACTAATCCATGTGTAAGGATCCCTACAGGCTACAACTATTAACTTGGTTTTAAAATGTAACATTATCTATTTTTTTTTTGTATTTCAATTTAGTTTGTCAAATATTTTTCCAGTTACATTTTAGTCTGGTTTGGACCATACCTGTGAGTGTTGTATGCTACATGTGGCCCATAGGTCACTGGTTTCCCCAAGGCTACATGTTTGACACCTCTTATCTAGGGAATTTTCAGTTTATTTCCAAGTTTTAATAAAGTGGCTGACAGTATTAAAATTAATGAAAACATCACTCTAATCCCTTAGAATAGTAATGATGAATTCTGGAGAACTCACAACTGAACTGACTGAGAACATTATGAATTTATGTTCTCAAACCTCCAGTGGGTCTTCATGGCAGCCATGAAGTCCTTTTTGCTTCACCCAAATTGGTTCCCTGTTTCACTCCCATAAAGCTTATCCCAAATCTTTTCTTTCCTCACCAAGTCTCCTATACATCCTTCCCTCCTTCTTTCTCAGATGTACCCGGATTCTTACTAACTGAGAAAACTGAGATCACTCAATACAAGTTCCCTCTTTTTTCCATTTTCTTCCTCTCACAATTCTTTGACATGATGTTCCACTCTGTACTCTTCCCTCCGATCTCTTATAGAGAGATGACTTCTCCTTGCCAAGGTCAACTCATCTCCATGTGCATTTAATCCCATACCCTTCTGACTTTTCCAGCAGATTGAATCTTTAATGATTTTTTCTCTCTCAAATCATCAAACCTCCATCTAAGGGTTCCTTCCCTACTGCCTCCAAATGTGCCTGAGTCTCCAGCATCTTTTAATCAGTCCTTATTAGAATCCACCATAGCATCTTTCATCTATTTTATAGCCAAATTCCTTGGAAAAGGTGTATATATTGCTGCCTCAATTTCTCTTCCTTTTACTTCTGAATCCCTTTCAATCTAGCTTCCAACCTCATCCCTCAACTGAAACTGCTATCTCTAAGATTTCTAGTGTAGTCACTTAATTACCAAATCTTCTAGTCTTTTCTCAGTCCTCATCCTTCTCAACCTGTCTGCTGCATTTAATATCACTGACCACCCTCTCTTCCCAGGGATTTTCTGAGTTTTCATGAAACTACTCTCCCCTTGTTTTCTTCCTTCTGGTCTCATTACTCCTTTGCAGTGGCCTTTGATTGTTCACATTCCTAAATTTGAGTGCCCCTCACAATTCTGTCTTGCCCTCTCTTCTTTCTTTTGACCCACTCTCATTTTGGGTAACCTCATCAGCTCTTATTGATGCAACCATCCCCTTTATGCTCATGACTCCAGTGTTAGTCACTCTCTTAAGCCTCCATCTTGCACCACCAAACTCATCATGTCCAGAACAGAACTCTTTATCTTTTCCCTCTAAGAGACACCTCTTCCAAATTTCCCTGTTTCTGTCAAAGGCACCATGATCTTTCCAATCTCTCTTGGCAATCTCCTTCTCCTTCAGCCTACGTTTCTAATGAGCTGCTAAATCTTATCATTTCTATGTTCATATCTGAGCCCTGTCCTCTACTCAAATAGTCACTACATTAGTTCAGACCCTTATCACCTCTCCAGTTTATTCAATTCACTTCATCCCAAGGAATTTTCTTTTGATGCACATCTGACCATGCATCTCCTCTACTCTGTCAACTTTAGTGATTCCCTATGACTTATAGATTCAAATATACATTCTTGGTTGTACTTTTGGAGTACTTTATAATTTTACCCCAATTTATCTATCTCTCTAGCCTTATTGGACATTATTCCCTCTCTTTTCTTGGGCTATCTGGTCAAATTGTCCCTTTCTCTTTTCATATTCAATACTCTGACTCCCATTTCCATGCCATATCCTGTTCTCCAAAGGTGCTCTCTTCTTACGTCTGTCTCATCTTCCTTTAAGATACAGTTCAAACACCTTCTCAGTTCTCATCAGTCTTGATCTATCTGCTGCCTTGAACCCTGTTGACCACTTTCTGAATACTCTCACTCTTGAAAACTCCCTTAAGTTCTCTGCTCAAAACCATTTCCTAGATGAGGCGGTTTCCCTGATGCTCTTTCCACCCTGCCCAGACATCCTGGCGTTAGTACTTTCCTTCCTTATCTTCAAAATTATTTTGTAGATATTGGATATATACTTATTGGTGAAAACGTTATTTCTCCCTGGTAGAGTATAAGCTTCTTGAACGCTAGGTCCATTTCCTTTTAACCTCTGTATTTCCATTGTACCTGGAACATAGCGAGCACTCAACAAACAGTTGATGGATTGAATTAAATTAAATTTTGCTGACTAAACCAAATAATTCAAGAGTCACTCAAATACCTTTTATTAGTTCTACACTTACTATGCATTGCCGATTGATGAAAAAGTGAAACATTCATAATAATAAGAGCCGGCAGTTATTACACAGCCATTTATGATTTATAAAGCCCTTTGCCTGCATTATCTCCCTTGATCTTGTAATAGATGATATTTTGGGGTGTATATTTGACTGACAGATGATCAATCTCCAGCTTCTTGCCTTGCTGCATTTTCTTGTAATTTCTCTCTTCTCTACAATCTTCACAACAACTATATGAGGTAGGTCCCACAGGTATCATCATCCATAGGTGCTCTGGCTCTCAAGCTGTAATTCTATAATCCTATGACTGAAGAAAATGATGGTGAAGGGTTAAGTACCTTTACCCAGGACCTCACAAGTATTAAGTAGGGGTATAGGCTGCACAGGACTTGAACCTACTTCTCTGTTGAATCTGGGTCCTTTGTTAATTGCACCAGACCACACTGATCTGTTTAGTACCAGCTCCCAAACATGCAAATTCAGGTTCAATGAATTTAAATCTTTTTATTGAAAATTAAAATGAAACCACCATTTCAAAAACAAACAAATAAACCTTAGTGCCTGCAGACATCCGTGACCGTGGTAGCCTTGGTCTTCCTTTTCCTTCTAAGTGTTCAGTTTATCTAGGAGAACCTTCACCAGGTCCTCCATGCTCCTTAAGTGAATCGTTGGAAGCATGAGGCGTAGTTTAGAGGACGAATGGAAAGCCCACTCCATCACTTGATTCAGGCCCCTTGTTTCTCCATGCACATAAGGTCTAGGGGGCATGATTGAGCTTCCCTTCATTTTTTTCTTAGAACGATCTTTTTTAATCATTGGGCTGGTTGCCAGAAGTTGGTGTATGTGGCCTGGTATTATTGTTAGGGCTTAGAGCCAGCCCACTAATAAACAGAAAAGTGACATAATGTCTTTCATATAATGAGACAGCTTAATGCAGAGAACAACGAGAATGAAAGGAAATGCTTGAAGAATGGAAATAAGCCCGTGGAAAATGCATGTACAACATCTCGATTGACGTCAAATTGTTTGATTAAATATTGTTGGAATGTGATAGAAATTAAGCATATCATGAAGAATTATGGTTCTCGGGGCCTAATCTGCAGCGAGTGTTCTAGGATACCACCAGCAGTCAGCTGGATGGCTTGGGAATCTCTGTTCAGACTGACTCTGCCACTTGTCCAATCTCATCACTTACAAGTCGGCAATTATCTGCCAGACGGTGTAGCGCAGTGAGTGCCTGCAAACACGTTCTTCCTGTCAGAGATTGCCAGTCATTTTTACTGCCTAATTTTGTATTTGTGCAGCTTAAAATTTGTTTCTTAAAAGGCTGAAACAATTTGTTCAACCACTTTCATGGTTCAGAAAAGCCCCAAAGAAAAAGCTAACCTGACAACAAACATAGCTCTTAGAGATAAACACACACACACACACACACACACACATCCTTTCCACTTTCCCCATTTTTTTCCTGACTGATCTTAGAAACTTTACCTCCGAAATGGGCCACTCTTTGAAAATATCATATTCTAAGTGAATGTTGTTGCTTGTTATCTATAAATCAAGCCTAGTCTTAATGCCTAAGAATGTTCCATTAACTCCGAAGAGAAATGTTCACTTTTATATAGGAAAAAAAAAAGTCTTGGCAGACAAGTGTGAAACTACCAGATGGAAGAGTTTGTGGCACATGGAATAGAATTCACCCCTCCCCCTGCCCTTCTTATTGATGTCTTAAATTGAACACGTTCCATCTGTCTGCTCTCAATAATGAGTGGCTACTTTTTTATTGTAAAGGTAACAAATTCCACATAGAATAAATTAATTCAAGCATATAATGAAACATACAAGACCTAATATTCATCTCTGGGTAGAATGGGTATAGATTATGTGGAAAAGTATAAAAACATAGCACAATTCATGAGAAAATAGAAAGGATTCCAATCAGGGGTAGCTACCCCATCAGAAGTCCATTTTGTTATTCTGTTGGAGTTATATCTCTTGTTCATTTGAATCATGGCAGAATAGGAAGAGCAGGAGATTTGGATTCCAAAGACCTGAGTGGGCATCTTGGTATGGATAATGAATGCCCATTTGACCTTAGGCATGTCACTTTGCCTAAAACCAGAGAATCCTCAGTTCCTCATCTATAAAATGGAGGACTGGGACAAAATGATTTGGTTTGGGATCTATGTTCTACTGAATGAGATTAGAAGGATTGCTTATATTTTTTACACTATTAGTCTTTTTGCAAGTGGTCGTGGATTGTCATTTATCCAGGTAGTGAAATGAATAAGAGTGATCAAAGTTGGATGGGTTTGGATAAACTGATATTCATCATGGGAGGAGGAAGGACCTCCATTAATAAACTCACAGATCCATTAGGGTTTGGGGATATATGGAAGGGAAGACGTTTGGAAATCTCATTTATAACAATAACTGAAAAGCATTATATCCATAGTATTTCATCAATTGGCTAAATTCTTTCCATGTGAAATGACATGTGAGGATGGAAAGAATTTAGCTTGTCCAGTGGGATATTTTTGTCCATATATTGGTCTCCGTATCTACGTGTGTCACTTATATATTCAGTGAAGAGCTAGAATTTTTTTTAAACCCTTGCCTTCCATCTTAGAATCAATACTATGTATTGGTTCCAAGACAGAAGAGTGGTAAAGGCTAGGCAATGGGGTGAAGTGACTTTCCCAGGGTCACACAACTAGGATGTATCTGAGGCCAGATTTGACCTAAGACCTTTCTTCTCTAGGTCTGGCTCTCAATCCACTAAGTCACCTAGCTGCCCCCTGAGCTAGAAGTTTTTGAAACTCAATTCTTTGAGGGGAGAGGATTTTTAAATTTTTTTTCACAGACACCAATTTTGCATTTAGTCCCAATGTGGGTATCGCTTCTCTAATATAATTTTACAAATCTGGAGCTGGAAAAGGCCTTGGATGCTATCTACTAGCATTCTTTCATTTTAAAGATGAAGAAACTGAGACCCCAGGAGGTTAAGTAACTTACCCAAGTCCCACAGCAACCAGCAAAGTCATCATTTGAAACCAAGTTCTCTAATTCAAAAGCTCTGATTCTGTACCCCTGAGTAATCAATACAATGCTGGACTCAAAGCCAGGGGAAGAACTAAATTCATATCCAGGATCAGTGATATGAGTACATCACCTTGTAGATATTTAAGGGCTAAATTGATATTATTTTTCTTATCCTGTCTCAGAGGCCAGCTATGTGGCCAACCACGGGGACACTATTTAAGTTCTTCATCTGCAAAATGGGGATAAAAATTATAGTAGCTTCATACATGCAGAGTGTTAGAGAGGAGAGAGACCCTGGAGCCCAGAGAGTCCTCATCTTGCTCATTTTACAAAGAAGGGAACTGAGTCCAAGAGAGATTCAATTATTTGCCCAAGACCACATAAGCAGGAAATGGCAAAACAGGGATTCAAAGAAGGATTTATTAATTTTTTTTTACTCTAAAGTATTCTTTCTACCTTACCACACAACCTCCTACCTCACTGGGTGATTATGAGGCTCAAATGAAGAAGTTTTAAAAGTCCTTCACAAATGTTAAAGCACCATCTAAATTTCATTTATCCTATTTACTATTTAAACTTGAAAAAAACAGGTATATTAAGATTTGTTTTTGGTAGGATTCATTTTGAACTACTTCGTGTCATCTTACTGGAGGTGACCAAAGACATTGAATAGGAAAATAGGACGGAGACCTAAAACCCAATTTTGACTATTATTGTTGTTGTTGTTGTTGTTGTTACTATTATTATTCCACTGCTATCTTACCCATGTTAGGAGAAATTAAGGAAAACTTCCCACACATTGGATGGGCCCCTTCTACTGAACTTTGGGAATGATTTGGTAAGATTGGTAAGAAGGGTGTAGATGGACTCTATTCTTCAATATTGTCAGGAAAATTCATATTAGTAAGATTACAGATCCATTTGAATATTTATTATTCTTATCACTATCATAATTATTTTTATCACTTAAAATTATCAGTGGGATTCAGATTTTGGCAACAGCTCTGCCTGGTCTCTCAATTAAAACAAAAGTCCCGTAGATTGAGGTCTGCGCTTCTTAGCAACATGCTTGAATATGTGACCTCCTTCAGTTGTCCAAGGAACTTGGTTTTCACTTGAGGTGTTACAGTCCCCCTACTTTTTTGTGACAAGGGCTTTTAATCTGGAATTGGATGCTCTTTTTTTATTTATAGATAATTGATGGAAACCCAGCTTGTTAAAATCAGGACCAACAGCTTGGTGTACTCTGCCATACTTATGAGCTCAGTCGTAGACTTTCGATTAGATTCCACAAAGGTACAATTTATGCAGTGACATGTCAGAAACTTAATGTTGTTGTTTCCCCCTCTTAATGGAGAATTAAGACCCTCCAGAACCTAGGAGGCTCACATGTACAGAATCCCCACTGCTTGGGTGCAGAGGTCTCGAAAAAATTTAGTATGTGAGAAGGAGAACAAAGATTCTTAGTTGGGGGGAAAAATTGGATAGCCTGTGGCTGAGAAGCTGATTGGGACAGGTAGGCACAGTAGGGTGCGGGCTAATGAGGCTCTGGGCCAATGTGATGCACAGATGTTTAGCCAACCTTAGTTATGGCTCCAGAATTTATGCATGCCACAGCACCGTGGCCCCAGGCTATGTCTACACCAGAACATTTGGAGCAGTAAACTATAGGCAACATTAGGTTCAAATTAATCTATTACTCCCGAGCTGTGAAATGGGGGTTGCTTGTTTCAGAATTACATTGCCGGTGGGTGAAATGTTTTAGGGACATTTTAATGCAAGCTCATGGCTTGCCGAGCCGATTAAGAGGAGAAAGGGAAATTAGAACAGTGAGGAGAGCTGGGGCGGCGTGCATTTCTTAATGCTTAAAGTATATGAAACAAGAATTCTATATTTCACAGGCAGGTCGGCTCTCCTGTTGGCCACCTGCTGGGGCTGAAATATCCCCCATCATAATGAAGGCAGGTTTTGTAGAATCTTGTAAATACTTTTAGCCAGCAATTGAAGAAAGCAGACAAAGGAAGATTTCGCTTCTTCTGATGATTTCAGAATATTGTTAGGTGGGTCAAAGCCGTCGCTCCCCCGTCGATGGAGAATTGATTCATTGGGTTCTTGAAAAACTATTGCGAGTGGTGATGTTGCCCGTGTAGCAGGCCTCCTCATTCAGTTTCACGGTGCTCTGGGAGGATGAAGGACCCATACCTGAATTGCTATCTCTTTGCGTCTATTCTAACATATTTTGTGTGGGTTGAAAATCATCAGTTTCCCAGAATGGAAAGAAACTGTACTCTAAAAATATCCTAGATGCTTTGTCAATTAAATAGAGTTTATTCAATCAGGGGGAAAAAAACTGTTTGGAAGTATCTATAAAGAATTTTTTTTTTACTATATTGTAGCTTTTCTTATAAAAACACTTAATTGAAATGCCTAAGAGCTGCTCAGCACAAAAGTCAATAAAACCCTAGAATAGAGTTTATAGGGGTTGTCTATGTACATAATTAAATCCTTCAGGCACTTTAAAACTCTGCAAAATAAATGGTTATGCAAGAAAGGCCTGCTGAGAGAAGAAATGCTTGTATCAGCTTTAACCAGCTGCTGTGTGCTCCATGTTTCTGGGGTTGGAATGAGAAAGCTATTAGAACGGTCGAAGACTGCAAGCCACATACAAATCATCTTTGTTACTGACACGTCAGGGAGTACTTTATGGGGGCTGTCAGGGCCAATACAGAACTTGGTTTGTGCCTGGAAAAAAAAAAAAGACAAGTGCCCTTATTCAAAGAAGATGATGTTGGTGATCCAAACAACCCACCGTGCCCAATGGCAAGCGTTGAGGCTGTCCAACCATTCCAGCTCAAGAGGAAGTTTAATTTATTATTGCGTCGATCTGGAGTGAATACATGTGTGTGCTTGAGTTCTAGTTTTGATGGAATAACAAAGCTTAATTAGTTGAAATAATCTAGGCTATGATAGGAGGGAAAGGGGAAGGCTAGACTTAAGGTTGATTTCCCTCTTCTTTAGTGACTATGGTTTGGGGGAGTGGAATTATTACTGTGGGCAAAGAAAGGAGAGAGACTGAGACAGAGACAGACAGACAGACAGAGAATGAGAATGTAACTAATAGAAAAAAGTATAGGTTTGTTTCTCTCCCTGGCCCTCAAAGTTATGATAAATGATAGCACAAGGAAAAGATAACCTACCATGAGGGTAGGATCACCAAGGCCAAATACTAAAACTCCCAGCTGACCAGCCCATACACTGCAGCCTCTGTTCATGTTTATTTTTTCTGCTCACTCTTGGTTTCGTCAATCAGTATGATAGACGATAAGTCCTGACTCGAGCAGCCTGCGTCCTGCTCTCTCACGGTGGGTAGCATGTTGTGGTTGGCGCCATATAGTCCAAGGATCGCCCGCATCAGAAGCATCAGGGGATGAGGTCCGGAGCAGTCTTCCAGCAGCCAGTTCCTTGGAGAATAGCAGGCAGGAGCGTTATCAGCACGAAGTAGCGTTGCCAAGAAGTTGACCACACATTAGTAGCTTTGTTTGGGTAGGGTCTAGTGGGGGTGGGGGTGGGAGTTATGTTCACAAACTCCAGTCTCTTTCTGTTAAATTATCCCTGAATTTTAGCTTTAAAAAATAGCTTGTTCTTAAAAAAAAATGAGAGAAAAAGAGAGAGAGAAAAGAAAGAGGAAAAAAGAAAAAGAGTATGAGAAAGAAAAAGATAACAAGAGAAAGGATGGAAAGAAAGAAGGGAGGAAAAAAGAA
The DNA here is from genome assembly GCF_027887165.1 of Monodelphis domestica. NCBI lineage: Eukaryota > Metazoa > Chordata > Mammalia > Didelphimorphia > Didelphidae > Monodelphis > Monodelphis domestica. Next base: position 31,172,927 of record NC_077234.1, on the reverse strand, counting down.
AGTGTGAGAAAGAAAAAGATAACAAGAGAAAGGGTGGAAGGAAAGAAAGAAAGAAAAAAGAAAGAAAGGGATAAAGAAGGAAATAAAGAGAAAGAAAGGAAGAAATGAAGGAAGGAAGAAAAAGAAAAAGAAAGCAAGAAGATATGGATTGCCTTGGGCAATTCTATGATCAGATTTCTTGGGAGTTAGGAATTTGTAATGGTATTGAACAGAGGTACAAATGAACATCACTTGTAAGAAATATAAGGGAAGGGACACTCTTATGGTTCTGTCATTTGTTTCTAAATAAATTATCTCCTAATGCGCAAAATGGCATTTTTTTTTTTAAAAAGCCTTTAAAGGAAATCTGTAAAACACAACGTTGGGCTTTGGTTAGCTGATGACATGTGAAATACTGCTCAGTAAGCCAACAGCTCATCAGATAAATGGAATTTCCTGAATGCTATTCACAGATCACTAATGTTGTTTATCTACTCTCTCAGCACTAATACTTTTCGCATTTTGTTTGAGAAGAAAATTTGACTTTATTTTGCTTTCTGGAAACGCTGAAGTTTTTTTTTTTTAATTTTAGTTCTTTAACTTTAATTTTTTAGAACCTCCGAGACCATTAAAAAGAGAGAGAAAGAAAAAGAGAGCGAGAGAGAGAGAAAATCCTGACTTTTTTTTTTGTTTCACTTGAAGGAAGTAACCAATGTGAAATTCTTTTGATATCTTGTGATGCAACAGTGGTCAAACATTTCCTGTTCAACATTTTTTCCAGTGTTTTAGTGGTTCTTATTCCTAAGAACAAAAGCTTCAGAAATTTAGTGCTCCGTTTTTTTTCTTCAAAAAACGAGGAATTTCAAATAAGCGTGTGAGACTCCTCCCTTGAAGTAATTTGCCTGGGCAAGAGGTGATGCGGAAATTTGACAGTTTTCATTTGCATACTTCACGTGATTTCCCCAAACCGAGAATTTGTTTCATGTTACTATGTGGAGAATATTGTTTTTCCACTTAAAGCCTACTCCAACAGCAAAGCGTGCACTCTCTGTTTATATCGAGTATTGTCCCCCATAACTGCTGATTTCTGTTAAGGTGAAATCCAACACTGGAATATTAGTTTTATTCCAGTTAATTATGTTACTGAGAGCTCATGAACCCTAAGATTTAGGGTTGGTCTGTTTCTAGTTATCCTGCCAAGTTTTTGACTTGATGGAGGGGGTCTGTTTCATTCTACTTGGCCTCCCAACCTTTCTAACCCCTGGCTTCCTCTTTTCCTGAATCCCAAGTTTACGTTCTCCCCTTCTGTGAGAAGATTGAAAGCTTATTCAACTCCAAAATGACTATGTCCCAAAATATCAACAGTAATTTTTAATAGATCTTTGCCTATCCAAATATTGTTGCTGAAGAATAGGGGAAAGGTATCATGGTCGCTGATAGGGAGGAATCTGACGATTAATAAAAAGCAGACAAAGAATCTGAAACAGTCCGTTCACTGTTACAATTTAGGCATTTTCGAGGACTTTATTTAGAATAACACCTGCAGCTGCTCACATTGCTGGTGACTGAAATAATCCAGGTCCGCCCAGAGAAAGTATTACGATTTCATTGTGTTATTTGTGCTTACCGTTTTAGCTTTGCGTGCAGGCGAAAGCATGAGCTAAGTGTACGGTAGATAATAAAAGGGGGGATTTGGGTTCATCTGCTCCCCTTAAATCTGTCTAGTAAAATCTCCCTTTGTAATGAGAATGTGAGGAGCTCTGCAGCCAAAGGTAGCCCTTAGCGGTGGGTGGTGGTCCAGGCTGGCACTGGGAAAGCAGCTCCCAGATCCTACCGAGTTTCAAGGTTTATAGGAGGTCTGGCCTCCGTGGAGACCCAAAGTCAACACAGACCTTGTGGGTTTCCCTTTGAATAAAGGAGAAGATGTGTGTGAGTGGAGAGACTCAGTGACAAAAAGAAATCACTTGTGGTCTGGACCATCGACTTGTTGATTTCTTCCAGCGGATGCTGAGGATGCTCATCAAGACTTAAAGTCATAAAGAATAGGAAAACCCATTTCTCTGATCTAACCATGTGGGTGTAGATGCCAGGGGCTATTTCTTCATGAATCTCACCAGGACAGCTCAGGGATCCCGTCCGGGTTGGAGCATTTTGCTCTTAATTGCTCTGGGCCCCGATAGGCAGAACTGAGGTGCCCTATTTGTCTTGGGGTCAGAGAGGCAATCACAAGAGGGCCTTCAAGGCTATTCGCAGTCATCTGGTGAGATAAACAATATTCAGATGTCTCGTGAGCATAAAACAAGGGTTTCAAGGTACTTGTCTAATTTCCTAAGCTGTACCCTGCTGAAGTTTATTTGGCCATTGAAACATTAAGCCGAATTGAACAGGGTTCCTTTCTACTTTATAAAAATGTAGACAGGAAATTATCGGCAAATTGCTCGTTTAGAATTAAGGGCAGGAAATGAAGTTCAGCATCTGAATTCCTGTAGCTTCAACTTAAAAGAAAAAAAAACAACAACAAATAACAAGGAAAGTCCTGCTAACATTGCCTGTACTTTTAGGACTGGACTTGGTTATAATAATACAAGAGCTTGGGTTATGGACCCTTTCTCCATCCCTGCCAAATTCCCACTGGTTTCAGGAACACGACAAAATCCAACCTAAATGTTAGCCCATTTCTGCCTTACCAACTCCTGAAGCTGGTTTTCTTTTATCCCTTTTTTGAGGGGTTCTTAAAGAAATTAATTTTTATAGAAATATACATATAGACATACACATATAAATACATATGCTTAGGCTTATTTATGTAACCTTATTTACAGATTTGGGTATAATTGCCAACTTTGGGGGCTGTAAAAGGAAGGAAGACGTTGCTCAAAGGTAATATTTAGAACTCTTTAGTCATCAGGGATCGGGCATCTTTGGATGTCTCCATCCTTCCCAATTCCATGTACATTTCCAGGTCTGAAATTCCAGGGCTTGTTATCCTTAGCAGTGATTACATTGCACTTATAGGAGGTATGTGTCAAATAGCTAATGGCTTCCCCCAAAGTGCTAGCTGGGACTACTGGGATGCACTCTTAAAAAGCTTTCCTTTTGGATAATGATCCCTTAGACGTCATTCGCAGACACTAGGCTATTAGGGTAATTGATAGATCTGCAGTGTCTGCTGGAGAATAATAGCACTTAATTTTCCTTAACATTTTTATTTTGTGGTTTTTATTTCTCCATATATCTCAAATACCCTCATATCCCTTAAAGTTTCCCGTCGCCATTTTACATTGTTTAAGTAAACCATGGACATAAATTCTCCTCCAACAAAATGATTTGCATTCTGCCCGACTGCTTTGATTACCTTTAAAGAAGAATGAATTGCTTTACATGAAATAAGAAAGAACCTCAAACCTCAACCAAACTTTGAATTGGGGGCTCTACTAAACTTTGGGAGTTTTGGAAACTCTGATTAGTGTGGTCGGGGAAATACACTTTCCTTTCAGGATGATTCCCATTTTCAGTATTTAGTCTCATTCTTAAAAAAAAAAAATTGCTATAGGAATTAGAAGGCTAGATTTAGAATCAAGAAGTTCTGGGTTCAAAATCTGACTGACTTTTATTGTCTGTGTGACTATACACAAGTGTTTATGTTTCTGTATCTTCAGTTTTCATGCATGCAAAGTGGGGCTAATAATATGTTATTATTCCCATAGAATTTGTATGAGTCTCAGATTAAGACAATATGTGAAATGCTTTGCAAATCTGAAAGGCCTATAAGAAATGCCAATTATTGTAATTGTTATTACTATTTTTGAACACAGAAAAAAGCAGGAAACTTCAAATGTCACAATAGAGTTGCTTTCTCTGACTTGTTCTAAATATCGTTTAGAGTCCAACCAAATTTGGAGAAATGGAAGTCATTTTTATGTCTACAATGCAATAGGTCAGTGCATCAGAAATTCAAGGACAAGCTGGGTATGTCTTGCTCTAGTCAACTCAGAAGTATTTGCTGAGGTTCTCCTGAATGTATTAGAATTGATGCTCTTTGATACTCGAGAGGGTATTTAGCCTTCCAACATTTTGAAAGTCAGTTAAGTTTCAATTCATTGAATCATAGATTCAAGTTAAAAGGATTTTAGAGATCATCTATCTCTAAGCTGAGTTCTACCTCACCTTGTTTGACAGATGAGGAAACAGGCTCAGAAAAGTTAAGTGACTTGCCCAAAGTGACACAATAGTAAAATCAAAATTTGAACCCAGATCCTTTGATTTCCAATGCAGCAAACTGTTCATCACATCATGTTTTTACCCTTGTTTGTCACTCCAATCCTGGAATTCTTGTGACTGGTCTTCATTGAAGATACTAAACTAGAAAGCAACAATTCATTTCTTCCTTGCCATGTCTGTTTTCCCCAAAACATATTGATATACTAGAGCCACCTCTAAACCAGATCAGGAGACCTGGTTGTTAAATGATCAGAGTGAGCATTTAGGTGACAGAAGTCAGCAAATGTTTTATATCAGAGTTTGGTTTCTTATTTCATTGATCAGTTAGACTTAAGAAAGTGATGGAAAATTTTTTGATAATGTAGATTAAAGTGAAATGTCTGTTGTGGGTACACTCCCTACGCCCCACCGAAGAGGTCCAATTGTTAAACATTTACCAGCATATCCTATGAACTAGTAATGCTGAACTATGCTTCCAGCCATGAAATTAATGTCCCACGTTTAACACCTTGGTCATAATTAAAGATCAAATGAGATCTTGTATGTATAACTCTTTGCAAACCTTAAAGTTCCATATAAATGGTGGCGTCCATATGAAGCAGTTAGGTAGCAGAATTGATAACATGGTAGTATTGTAGTCAGGAAGATCAGAGGTCAGTTCCTCCCTCAAACACTGTGACCCTGGGAACATTACTTAGTATTTCTCAGCCTCAGTTTCCTTACCCAGAAAATAAGCATTTAATAATTATATAGCAATATAATTTATACTAAGCATATCAATATAATGTAAATAATTAATATTATAACATGCTAGGTAGATTATAAATACATTATTTTATATTATATTTAGAATATGTTATTTATATTTAGTTTTATTTTTTATTTAATCATCCCTAACTCAGAGAGTTGTTGTGAAAATAAAATAGGATTTTCTCTATATGTATAAATGCTACATAAATGTTAGCTATTATTATCATTACTAACTTTGGGAGAGATTTCTTTTAACATGTTCCTTTTTGCAATTATACTATAAAAATGGTGCATAGGAGTTCTTTGACTTTCCTCTTTCCAGATCAAAGAGCCAAGTTCAATTATGCTTCATTTAAAAGTCATCCAGAGTAACTTCAGCCTTCAAAAATGTGAGCTGAGGCTTCTAAAACTTCACTATCATTTTTTGTAAATTATTGCTGGAGTTTTCTGCAAATTAAAACTATTATGACCAATTAATTCAACAATACCGGTAATAAGAATAGTAATAACTGACAGTTTTGTAGCTCTTTAAAGTTTGCTCTCCCCTTTCTGATCTCCTCTTATGTCAGCGTCCTTCCTCTCAAGCTACCTTGCATTTATTTGTATTTATTCTCTTTCTGTATATTTAGTAGAGATTGTATGCCTTTGTAGTCATTCCCATTAGATGTAATGCATCTTGAAAGTCAGGATTGTTTTTTTCAATGTGTTTGTATTTCGACCCCTACCATAGTGGTAGAATCTTAGGAAAGACTTGAGGAATGATGGAGGAATCTCCATTTTATTGATGAGAAACCTAGGACTAATTAAGTGTCAAAAGTAGTATCTGAACCCATGCCATCTTCATTTTAAGTTCTTTGGTTCATGTCTCACCTGAATTACAGTTGCTCGAGTCCTTAGGAAAAATAACCAGTGCAACTTGGTGGTTGGACAAAATATAGCAACGTTTGTTTCAGAGTAGCAAAGAACTGGAAACAGTAGACACCCAACCACTGAGCATGTTTACTGCCTCCTTGAGAGGAACTAAACTGGTTGCGTTGTCAGTGTTATGCTGTAAGTAAGACATGATGAATGTGAAGAATGCCGAGAAGCCCAGGAAGACTTCGATGAACTGATTCAGAGTAAAGTAGGTAGAATAATGAAAATCATATACACAACGACTGCAACAATATAGATAGAACAATAAATCAATCAGCACGCAGTACTACAAAATTATAATGATCAAGCTTGCTTCCAAAAGGCACTTCCTTCAGTTTTCTTGAGAGGTAGGGGTCTAGGGATATGAACACTGCCTATAATATCAGATTTTTTCCCTTAATATGTTTGTTAATTTTGTAAACTTCCCCACCCTCCCTCTATAATTATATAGATACAAGGAGGCAGACTAAGTCTGACTTTTGTGGATTCTGTTTTAAATGGGTTCTGTGATATGGACTCCTTTGGGAGCATCTAAAGGGTGTAATTTATTTAATGAACATCTATTATTTCTTTCTCAGAGTACAGTTTCATTGGAGGCACTTAAATTGTACCTTTAGGGGGGGTCTTGGTGGCTCAGTGGATTGAGAGCCAGATCTAGGGAAGGGAAGTCTGGGTTCAAATTTGACCTCAAACACGTACCAGCTGTGTGACCCTGGGCAAGTCACTTCACCCCCACTGCCTAGCCCTTACTGCTCTTATGCCTTGGAACCAATACACAGTATTGATTCTAAGACAGAAAGTAAGGGTTTAAAAAATGCACCTTTCACTTCCATGTGTTGGGGTTAAAAGGGTGAACATTCGCTCTTATTCATATGGAACAATATTTCCCCTTTAGTTGAGGCTTCTCAATTGATAAACTAATTTAAGTGTTAGGCTAGATCAGAGCAAGGTTTGGATAGTAGTTGTGAGGTTTTCCTGGTGGTCCACCATCAACTATTGCACGATGGCTTAACATAATCTTAGTCAATGTTGGATAAATAATCCTCTCTGCTAGTTATGCATTATTCCCCCCCTAGAGAGTACATTACTTGCTCAAGTTGAGACCATTCTATCCACGCAGGCTTCCTTCATGCAAGAAGGACTCCATCCAGATGTTTTGCTTATTTGCTTCTCAATTATGTGTATGAGATTTAAGAATTTATGAGGTCAGAAGTCAAGTAAAGGTCACAGTTCACAGGTCAAGTGGGGGGCTAAAATTTGCAAAACCAAAGAAATGACAGGACAGTGCCAAGGGAAAGGTCAAAAGTCAAATGAATGGCCTGGTATACTTGAAAGGAAATCCTCAGCTTGTTGAATGGCTAGGCACACTGAAGTATTTCAATATTCACCAGCAGAAATGCCAGGGGCCCCTTAGTCTTAGAAACTGCTATCAACTTTTGGTGTATCTCTTGCTCTTCAAAAAGAAGGCCTCCTACTGTTTCAAGGAATGTGAAATTCATTGATGCTTTTCTTTTAAGATACTGTGAGACCTATCTAAGATAATCTGAACTTTGAATTCTGGCTCTGACTTTATTGGAATTATTGTATTATTATCATCATAACGATCATTAGTATTAGTCCAAGCTTGGCATTTCCTTGGTATGGAGAAGGACTGCCAGTGTGAACCATTTCCACCAACACAAATCAGCTGCTTACCTCTAACTTTAAGGCTTGCAGTGTTACCTGGAACATCAAGGGGAGGCACAGTGGTTTGTTTCTAGTCACACAAATGGGATACATCAAAGACAGGTCTAGAATACTGAACCTTCCTGGCTGGTCCTTTATCCACTATATCATGTTGCCCTCTCTCTATGGTGCTAGGTTGTATTTCCATATTCGTTTTATTTAAAGTAGCAAACGCTCCTGCTCTGATGGATTATATTTGTTCTAGAAGGCAAACAGCCTCAGTTTCTTTAGACGAAAATCTAGAGTATCTTTGAGGTGTTTACCTTCACTCCTTCACCTTAGCATCCAGAAGCTCAGAATAAAATGGTATAAAATTCTAATTTATTATTAAACACATTATTATATAATAGCACCTAGCTCAGAGTAACTGTGAGGATAGAATGAGATAAAGCTCTTTGCAAACATGAAACTTTAAATCTCTATAAATATGACCTTAAAAATGTTCTTCTTACATGGTGCCTGTTCAGATCTTTCCCACCTAAGCTGCTAATACCTTCTTCCAGAAATGATTGTGTATATGTTGTACTGATTTCCGTAACTACGTATCATTCCTTCCTTCAAATAGAATGTAAGTCTCTCAGGGACAGGAATGGTTTCATCGTTGTTCCTGTATCACTCCAACTCGGTGCCTCGTACAAATTAGCCACTGGTAAGTCAGAAAACTAAACCATAACAAAACCAAACAAAAAGAAAACAGAAACCCAACACCCTTGATCGGGGGCATTTTTTGTGGTTGGAAATCATATTTGGGCTCCTTCATCCTTCTATTCTGTTGCTCCTTCTTTTTTTTTCTTGCCAGACACTATTTCCTATACTTGCATGGTTGTACATTTGTCATTAGCAATAAATGGTTGCTTGGGGTCCGGGGGCATTTTTGTCAGGGACTTGTTTTATAGATCTTGTAAAGTAACCATTCTTTAAAAACAAAGTATTTAAGAGAAGCTTCTTTCCAAACCCTATAAACATACATCAACTCGTAACAACTCGTGCCTAATAGGAGTGAATGAATCTGTGATCTCTAGCGCTGAAGACAAAAAAAAATCATTTAAAATGAAAAAAAAAAAAAAAAGAATTCAGCTTTCTATCAAAAGCACTGGAAGGTCTTTCTGTGATTTATTTGGGGAGAACCAATTACTGGAGTAGCCCATTTGCAGGTAAAAAATCTCATTAATGTTAATAGGAGTCAAAGGAAAGCCAGTAAGAATTTTGCATGTGTTAGAATCAAAGAACTCGGCTCTAAATCATACACGAAGCACTATCATTGTCCAAAGAAGTGTTTACTTTTCCTAAGTTTTGCCTTCCATATCATTCTCATAAATTTCTTTTTTTGATATACACTTTGAAAAGTTAAAGCCATAAGCCCTGAAGGATGAAATATTGCAAAGCAATTAAAAACAACTGAAGTGAGACTCTAAAATATGGGAGTTTTCCAAAGATGTGAACAATATTTAGAGAGCTGGTTAATTTTAATTCCACCAGGAACTATAAGTCTGGGCATTAATAGGCTTAGAGTGATAAAAACCATCATATAGTATGCACATATAGATGGCATTGTCAAAGAGAAGCAATTAGTGGCAGAGGGAGCCTCGGTATGCCCACATATGGCGAGCAGGTTGAAATGTGAAATACTGCCAGGAGTGAGAGCCAATGACAAAAAAGAGAGGAGCTGTGCTACTGTTCTAACTTATTTAAACAACATAAAATAAATGCTTTACACAGAAAGCAATCAATGTACTGGGATGAAATAAAGAGGGGATTTTCAAATAGTGAATTGATTCAGTTTTCTCTTACAAAGAGAACTTCCCTTCCCTTGCTTTCCCTTGCCTTCTCTTGCCCTCCCTTGCCTTTCCTTTCCTTCCCTTTTTTCCTCCTCAACTTTCTCCTTACATACCTTCTTCTATTCTTCTTCCTTATTTTCCTTACACTTTCCTGATTTATTTTTTTCTTCTGGTATCTTTGATTTCCTTTCTTTACTCTTTCTAGTTTCTTTTCTCTTTCTTATTTTCTTGACATTGGACAGCGTACTTATTTGACTGAATTGGCATTTTGTTCTTTGTTAAAATCTTGATTTCTACAAGACATGCTTTATTTGGATTTTTCCCTCATATCATAGATGAAAAGGCATGGGAGATCTTGAAGAAATGTAATATTATCTTTTTTTTTTAAGATTGTAACTGCAGTATCTAAGGAAGGCCTAGAGGATAGTCATCTTTTAGGATGCTAACATGAACCCTTCTTTCCAGTCTGGTCTTGATGAGCTCTTATTCTACAGTAAAGTGTGCCTTTACTTTTTTCCTTTGAAGAAAATGGCACCATAAATGCATTCTTACCAGCGTTTGACCCAATAGGGCACATTTACATTTCAGCTTTTTAAAACCATACACCTGTCACTATAAAATGTAACAGGCAGGTTGTAACCTTATCTACCACACTATCGATTTTGTGTCATGTTCTAGTGAAGTAAATACAAGTGATGAATGCAAGGATTTAAAAGACCTGATAACCAGCCATCCTACCCCCAAACTTAGCAAATGCGTTGGTTTGCCATTGCTTTTTCCAACATGAAAGTCATACTCTCATGACTAATTTGTCAAGAGCTTAGTTGTAGAGTGCTGCTCAACAATAGGAGGGACTATGGCATAACCTTCGTGATCTGTGTTCTAGTAATAACATTTGGTTTGGCTTCTTCTCTGGTGCTTAGAAAATAGTGGACTCTTAATAAGTCTTTATTGATTGATTCTCCACTTTGATCCGATTGGTTTTGCTTCTTAATCTCATTTTTTTGTTATTTTTGTCTCTTGAGAACTGTAGCTAAAACTGGCTTTCCTGGGGGAGAAATAAAAAAGTCAAGTATTGAGATGCAGAGAAGAATACAGTGATTTACCATCACTAGGAGATTGCTGGTCTGTTCTTGCTAGGTTAAAGAAAACTCTACCAGTAGTTGAATTTGAATGAGAAAAAAAAACATTCATTTGGTTGAAATAATATTAAAATAAGACATTTATTTGCTTAGCTTTTATTTTAAAGTTTAATGTACAGGCAACTTGTTGGGAGATGTTAGATTAACTATTGAACCCCTCTGAGCCTAGAACTAGGCTAAATGGCGATAGGAAGAGTCAGAACAGACCTGGGTTCTAATCCCCTTCCTGACATTCTCTCTGGATCTCAGTTCCCTTATCTGTAAAATTTGGGTATTGAACTAAATTGCTTCTGAGGTGCCTTCCAGCTCTCAATATATGATCCTATGATCTTTCTCTGTAAAGCGGGGCTTGTGACACCTAACTTCTGAGTTTGAAATCAATGAGTTGATGTTTGTAAATTACTTTTGGATCTCAAAAGTTATATATGCCAGTTCTAATAATTCTATGAGAAGTCTGTGCAGCTCATCTCTATTTTTGATCATTATTTGCAGCACATTAATGTTTACCCAAATATTCTCTCTGTCTCTGTCTGTCTGTCTGTCTCTGTCTCTCTTTGTCTCTCTGTCTCTGTCGCCCCCCCCCCCCTTCTCTCTATTGTGTTCAAAGCCCAGGTTTCTTTTTTCTAGCAAATATCCCAATCTGTAGCCTGGGATAAACTAAAATACCAGATGACTCAGATCATAATATTTTAGAGTAAATAGCCTGAGGGGGCACCATCCAGTCCTGATAGCTTCCATGGCTCCAAATGCTTTTTGGTGTGGACATCTATAATTATGCTACTTTGGGGACCTAAATGTTGGATAGAACATCCCTCGAAGGAAGCTTTAGGGTGACCTAGCATAATGGAAACACAGAAAAACTGGGATCAAACACCCACATCTTTCCTTTGGATTTGGAAATGAGTTAGTTTTCCTCATCTTATCTGGAAGCTGGGCTCTGACTCTACATTTACAAAGTCAATTACTCCATGTCTCAAATGCGAGGAGCCCATGACTTCTTGTGGATGATCTGCTGGGAAACTGACTGGAGTGAATGAGGTGGAAGAGAACATAAGGAACCTGAAGATTGGGATGCCATTCTCCAGCAGATCTGTATTCATGGGTCTGCTAGTAACTAAGTGGGGGTTGTTCAAACCAGATTAGTCCAAGGAAGGCCAAATCACTAGCATAGTAACTAGGGAAAATTGGCATCATCAAGGCTTTGGGCTCTGAATGTAATATCGCTGAAGTTTGGAGCGGCTTGATTTTTATTCTTTTCAAGTGTTCTCTTTGAAAGCCATTCCACTTCCAAAGCAGGGCATAAATACATCTGAGCATGAGCTAGCCTCTTAAACATATCTATGCATTACACATGTGGGCATATAGTGTAACATACATATATACTTCACACATGAACTGTACATGCACATGTATGTATTTTTCAAATGGTTCCCAGCGCCATGAAAAATGTGGTCTTGCAACCCAAATTGTGCTCGTTGGCTCATTTACTCATGTAAACATGATGTTCTCTGTTGACATGTCCGATGGTCTTCCCTCCAAGTCCACCAGCTTGCTCTGATCCTCATGCCAGCTGCCATAGTTAAGTTCTTTGATTTTTTCCACTTTCCTTTCTTTCTTTTTTGAAAGGATCAACCTTTCAGCTATTAAGTTGGCTCCCAACAAGAGCTTTTGTTGTGGTTTGCTTATATCATACTTGGAAGGATGGTGGATAATAGGTTACAGTGATAGAGCTGGAAAATTTCAGAAACACTGACCCTTGTTTCCAAGTTGTTTTTTCACTCTTACTTGATAGAATGGACTTTGTATTTTTTTAATATGCAAAAGAAAAACCCAACCTTTGAATAGCACAAAAGAAACCACTGATCCTACGGAGGACACAGAAGAAATCAAAGATAGAGTTCAGTAGGAGACTGGGAGTCGGGATGACCTGGGTTTGAATCCCACCTTAACTACTTCCTAGCTGGGTAACCTTGGGGAAATCCCTTTCCTTTGAGTCTGGGAAGACCTTTTGGCCTTTTATATAAATATCTGCTACTATGACTATATTTTTATTGCTATGATTGTTGTGATTTTTATTATTAGTGACATTATTCATTACAGCATACCTCTGAGTATTATCTTTTCTCTCCAACGTCTTAATGTAATTTGGAGAGACAAGAGTTGTGAGAAACAGAAAATCCTGAGAGACCGTGAGGAATATGGGTCAGGGTAACATCATTTTGGAATGGTAGGAGATCAGATAAGAAAGAGAAAGATCAGTGTGGCCTCTGGTCCTTGGACAGAGTGGCCACCAAAGTAGAGGCTGGAAAGGTGGGTAGTGTTTGTTTACGGGGAGACAGGACATTTTATGCAGAAGTTCTCAGAATGTTGCTGGGATGAAAGTTGAAACAGCAAGGCCTCCCTATGGGGATTAAACAACTTTAAGAAATCACTAAAGGGGCCATCTGGAGAAACACTCCAAGGCACTGGGTCTGATACTCACTGGTCTTTCTCACTTGTGAAAGAAAGCCAACTTATCACTGGCTCATGGGGAGTCCATAAAGTATATAAAATAGCCTCAGGGGAGAAATTCTCAAACTCCATGTACTATCCTTATATTATTGACTCTAAATGGTAGAAATCACATGTTTCTAAGGTGGTATTGTGAAGAGAGAGAGCTGGCCCTGGCATCATGAAGACTTGAATTCAAATCCTGTCTCAGAAGCTTGAAGTGAGGCAGCCTTAGTTTTATTTTATTATTATTATTATTATTTGTAAACCCTCACCTTCCATCTTAGAATCAATACTATGTATTGATTCTATAATTATATTCTATAATTATAACATAATAATAACAATTGATGTAATTGTAGTAGTAATTTGGGTCTCAAGGGCCATATTATCAGATTGCTCTTGAATATTCCTTCAAAACTGGACTGGGATACACTAGACAGCAACTACATTTTTATCTCATCAAGCCCTATATACTAAGCAACATATTTCCAGGTGAAGGAAGGAAGTCCTGATAGTCTAACCTGCTGAGAGTAGCTATATCCTGCTTTGTAGAAGGTCAGGTTTATTGCAAGAACCATGAAATGAACCATTGGAAAGATCATTGAATTTGAACGTAGGCCATCTGGTCAATGGTCATTGGGTCTAACTCATACCTGAACAAGAATCCTCTATTGGTGGCAGAGAGGATTCTTTAAAGAAAAAAGAAAAGAAAAAAGTGGTCAACTTTTCTTTAAAGACCTCCAATGAGGGCTAACCCACCATTGCTTGAGGAAGCCCATTGCACTTCGGGAGAGCTCCAATTGTTAGGAAGCTTTCCCTCCTCAACATCAATATAATGTTGATGGATTTGTCCTTCTGCCCATCACTCCCAGCTCTAGTCTATCAAACATTCTAAGGGAGCTTCTTAAGACCACTGAGGCTTAAACTCAAAATCTCCCACTGCTGTAAAATAGTAAAAACACATAGTAGAAAGCTGCAGGTCATCTCTGAAGACTGTAAGCATTCTTTGTCATCAATCTGTGTAAGAAAAGGCTCGCCTCTTACACTATTTGCCACCCAAAAGAAAAGACTGGTGATACGGAGCTGGGTCTTCTGGGGATCTCTGAGGTGAATTCAACTCAAGGAAACCATGTGGAAGGAGGGAATGATCATTAGTCTTGGGGAAAGAGGGAAGCTATGGCTGTTGAGAATAATTAAGGAAGATGAGTTGTAGATTCAAAGAGAGAGGAATATTGCCTAAAGAATATTGAGTAGACTCCAGGTAAGGAATGAAGGAAAAGATTGGTACATAGAAGGTTAAAAAGCAACCCTGAAATCTTACCATCAACCCCCCCAAAAAGAAAAAAATCTTTTGGGGTTATAAATGCAAAGTATTTGCAAACTTGAAATGAAATTGAATATTGTTGAGTTTTGTAATTTTCTTTTCTTCCTGATTTCCCCCATTTTGTTTTTTGGTTTTTGGTCCACATACATGCTTTTTTTTTGAGTGTAGCCAACACCCTGATGTAGAAACTCCTGTTACTTCCAATCAGTTAGTCAATAATTACCTAGTACACTGGGGAGAGGGAGAAAAAACCCAAACTAACCTCTCTCCTCAAGGAGCTTACATTCTAGGGGGAGAGACACTCTTAGTTATCTACAGACTTCACTTGGTGTAGATTTGGGGTAACCTTAAAGGGAAGGCACTGTTAGGGGACCCCAAAAGGTCTCTTATAGACACTGGCACTGGAGAAGAGTCTCGAGTTCTAGAAAGCCATGTTGAGGAGGGAAACATTCTCTGTAGGAGAGAGAGCCAATACAAAAGCTTAGAAATGGAAGATGGAATGATATGTGTGAGAAGCAAAATTAGCCCTGGGTGACAGGGAAGTGTAAGAGTACATGGCAAGGACAACAAAGGGCCAGTTTGGCTTTGAAAGCTCTTGGAAAGGATCAGAATCTGTTTGTGATTGTTTTTTTCAGAGAGGGGCTTGGTTACACTGAGAGACTAAGCTAGTATACGCCGGGGGCAAGACTCAAACTCAGGTCTTCTGAGCCGAAGGCTGCCTTGCTATCCCCCATAACACATGGCCACTCACACTTAGTTTTATGGAGCCTCAGTCAAATCATATTTTTATAAAAATATATATTTTGGACTCAGATTAGAATTTGTCATGAAAAGGACCCAAAGAGTGAATCAGAAAGCCACAGAGCTAAATATTTTTACAAAATTAAAAAGTTAAATAGGATTTAAATGAAAACCACATCTGACTGTTCTGGAGAGGGAGCAACTCCCTGCAATGTCACATCGAAGACTAGAAACCTTGTTCTCCAGGGCTGGAGGGGATTCCAGCCCCTCTCCTTGTTCAGACACAATCAAATAGCATTTATGAAGGGGCTACTGCCTGCCCGGCACAGGACAGAAGGAGCAAAATGAACAATCTGTCTTCAAGAAGCCTGCTTTCTAGTGGAGTGACTTGTTGATGGAGAGCATCTTTGGAGGGTCTGTAGGGATGCTGGTGTTGAACAGGGGCTCTAGGCGCACCTTGACCTACCTTCCCAAGACCAAGGCCCCCAGAACTGCCAAGTCTAATACCCAGAGAAGCTTAGAGTGACCCAAAGGACCTTGTGTTTGAGCTCTGCGAGATCTTTGTTTCAGAAGGGATTGGGCGCCATCTGCGTTTGCCTTCTCTGACAAACTCTTAATGGCAGATGGAGGTGAGAATGTCACTCTCAGCACATCTACAAATACAACGAGGAAGCCTGGCAGTTTGCTCAGCTGCTGAGCTGATTTTTATTTTAAACATCTCAAAAGATCTTTATAGTCAGGAGATCCTTGGCACGGAAGGCAGAAGCAGCTTACCTAGTGAAGTTAACACATGTACTAAAACCAAATGTGCCCACCGGTATCCATCCAATTGGTGCTCATTTCATCCAGCCTGTATGTGAATATGTGTGTGTGTGGGAGAGAGAGAGACAGAGAGACAGAGAGAGAGAGGAGAGGAGAGACAGAGAGAGAGAGGAGAGGAGAGACAGAGAGAGAGAAAAACTGAAAGAGACAAAGGGGGGGGAGAGAGAGAGACAGAGAGACAGAGACAGAGAGAGACAGAGAGAGAGAGGAGAGGAGAGACAGAGAGAGAGAGGAGAGGAGAGACAGAGAGAGAGAAAAACTGAAAGAGACAAGGGGGGGAGAGAGAGAGAGAGACTGAGAGACAGAGAGACAGAGACAGAGAGAGACATAGAGAGAGAGGAGAGGAGAGACAGAGAGAGAGAGGAGAGGAGAGACAGAGAGAGAGAAAAATTGAAAGAGACAAAGGGGGGGGAGAGAGAGAGACAGAGAGACAGAGAGACAGAGACAGAGAGAGACAGAGAGAGAGGAGAGGAGAGACAGAGAGAGAGAGAAACTTGAAAGAGACAAAGGGGGGGGGAAGAGAGAGAGAGAGAGAGAGAGAGAGAGAGAGAGAGAGAGAGAGAGAGAGAGAGAGAGAGAGAGAGAGAGAGAGTTTAACACAGCACAATGCTTTGCAATCTGCCTTAACTGATTTCCACTTAATAAATGATTAGTTGATTGACTCTGTGTGTGCGCGCGCATGTGCGCACACCTGTGTGTTTTACCACAGGAGCTCTCCATTGGGTTAAAAAATAATATTAGTCCTTGTCAACCTAAGCAATCAGTCTTTTGCTCAGCTTCATGATATGACTCAGGTTAGGATTTAAAAGCTGTGATCAAGCTAAAAGCATAACATGTCTTAAACTTCTAAAACTACAATCTTTTGGATTCTCCCCAAGTCCAAAACAGCCCTGCCTAATGTTGTCCAACTTGGCAATAAAAACAAAATGAAAAACAACAAAAAAAGAGCCAACCTCCTTTTGGGCTAACAGCAGGTATGCAGTATTTCAGTCTGACAGGGTTATTCCTTTGCTAGAGTGACTTATGTTGGAAAAGGAAGTTTGCCTGGAAGTGACTTCCAGGTTAATTGTACTGTCATTAACGTGATACTTTAATCGCATTTCTGAATTCCCTTTGCCGGTTTCTTTTCTATTTTTATCTTGTTTTTATTTTCAATACCACAATATTCCGCTTTCTTGAAAATGCTACAGTACACAGGAAAATAGAGCTTTTTTTCTTTTCCTCCCAAGCACCTGGAAAACTAGTTTGTGAATAAATCTGAGCCTGACAGCTAGCAATCTGCCTCAGCTGATTTCCAGTTTCTTTGTATTCTTTGACTTTCAGAGATCCACAAACCAGGAGAGATTTGAATAATTCTATTCTAGAGCCAGATCACATGGTAGGATTTCCATTAAGTTGTCTTCTAATAATTCTTCCCTATACTTATAAAATTGGTGAGGCTGATAATTGTTATAGAAAATCACTAAAATGAATTCTCCTCTTCCTTCCTTCATTGTATCTCCAGAACTGAGCACAGTGCCAAGCTTGTAATAGATAATCAATCAGATTAGATAGACAGATAAAACAGTATTTATTAAGGTTTATTCATTTATTAAACAGTTATTAATAGTCTACTATTTACTATTACTGATAATAATAGATAGCATTTATATTGCATTTTAGTGTTTTTAAAGTACTTTTAAAATATCCCAACAAATCTAGGAGGTAGGTTATTATCATTTCCATATTAAAGATGAAACTGAGGAAAGCAGAGGTTAAGTGACTTGCCCAGAGTCACGCATCTAAAGTATCTGAGGCCAAATTTGAACTGCAGTCTTCCTGACTCCAGTCTTAGCACTCTATCTACTGTACTTACCACTTAACTGTTTCAGAAGTAATAAACAGATGCTGAATCAAAGCTTGTTGATTCTATTTAATAAATATTTGTTGATCAACCCATTCTTTGCAGAATTGCCAAATGGGTGGGAAATATTGCCTCTGCTCTTAGCCTATTCATTTTGCTCAGTTAAAAAAACCCTTTGATAGTCTTGTTTACAAACAGTGCCCCACTAATGAGGGAGTGAAGAAGGAATATCTTTAGAAATGGTGGTGATACAGCAGGGAATTCTATCAATTAATTTTTAAAATTAAAAGCATCATCTCTAGTAAAATTTGTGGCACAGATCCTACAGCAGGGGAGGAATGCCATGGAAATATCAGAAAGTGCTTAGAGAAGTTGAAAAAAATCATGGCAATCAGATGGCCGCCAGTCACATCTATTTTCTCTGTGGCAAAGGAAACAGAGTGGCTATCCGTGGGGCTATCGGGATTTCCCAGCATTGTCTGGTCTGTTGACCTTTGAAGACATTTGCCTCAATTGTTTTCCAGCTGTGGGAGAAAAAGTCTCTGATGAGAAAACTGTTCTTGTGGCCTCCCAGATATTGTACTGAAGGAACCCTTTGTTTGGGGGCTATTTTCACAGCAGTGAAATCTTGAGTTTACCATTACTGTATCCCCATGCATGAATTCACCCCCTCCATGTTAACGCCGCCATGCACCCATCTGTGTTTGGTGTGCTTTTTTTAAGGGGGCAGTTCACTTTTCCAACCATGTTTTCTTTTCCAAACAATCTGTCACGATTTTATGCCATTGTTTTTATGTTACTAGGTCTCCATCAATGGCCCCTTTGGGGACTGGCTCAATCCAATTCCCTCGTAAGGTATTGGATTACTTTCCTGCAAATTCCAGGGAAAATGGATCTGAGGCTGCCAGTTTTTAAAAAGCAAAATTTCAATGACCAGGACCTCTTTGGGCCTCGATAGGGTAGATGGCATCTGTCTCTGCCTTCCCCATGTTCTCCCTGGACATCAAGAAGGTCAGACTCACAGTCCCACGTCAGTGCTCCATTGTATAGTGAATGGAGCCTAGAACTTGAAGTCAGTAAGACTTGGGTTTGAATCCTGCCTCCAGATACTTGCTAGCTCTGTAACAAATCACTTCACTTCTTGGGTCTTAGTCTGTAAACTGTAAAAAAAAATTCTCAACTGTAAAAAGACCTGGTTGATAAACCTATTAGCCCCCTTCCAGCTCTGGGTTTATGAGCCTTTGGACCAACGAGATTGAGAAATTCTGTCTAAGTGGAATTTTCACAGTAAGAAACATTTTCCTGGTGAGATATAGTCACTGATACATCAGATTTGTCTAACTATTTTTTCTTTTGTTTTCAAATGAGGATTCAGCGAAAGTGTGCTATATTGGTAAATGCAGTGACATAAAAAAACTTTTTCAAAAGGAAAGAAATGAATAATAGTTGATAACATAGAAATAGTAGGTGGCTTTAAGTTTCCTTTTTCTGAATTAGACAACTAGTCAAGAAATAAGCAAAAAGGAAAACAGGGAATGGAACAAATTACTGGAGAAATTAGAGCTAAAAATCTTCTGGAGACTTTTGAATGTGACCACTAAAATGGACATTTTGTAGCACCACATAGCACCTTTAACTAAGAATTGAACATCAATTATTGCAGAGAAATTGAAAATAAATGTAGAAAAGCACAAACCGTAAACGTACTTTAAAGAATTTATATGCATCAAGTAGAGTAACCAAGACAAGGATCACAAACAAAAGACAGAAACCTAAATGGAGATTTAATGAAGAAATCCTAAATAATGAAAGGTCAACGAACAAGCCATAGAAATAATG
Source organism: Monodelphis domestica (assembly GCF_027887165.1). Lineage (NCBI taxonomy): Eukaryota > Metazoa > Chordata > Mammalia > Didelphimorphia > Didelphidae > Monodelphis > Monodelphis domestica. The sequence continues at coordinate 31,153,355 of NC_077234.1, read as the reverse complement.
AATAATTATACAAAAGATGATGAAAATGATGAGACAACTTACCAGAATTTCAGGAGCACAATTAAAGCAGTTGTCAGGGGATAAATCATCTCTCTTCACTAGCAAAATAAAAGCAGAGAGAATTAATAAACTTAATATGCATTAAAATGTAGAAATCCAATAAATAAACCAAATTAAAATAAGCACCAGGTGAAATCTTTAAAAAGAGGGAAAAAACAGACTCTAGAAATGATAAAACTAAAAACTTGCAAAATGGACAAACCTCTGGCCAACTTGATTTAAAAGAAGATGGCAGAAAATCAAATCAGTGACTTAAAAAAAACAAAACAAAACCCCAAAACACTACCTTCTGTATCAGAATCAGTGTGAAATAAGGAGGAACATAGGTCCTGGGCTCTGACTACTTTTCTTGGTTTCTTTGCAAAGCTGAGGTCAGCCAGGTCTGGATTTCCTCATTATGATGGTCCCCTTAATACAAGGATAATTTATTTGTTTAAAAAAATCAATTCTAAGACAGAAAAGCAGTAAGGGGTAGACAATTGGGGTTAAGTGACTTGTCCAATCCAGGTCCTCCTGGTCCTAGATCTGGTGCTATATCCACTGAGCAACCTAGCTGCCCCAATGATTTTAAAAAAAAGGGGGTAAGATTCCTATAAAATCCAAAGACATAAAAAGAATTAGCAGAATTCATTATATATGGGTATATGTCCAAAATTCTGGAAATACAGAAGAAAGAGAACATTAGTTTTAAATATGTATATGTGTATATATATATATGAGGTTTACCCAATTTCTTCGTCATATCTGAATAAATAGGACTATCTTATATTTACAGTGAGTACCCAAACTAATCTAACCTACCTTGATTTTTTTTGAAACTTGTAAAAGATTTAAGTGACTGAGATATTTGCATTTTGTTTATTTCAGGCCACAAGTATTCTTCTGGGTCTCTTTCTGTATTCATATTAGTGGTTTGAGAAACTTTAATAGGCATATTTCCCTGAGTTGGTTTAAAAACTATAATTTGCATTTATATAGAAAGTTCAAGTCCCTGTTTCGCACCCTCAAAAGTATTTCAGTATGAATTAATTTGTTTCTGTTCTACAAACAATAAGAGGTGGGTAGGTCATAGGAGGAAACTAACATTAAGTCCATTGAGCTGACCAAGGTTACAGAGAGAAAGTCAGTGTAATAATGAGGACTAAACTCTGGGGCTGCCGCTGCTTCCTCTTCCTCTTCTCCTCCTCCTTCTTCTTCTCTTTCTTCCTTCTTCTTTCTTCTTCCTTCCTTCTTCTTGTTTTTATGTGTATAAATATATATGTAATTTTACTTTATACATATGCATATATATTTCATTTTTATATATAGGCATATATACACACCTATATATCTATATATGTGTAGGAATGAAATGGAGGAGGGGTGGACCTCGTCTCTTCACTGACTCTGGAGTCAGAAGATCTGAGTTCAAAATTCCACCACCGATGCTTACTACTTGACTTAGGTACATCATTTAATATCTTCGGCCCTCATTTTTTTAAGCCTTAAAAAGAGGGCATTGGTGGCTTCTAAGGTCCTTTCCATCCCTTGCTCTATGAACCTATAACTATGCTGGGCTAGTTGGGTGAGGTGCAATATATTTTCTGCAAGTTCAGCAACTATGGAGTCACCTCTTTTAGCCACTGCCCAGCCATCCCAAGTCACTGACCAGCTACCAGGTTCCTGGATTGCACAGCATCATTTCAGTGGATCTCATCTCCCTGATTCCATGATTCCTTCCAAGAGGACAATCACCTCTTCTCACCTCTCTTCCACCCTCTATAAACCTGTTTTGGGTACTCCCGGGAATCCTCCACAAACAGGTCCAATCAAGTCACCACTGTACCATCTCTGGACAAGATGTGACAAGAAGACAGTAAATAGTCCAGCTGGAATATGAGGCTCTATTGGTGATCCTTCAGGCTTGCTACTTGGCTAGCCAGCCTCCGGTCCCTCCAAAATCAAGAGGGTCTGGAATGATTGCCTGCATTTGCCTCCAACCTAGAGTGGTTTCTATTCCAAAACTGAAGATGAAATGAAAAGCATTAGGTAGGCTTGACCCTCCTGATATCTGGAGCTTTGTAATGGGATTTTAATTTTTTGGGGGAGAAATCAGAGCTAGCTGATTTGGAAGGAGCCTTGGAAGAAGTCATGAAATCTGGGAGACAAGATCCACTGAAATGATCTTGGCAGAATCCAGGAACCTGGTAGCTGTTCAGTGACTTAGGATGGCTCATCAGTGGCTAAAGAAATGGCCCAGATAGAGAGGAAAAGAGATGAATCTGTCCTGTATACTTTGGAAGATGGAATCAATTCTTGTCTATGCCATTAAAATACACCTTCAATTATTGAACACAATACTCTGCGTTGTTTCATGGTAGATGGATTCAATCAATCAATTGGAATTTTAATCCTACAAAGTATATGTATTGATTGGAAAATACCATCAGATTAAATGTATTTGTTTTCCTGCAATATTTGATCTGGTTATAGATGTCTTAGAGCCAGGAAAACCTGGGTTTAGGTTTTGCTTCTTTGTACTTGGGACAAGTGTCTTCATTAATTATCTCCATCTCAGCCTTTTAATAAAATACACACATTGTATGTTCGCTTACTCCATTAACCTGAACTTCTTGAGGATGGGGACTATATTTACTTTTTTTTTTTGTATTCTCAGTATTGGTCCACTGCCTGACCCATAGTAGGCACTTAATCAATGTTTATTAACTGACTGACTCTCATTTTATATGTAGTATTAGTAGATGAAGTTTCCTCAATTGGGAATTTCATGAGAATGAAGTCAGAGATGCAGTCCTTGTCCCTACCCTACATATTCTCAATGATCGGTGAATCCTTTTGAGTGATACCATTTCCGATGTCATGCTCCCCACCCCACTCCAATCGTAAACTCCAGTGGTTCCCTATCATCTCCAGGATCAAATACAAAATGCTCTATTTGCCATTCGAAGCCCTTTACAGCCTAGAACCAGTGACACAGACTCTTGGCATTTTCTTTGGCTGTTCCCCATAAGAAAGTTCTCCCTTTTCTTCTCTGCCTACTGACTTTTTTGACTTCCTTAAAGTCCCAGCTAAAACTCCTTCTTCTACAGGTGGTCTTCCTCAACACCTCTTAATTCTAGTACTTTCCCTTTGTTAATTATTTCTTATTTATCTAGTTAATTGTTTCTTATTTATCATATATATATGTATATATATTTGTTTGTTGTCTCCTCCATTAGATTAGGAGTCCCTTGAGGTCAAGAACTGTCCTTTGCCTCTTTTTGTAATCCCAGTGCTCACCACGGTGTCTGGCACCTCAATAAATGTTTATTGATTGATTAATTGATTTCTTTGTAAATTGCATGTGTTTCTTTGGGGCAAATTATAAAGATGAATAAACCCAATCTGTTGGCTATTCACAAGAGATGTTGTGAACATCTTGTCAAGTTTGGGAAATACACATTTTTTCCCTGTCTTCTTCTTCCTCTGTCTCTCTGTCTCTCTCTGTCTCTCTGTCTGTCTCTGTCTCTGTCTGTCTCTGTCTCTCCTCTGTCTCTCTCTCCTCTCTCTCTCTCTCTCTCTCTCTCTCTCTCTCTCTCTCTCTGCCAAGAACTTGTCCCTTAATGTTTACTCTTGTGGCTTCCAAGGGAAATTTAATTTGTATCCCTCGTTTATGCTCAACTCAACAGATTGTTGTGGTGTTAGTCTGAAAAGTATTAGATGGCCGAAAAGCCCATGAGCCCTTTCCAGTTTTCCTTATTTTGTATGGGCCCAGAAGCCCTATTTCTCAGTCACTGGTGGATCACAAATCCCAGGCATTTTAAATTCATTCCAACTGTTTTAAAATTAAATCACAATGTAAATAATGGGAGGTCTGAATGTATTTAGGATTCTGAGAACTGTGTTCTCTCCAAGTAGACTGTGACTTTTGTTATTGTAGGTGCTTTCATTGAGCAACTCTAAAGAGCCAACTGGGGCAATTGATCACAAGAATGGGATTTGTAGGAATAGTGGATATTTATGTATTAAAAGGAAAACTGATCATACAACAATCCTTTCTACATGGGAGACATGACATAGAAACACCATACTTTTTTGGACCTTGAGATATTATCGTTTCCCCCAAAGGGCTAGTTGATACTTTAAAAGATATCCTTTACATAGGAATGACCAATTTTTAATGGTCTCCCTAGCCAAGGGATCATAAGAAATTCCCTTTTTTTTCCTATCTGCCTTCACTTGGCATTTGCTTCTATTTTTACCATTTCTTCCTCTTTTCTTCTCAGATTTTGTCTCTGTCAAATAAAATAATAATACCAGTACTAATGATAATAATACTTTAAAAATAATTATTTATTATAATTATATATAAATTATACTCAGTATTAACACATAATTATTTGAAGTTTTTAATATTTTACATTCAGAATTTTCTCAACAACTCTGAGAGGCCAGTAATATATGTTATTATTCCCATTTTATAGACGGTGAAACTGAGGCTCCCCGAGACCCAGGGTCACATAGTCAGCAGGCAAGGCTTGAAGCCAGGTCTTTTCCTCCTGGTTCCAAGTGTAGAACTCTTTGCTTCCCTGGTTATTAAGATGTGCCACTGCTATTATAAAATAGGTATTTCTGCAGAAGGGATGGACCAGGGAGCCATTCTAGGATATAGACCATCCCTAGAATTTATGCAACAAGAGAATAGACCCAGTGACAGATCCTCATTTCTCAATGCATATGCCATCTTTACCATTAGAATGGAAACTCCTTGAGAACAAAGATGACGTTTGCTTTGTCCTTTCCAGTGCTGATCAAAGCAGACACTGAAAAAATGCTTCAATACTTGTCCATGGGTTGACTGATCTCTTGTTGTGCCATTTACCAGCAAAGCCCTCATTTCTATCCCTTGCCAAATCCACCTCATCCCAGCAGGTCCTTATCCTCCAGGAAGCCCATCGGGTTTGATCAGGAAGAGTTCCTATTTCCATTATTGCTAGTGGGAAAGAGTGATGGGAAAAGGCAAATCCCGAGTAGGAGGAGATGAATTCTAGGGCATAGAAGACTGTCGGGGAGATCGCGGATGCTCACTGTCTGTCTACACCTACATGAGGTTTAGAAAACCTCCTGGAACCTCATTTTCTTCTTCTAAAAAGGGCTCGATAATAGCACCTCACTCACTGCATAGACCTGAACAGCAGAACCGGGATTTGTGGATAAAAACCCCAAAGAGGCAAATCTAGGCTTGGCATCAGGAAAAGCTTCCTCACCCGTAGAGTTATCTAAAATGGAGTAGATTGTCCTGGGAGGCAGTGACCTTCCCTGCCTTTGTTTCCCAGGATGTCCAGGTTTTTTAGTACACCTTGGTTCCATTGGGGGGCCCAAACTGGGGGGGGGTCAAGTGCTCAATCTATCAGCAAGCATTTATTAAGCACTACAATGTGCCAGTCACTGTGCTGGGCACTGGGGATACAAAGTCAAAGATATAGCCCATTCCTGCCCTCAAGGAGTTTATATCCTAGCAGGGGAAACAGCACAGATCTGTAGAAAACGACACCAAGTCCATACAAGTAATCTGAGGGAGAAGAAAGACAGTACCTCTAAATGGTGTTTCTGCACCAAAAGGTAGCTCCTATTTCAAACAGCTTAATTCTTGGGAACTTTTGGGACCCAGCCGGCTGCCCGTGAGATGGGGACAGCTTCTCCCTGCTACATTTATGCCATCGATTGCAAACCAAGCTCTGGAGGGATGACATTTTTCAACACATAAATAAGACTTTGCGTTGTCAGATCCATTTTCTGATTTCTTAATATTCCTTGCCTTTGCATTTTAAAAAAATATTTTAAAATCTAATTGTTTCATGGAAGAAGGCACTGCTCATTCTTAATGGGATTTCTCTTTATTCAATTTTGGTGTGTCCACAATACGATTATGAAAACAATAATTGGATTTAGAAATCTTTTCTGCTCTGCCAGGGTTACAGTGCGGAGTTGGAGATAAATGACCAGAAGAAAACTTCACAAAATTAGTGTTTACACTTAATCTGGCAATGAGCTATAATTTGATTGGTAAAAAATTCATTTGGTGTACCTCTGGCCCTGTGCTGCTGGGTAATGAAAATTTATATCTGCGTTTCAGACATCTGGGGCGGACCTGACAGCTTTGGGGCCGAATGAAAGATGATGTCACACTGACCCCTGTCAGCATTTCCTCACAGACTGGTTACCCAAAACCCAACAGCAGTCACACTTTTCCCCCCCTTTCCCTTGCCGGAGCAGACTCTCATTTTATTTTGGAAGGTTAATGGCACTGTAAATCTAATAGGCCACTTTAGTGCCATCATGTGGATATTAAAAAGTCCCATGAATGGGCTGGACACCATGGGCAGACTTTGGTGTAGTCTGATGGCAGGAATGGGAAGCTATAACAAGGCTTGGAGAACGGGAGATGTTTTCAATTAATTACAAAGCTGTAGCTGCCTCTAAATTAATTCTGAATCCCCACTAATGATTAGTTCTTGCCATTTCAATTGAGTTTACTTTAATAAACTATCTGCTCTTGGAATGACGCAGGTCCCTGAATTTATTCATCGCTTATGACTTTTTAAAAATCAAAGTTAAATCTTTTATTCACAAACTTAAGATTGAACATTGATACAACCAAATTACTACTTAAAAGCTATTTATGCTTCAAGTACTTTTAACACGTGAAGCATCATTCGAGTTTCTTTAAGAATTCCCTCTTTGGGATTCTTTTGTTCATTCATCTTGTTCACTTCTTATATAGTTTTCTTCCTCTTGTTCTGCTTTTTATCTTCCCCCTTTGCCTTTACATTATTTTACTGAGATCTTCTCAGATGTCTCTATTTTTTCCTATATACTTTTCCATTTTAATGGTATTACAGTAATTCCCCCCAACCACAGGGGTGTAGTTAAGAGCTGCAAGTGACTTACGAGGTATCTAGTCCAACCCCTTCATTTTCCAGATGAAGAAATGGATGTCCAGGCTGAGTAAGTGACAGGTCTAGTAGAGATACAGAAGTCAGTGGCCGCTGGACTCTGATGACTCTGGAAGACAGAGAGAGGCTGAGGATTTTGTGCAATTCCACCTCTCTTAAATCCCATCCATGTGCAAGTCAAGACATCACCCCGTGATACTACTAGTCCTTTTCAAAAACAAAGGATGAACAGTTGATAAGTTAAATCTAGTTGCACAGATAGTGAATCCCTGACATGAGATACAAATCCAAGATGTTTGATACCAGAACTGGTGACTTTTCCTTTATGCCATAATACCTCAGTTTCTCCTATCTGCTCTGAAATGATAGTTGATTGGCTAACTGATCCAAGACTTCCCTATCCAAGTGTGTAATTGTTTAGTTGTTTAGTCATATCTGACTTTTGGTGACTCCATTTGGGATTTTCTTGGCAGAGATACTGGAGTGGTTTCCCATTTCCCTCTCCAGTTCATTTTACAGATGAGGAAACTGAGCCAAAGATATTCAGTTTAATTCTAGTTTTTGTTTTTCGCTAACACATATTGTGCTGCTATGAAACCTCTAAACACATAAAACTTTATTTTTGCTACCAAATACATTCTCAATAATAGAGTTATTAGCTCAAGGGGTAGGGTTATTTTTGTAGGTTTTCTCTGTATTGTCATGTTGATCTCTAAAAAGATTTTGCAAGTTTTCAGTTCCACCAGTAATGAATGGGTCTCTGGTCTCCACAACTTGACACCATTCTTTCATTGTTCATAATTTATAACTTTATAAAACAGAGAGATGATAAATATCTAAGTAGATGATAATAGATGATAGATTGATAAAAGGTGGATAAAGGGGTGATAGATGATAAATATAGACAGACATAGATGTATAGATAGGTGTAGATGGATGGATAGTTAGAGAAGGATGGATGAACACAGATGGATAGATGGATAGATAAATGATAGATGGTTAGATAGACATAGATGGGTGGATAGATACAGATGAATGGAGAAGGGTGGATAAATAGTATAGATTGATGATATATAGATAGATATTTGATGGATAGATATATGATAGATAGGAAGAGTTGGATAGATGGATGGATGGATGGATGGATGGATAAATAAAGATGGATAAATAATACATATAGATATAGATACTATATTGATAACATGATAGTAGACAGATGGATAGATAAATATGCATGAATAAGTAGAGAAGGATGGGTAAATAATAGCAATAGATAGATATGTAAGATTGATGACATATAGAAAGATATATGATGTGTAAAACCCAGGGGAATTATGCATTGGTTATGGGATGGGGGTGGGAGGAGGGGAGAGAAAGAACATGAATCATGTAACCATAGAAACATTTTCTTAATTAATCAATAAAATAAAATTTAAAAAAGATGTATGATAAAGAGCCATGGATGAATAGATGAATAGATAGATGGAGAAAGAGAAATAATAGATATAGATAGATGTATAGATTGATAATATATTGATAGATAGATAGACAGACAGACAAATACATCCTAGGCAAATGATGTGAGACTTGATCTCTCTGCTTGGACTCCCACAAAAGGAGAAACTTTAAAAACAAGCCAAAGTTTTTCATCTTGCCTTGTCTTTACTATTTAATAGAATCATATCATAGGAGGCAAATATGAGTGCCATTTTGCTTCACTCTTTAGGGAATCTCTTTACTTGAGGGATTAGCAATGGGCTCCAAGTCAGATTATTTCCCAAGAGCTACTCCTTGGACCCTAATTTATGCTACATAAAGGGCATCTCTAGAAACTGTGATCCTAAGAGGAACAATCCTGAAATTTTGCAAGAAAAAGGGATTGCCGCCTTCACCACCACCACCAAAAAGAGAACATGAGACACAATTATTTTAAAATGACAACCAAATAGTAGGAAACCTTACTTACCTATTCACTAAGCTGTTTTAAAACCAATCCATTGATTCAAAGGTCTTTTTACTGGTTGCTTTTACTGCAAGGTGAGAATAGTGCAGTGCAGTTTATTGTTTCTGCCTAGTAGTGGGATGAATGACACAGGGGGTTCCCAAGCTTGCTTGTTATAGTGTTCTATCTGTGCTAGGAAGCCCACACATTTTGATGTGTGCATGAGTGGTGGGGGAGATGTGGCTCTCTTTGGTCCTTATAAATGTATTTAGAAAGACTTCTGTTTTAGTGTAGAAAAATGTGCCTGCCTCCCCTTATTCCACCTACTCCCCTCACCTGCAAAGGAGTTGAAATCCCATTTGAATTAACTCAGCTGATAATGGAAAGATTTTTCATCAAATGAAACTATCAAGTCAATTAAAGAGGCACACTTTAAATGTTGGCATTGAAGCTCAGAGCTTAGTTGTTAGAGAGCCTGTCTTGAGTCTATGAAGATTTTGTTCAAGTCCCACCTTTGACACATGCTGACTGTGTGCCATATCAACTCATTTAATCTCTTATTGTTCTGGGTTTCTAAGACCCTAATTGGCCAAGAAGGTTCTGGCCAGCAGCGGAGGAATATTTTCTCTCCTTAGACTCTGAGCTCTTTGAGAGCAGAAACTGCCTTTTCCCTTTCTTTGAATCCCAAGTGCTTTTAGCACAGTGCCCAGCACATAGTAGGCTCTTTAATTTTTTTCCAGATGTTATGTAGATACAATCTCTAACAAACTTTTTCTGACATTTTGCGACCTGTGTTCTCTCCCTCTCTCTCACTGCTCCTCCGTTCCCAAGACAGTAGACAATATGACAGAGGCCATACATGTGCCATCATGCAATGCATATCTCCAGCATATTATGCTCTGAAATGATAGTTGACTGGCTAACTGATCCAAGACTTCCTTATCCAGGTGTGTAATTATTTAGTTGTTTAGTCATATCTGACTTTTTGTGACTCTGGGATTTTCTTGGCAGAGATACTGGAGTGGTTTCCCATTTCCCTTTCCAGTTCATTTTATAGATGAGGAAACTGAGGCAAACAAGTTTAAGTGGCTTATCTAGGGTCACACAGTAAGATACTGGAATGGTTTCCCATTTCCTTCTCCAGTTCATTTTATAGATGAGGAAACCAAGGCAAACAAGGTTAAGTGACCTACCTAGGGTCACACAGCTAGTAAATGTCTGAGGGCAGATTTGAACTCAAGAAGATGTGCCAACTCAGGCTTGGCACTCTATCCACTGCTTGACCTAGCTGCCCTACCTATGCAGGCATACCTTAGAAGTACTACAGGTTTGTTTCATACCACTATAGTAAAGGTAATATTTCAATAAAACAAGTCCCATGATTTTTTTGGTTTCGTTGTCCATATAAAAGTTATGTTAATACTATACTGTAGTCTATTAGGTCTAAAAAGCTTCCAATGTATATATCTTAATTAAAAAATATTTATTGCTAAATAATGCTAACCATCATCTAAGCCTTCAGTAAATCTTAATTTTTTGGCTGCTGGAGGGTCCTTGCCTCCATGTTGATGGCAGCTGATGGATGGGGGTGACTGTAGTGGTTTCTTAAAATAAGATGACGGTGAAGTTTGCCCTGTTGATTGCCTTTTCTTTTCACTTGAACACGTTCTTCCTTCCTTCTTCCTTCCTTCCTTCCTTCCTTCCTTCCTTCCTTCCTTCCTTCCTTCCTTCCTTCCTTCCTTCCTTCCTTCCTTCCTTCCTTCCTTCCTTCCTTCCTTCCTTCCTTCCTTCCTTCCTTCCTTCCTTCCTTCCTTCCTTCCTTCCTTCCTTCCTCCCTCCCTCCCTCCCTCTCCCTCCCTCCCTCCCTCCCTCCCTCCCTCCCTTCCTTCCTTCCTTCCTTCCTTCCTTCCTTCCTTCCTTCTCATGGAATAGAGAGGCCAGACGAGAGGACAGAGAGGATTGATGGGGCAGTCGGAACATGTGTCAGATAATTTATTAGTTAAATTCAAAGCCCCAAAACAATTATAATAGTGACATCTAACATCCCTGATCACAGAGCACTATAACAGATAAAATAATAATTAAAATATTTGAAATATAAGAATTACCAAAATATGACAAAGAGTCATGAGTGAGACAAGCTTTGGGAAAATGGTGCTGATCAACTTGCTCAACACAGGGTTGCCACAAAACCTCTATTTGCAAAAACACCAAAAAAATCCTGTAATATCTGTGAAGCCCAATAAAACGAGGTAAGTCTGTACCATGAAATAACCAAGCCCTGGGGTCTGTCTCCAAAGAATCTGTAGGCAATTAATACTACTTTAAAAAATTTGGATGAATTAATACTTACAGGCAAGTTTGCATCAGCTATGTGGAGAATGGAGCATCTTTCACAGTTCACATTCTTAATGAATGGGTGACAACATTGGTGGAATAGGACATCATCATGGCACTCCAGCAAGAGAATAGAAAATCTTGGTTCATAGGAAAATGCCAAATGGTTTTGTAGTCTGGGATTCTCTGTGCTTTGTATTTGGACTGTCTGCCTCCTTCTTCCTTGCCCTAGGGGCATAATACTCCACAGGTCACTGGTCTTGCTGTGCCTTCTACATAATGATCTATCTCTGCTCTCTCCCTTTCTTGGCACTGGTTCTCCCCCATGTCTGGAATGCACTTTCAGTTCACCTCTACTTCCTTTATAATCTTTTAATTCCTTCAAAAATCTACTCCAGGGAAACTTTCTACATAATGCCTGATTTATTTCCCCTTGCTAGTATCACCCACCCCCCTCCCCTCCCCTCAGTTTTACCATTTGTTTGTTTTGTATAATGATATACCTCTTTCCTCCAATAACATGAGTTCCTCAAGGACAGGGACTGTTTCCTTTTTGTTTTCATATCTCCAGTGTCTGGAGATTGTTGTTCAGTTGTTGTTCAGTTGTGTCTGATTCTTCATGACCCCATTTGGGATTTTCTTGGCAAAAATCCTAAAGTGGTTGGCCATTTCCTTTTCCAGCTCATTTTATGGATGAGGAAACTGAGGCAAACAAGATTAAGTGACTTGCCTAGGGACATACAGCTAGTAAATATCTGAGTCCAGATTTGAACTCAGGAAGGTGAGCTTTCCCGACTCCAAGCCTAGAGCTATATCCACTGCCCCATGTCTGGAAATACTAGTTGCTTATTAAATGTTAGTTGATGGTTTGACATTCCTTGAAGATTGTTCAAGAGAAGCCTTCACCTCATATTGTGTTTTGCCTTCTGATTCTCCTTCTCTAGTAGTAACTCTGTGGGGCTAGTGAGAGGTGATGGAACCATTGATTGTGGTTGAGTTACACAGGCCAGCAGTAAAGTCCTAAGGTCTGTATTCTTTCCACTGGACTTGAACCTTCTAATTGCCTATAGGTGGCTAATTAATAGCTACCCACCTCCTAGACTTGTTGTAGGATTAAATAAGGTCATAATTGTAAAGTTCTTAGCACAATGCCTTATATATAATAAGTAATTAACAAATCCATCCTCCCTCCCTCCCTTCCTCCCTCCCTCCCTCCCTCCCTTCCTCCCTTCCTCCCTTCCTCCCTTCTTCCCTTCCTTCCTCCCTCCCTCCCTCCCTTCCTTCCTTCCTTCCTTCCTTCCTTCCTTCCTTCCTTCCTTCCTTCCTTCCTTCCTTCCTTCCTTCCTTCCTTCCTTCCTTCCTTCCTTCCTTCCTTCCTTCCTTCCTTCCTTCCTTCCTTCCTTCCTTCCTTCCTTCCTTCCTTCCTTCCTTCCTTCCTTCCTTCCTTCCTTCCTTCCTTCCTTCCTTCCTTCCTTCCTTCCTTCCTTCCTTCCTTCCTTCCTTCCTTCCTTCCTTCCTTCCTTCCTTCCTTCCCGCCTTCCAAGACTAAATAGACATCCCACTACATGCAAAATCACTGAATATGTTTTGGCAGATCTGATGCCAAATTTGGTTTTCATGGGATCCCAGCTGTGAAACTAGAAGGGACCTTAGGAGAAATCTAGTTCAAGATTCATATTTTAAAGATGAGGAAAATGGGACTGACAGAGAAGAAGTGACTTGTACAAGGCCACATAGCTAGGAATCAGCCTTTGTTTTTCCTCTAAAATTCAGCTGATCTGGCCCCAAAAATCTGTAACATTATATTTGGGTATTAGATTAGCATATCATTCTTTGTCTCTATTTCTATTTCTCTGCACTTCTCTGTCTCTGTCTTCCAATGCTCAGCTGAGCATTATAATAAAGAGATCCACTTATCCAATTTTTACCCTTTTTTAGGAAAAGGATATGTTTCCCACCCACCTCCCCATGCTCCACCACAGGCATCTCTCTGCCATCATTCATAGAAATGCTATGAATCTTTCCTCCAGATTCACAATGTGAGCTATTCAATTTTCCTCTGGTGTGATTTGCAGTGGCAAAGTTATCCCTTCCAAGAGCATTAAATTCACCTTCATGATTATTAAAAGAAAAAAATTATCCAAGTTATAAACCTGAGGAAAATAGGGCTTCTAATGCCATTGCTGACAGCCCCTCACTATCACCAGGTGCTGTCATAAATATGGTGTGATGGTGTGTGAGTGAGATAATCTATCCATCCCTGGGTGGCCTGGGCTTATATGAATTTCTGAAAACAGGATGACTTACATATTAGATTTTCAACATTTAAGGCAAACAAGCATCACCAAGGATAGGCTAGTAGTGGATTGTTAATTGCTGCAATTGATTAAAACATGAATGACACAAAGCAGTGTCATTCAAATTCCTATGTCCCATTTTCTGTACTGAATACAAAAGGTGACTCCCAAGTCAAACACATTCTGTCTGTTGTTTTTGCACCCAAAAATGTTATATTAAGAATCATGAGATATTTTCAGGAAAAAATAAGATAGAATCTGAGTGTGGCTGTCAAGAAAAGATTACTAGATGGTAGACAACGTGGTCTAGTGGATAGAATACTAGACTATCAAGAAGACCTATATTCAAATCCTGCTTCTAACACTAACTAAGCTGTGGGACTTTGGAAAGGTCAATCAACTTTATTAGGACTCAGTTTCCCCAGTCTGTCAAAATGGTAATGATAACATCTAAAATAGCTTCCATTTGGGATTGTTTGAAGCTTAAGTGAAAGAGGTTTGTAGCACTTTGAAAATCTATGATCAGAAGATCATAGATTTAGAGTTGGAGAGGAGCTGAGAGGTCACCAAGTACAATCCTTTCATTTTACAGATAAAGAAACTGAAGCTTAAAAGTGACTTCCTTTGGGACAGAGCTGGAAGTTGAACCCAGGTCCTTTGACTCCAAATTCAGGGTTCTTTCTACTAGAACACTTTGCTTTTTCAGTAAATATAATTTGCCTTTATTATTGATAGTTTTTTTTTTGTCTAGACCCTGTGATTTTATGGATGCAGGGAAATCTCTGGGAGGAAACTTCCTCTACCAATCCAATTCCAACACTTAGCATAGTGCCTGGCACATATTATGGAACTTAATAAATGTTTATTGATTAATTCTGCCATTTTTTTACAATTTATAATCTTAGAGAGTTATATGATACAAAGAAAGGTCAAATGACTTGCCCAGGGTCACTCTGGCAGTAGGTATCCAAAGAAGGACTTGATCCCAGGTCTTGCTGATTCTACATTCTCTACACATTATGCCTCTTCATTATTTTATTGTTATTACTAGTCATTATTATTAGTGTTATTAATATAAACATTCTCGCATTTTTCAATCGGAGTTCAGAAAGAAACAATATATGCTAGTTATACTAATATTTATTGTTATTACTACTTATTGTTATTAATATAAACATTATCATATTTTTCAATGGGAGTTCAGAAAGAAAAAGTATATACTAGTTATACTAGTACTTTATTGTTATTACTAGATATTATTGTTGTTATTAATACAAACATTCTCATATTTTTCAATGGGAGTCCTGGGTCCAGTTACCATCTTCTTCTTCTTCTTCTTATTTTACATTTAATCTTCAGTGGTCCATGTTTAAAAAAAGACTTTAGTAGTTTAGTAAAAAGCCTCACGATGGAAGCAAATTCCCAATGAAAGCAACCTTGGGACAACTCCAGGGATAGGCAGGAGGACACTAGGGATGACACACAATACCTCCTGATAGGTAGATTATTGACCAAGAGGATAAAATAGCTTCTTTTCTGTAGAAGAGGATGATCTTCATCAGATTATTTTTAAACAAAGAACCTGAGTTCAAATTCAACTGCTATTTATTTCTGTCCTGGGTGATCCAATGCAAGTCAGACAAGTTAAGCTATTTATACAGACTCCTCAGCTGTAAAATGACCAGATTGTCCATGGTCTTATCTTGAAAACAACAAAGATAATTGTAAAAAATAATCAATTGTGTCTGATTGATTTGTCCCTCTGTTAGTATCTCTTCTGGCTGAATATGCTGTTTTGGGGTTCAGTTGTTCAGTTTCGTCTGACTCTTTGTGATCCTGTAGAGGGTTTTCTTGGCAAAAATACTAGAATTTGCCATTTCTCCAGAAGATTAAGTAAGTGACTTTCTCAGGGTCAAGTGTCTGAGGCTAGATCTGATCCTGCGTCTTCCTGACTCCAAGCCAGAGGTCTATCCACTGAACCACCTAGCTGCCTCCAAAGCGAACAGGAATTAAGTTACTTGTCCAGGTTTACACAGTTGGAGAGTGTCTGAGGCTGGATTTAAACTCAAGCCTTCTTGACTCTAGCCCTGGAGCTCTACCCAGTGAACCTCCTAATGGCACTGTTGTACAAATGAGGATGTGCGTGCGCCATGTTTGTCGGTGAAGAAAACTGGGACTTGTAGTGTCTGATGTTTAGTGGGTATGACGGTGTATTGGGGGGGGGGGGCTGTAGACTCATCCTCCATAGGAAGCTGGAAAGCACTTCTGAGGTCACTGTGTCAAATCTCAGATGAAGGAAATGAGTTTCAAAGAGACTTAGAGGATCATCGATTTAGAGCTGGTAGCCATCAAATCCATCTCCCTTATTTCACAAATGAGGAAACGGGGGCACAGGGAGATTAAAGAACTTGTTTAAGATCCAACAGGTAATAAATATGTGAGGCAGGATTTGAATTTGGATCTCTAAGCCTTTTGGGTTTTTAAAAATTTATTCTACCACAAACCTCTCCCCTTTAAAATTATTTCACATAAAAAAAGACAGTTTGCTGCATCTGGCGGTTGCCAAAGTATTTATTTCTCCTAACTTCAACACCAGAGTGGAAAGGATGACTATTTGAAGTGAGGAGATAATTTTGCCCCCACAAACAGTTGGCCAGGGGGTGAGAATGTCCATTCCGACATCTGGGCATGTTTCAACCTTTGCAATTGAAAAAGAACTTCCACCAAAGGAGATATTAGCTGACTGCCTTGATTCCCTTATTGTGGGAGACAACCCGAGAAACTTTGCCAGGAAATTTCTGAGAAGGCATCTGGAGCTTTAAGAGACCCAAGAAGCCTTTCTGACTTTTCTGGAGGAGCCCATCAGTCTAAGTTTATCATCACTTTCTAGCACTCAGAACACCTCCAGAGCCTTGCCAAGAATTTGGCATGAAAACACTTTTTTGGGGGGGGAAAGAAGCAATTCAGTCAAGAGTCCTTTGACCCCGAGACTCGGCGACCAAAATAACAATACCTTTTCCCCATCATATCCTGAGAAAATGAAGTATTCGGGGCCGGAGATACGGCAGCGGTAGCCAGCGAATTGTCTCATTGTGCACCAAACAATAAGGGATCTGGGGAGACGGACGCCCTGGTGAATTGGCACACGTGGAGGTCCAGAAAAATTGAGTTTGACACTAAAATAACGTTGGCTCCTGTGTGCCTCGCGGAAAACTCTAAATAATGAAAAAACATGTCTTTTAGGTCTTAAAATTTTGTGTGTTGTGAGAAAACGCGGTACATAAATCATATCAAACTATGCCTGGCACCGAGCCTTGGCGATGCATTTGTTTGAACTCCAGAGCCAAATTGCCTGGATGGGAGAGGGTGTGGAGATGCCAGCTGAGGCCGGGTGCCAGCCTCCGAATGAAGACGTATGATTTCGGGGGAGATCCATATGCATGACCTTTGGAGGCCTCCAAAGTGGTTCCTTTTAATTGATTTTGCAAATTAACAATATTAGACCTTCTGTAGGATACAAGGTACATTAGTCACCATGCCCTCGCTTTACCCTGAGAGGAAATGCATTGTTCCTCTGTAATGAAGGGCTGTCAAGGAGGGGTTGGGGGCCAGGACTAATGGGGGGGGGGATGATGGAAAGAATTTGCCCCAGCAGGTAAGAGAAACAGCATTTAGCCATCAGGTGTGCTTAATGGGGAATGTTCCTAATGAGAGTAAAAAGCAATGAGCAGAACTTTTCACCGACCAACTCTTACAGGAAAACGAATCGGGCGTCTGTTTTTACAAGCTTACTCAGAGGATGCCAAGCATCATTGTTCAGGCAGAAGGAGGACATGGAATATGGCAAACAAATCAATAAATAAGTGAATAAATAAATCCCGGCAATTTATTACCATTAAAAAAATAAATCCCCAAAGGGAGGGTTTGCATGGACTCCTGTTTGAGTTCATTGTCTGTGATTAATCTCCTAGTTCCGTGTTCTCGTTCTCTCCAGCGCCGCTTTCACGCACTATGGACGACTGTTTCTCTAGCTCCAGGAGAAAGTCTGGGCTTTTCTATTTTCTCTTCTCTTCTCCCCCTGCTGCCCCCCTTTTTTTTAATTTTGGAAAGAAGAAAAGACGGATTGTCTCCTGGAAAACAGCTCCTAGCCTTCTTGGGCACTCGTGTTCTTAGACCTTCTTTGTGAGGGAGGAGCACGCTTCTGAAGAAGAGCATGGAAGGAATTAATGAGATGTTGTAGGAATAGAAAGCACGATCTTTGCCAAGCAGAGCCAGCGCAGAGAAATGACAGAGGATTTCTCAAAACCCCACCCTTCCATTCCAGGGCCCGGGAGTTTCTGAGCTAGGACTGCTCTGCTCTTCCCATTAGGAACTCCAATTTTGGCAGAGAGGATTCTAATTAAATCTTAGAAATACATAGCATAACATCTCCGTGAACTTTTCTCCCAGAAAGAACTTTTGGCCCACTTAAGACTGCATTGTAAAAACAAGTTTTTTGCTTTTTTTTAAATTCAGCCGAGTTACCTGACTTCATCACTTAATCTTTTCAAGTTGAGGAATGAGGTGGCACAGATACTCTCAAAAGTGCTTTGAGATCTTTGGATGAATGCTGCCATACAAATGTGTATTTTTAATAACCCGTTGTTATCAATCTCCCAACTTCAGGGCACTAAAATCCATGTAACTCCTAGAGAAGATAAATAAAGGCAAGTCAATTTTCTCCCTCCAGTCAGAGACTAAAGAAATTATTTCACATAATATATAGCCTTTCAGCCATGGGGAGTAGAAAGTGTTTGCTTCTGAAGCTGGTGTCCCAGTTGGTAAAATAAAAGAAAATGACTGGCCTAGCTTTAGGACCCTCTTTCAAGTCAAAAATACATTTAATCCGGATACATAAATTGACTTAATTTTACACAAATGGTAAAATGTGAGCAAATCTGGGCAAGCTCTAGAATCAGATTGCGGAAACACCATTTCCCTTGCAATTGGCGCCAAGGGCTGGCTTGATTTGTTTGAAAAGTAAACGAAGGCGATCAAAAGGCAGCTGTTGGATTCTTTTCTCTGGAAGGTCTTTAAAAAGAAGATCCAGTCTCTAGATCTATTTGGAAAGATTTTGGTGGGGTCCTGATTGATGGTGGGGACTATAGATAATTCCCTGACTTCCCACTGTTATGTCCTCTCTCTCTTTCTCTTTCTCTCTCTCTCTCTCTCTCTCTCTCTCTCTCTCTCTCTCTCTCTCTCTCTCTCTCTCTCTCTCTCTCTCTTCTTCTCTCTTCCTTCTTTCTCCCTCATTTCCTCCCTCCCTTCCTCCTTTCCTCCCTTCCTCCCTCCTTCCCTCTCTCCCTCCCTCCCTCCCTCCCTCCCTCCCTCCCTCCCTCCCTCCTTCCTCCCTCCCTCCCTCCCTTCCTCTCTTCCTCCCTTCCTCCCTCCCTCCCTTCCTTCCTCCCTCCCTCCCTTCCTCCCTTCCTTCCTTCCTCCCTTCCTTCCTTCCTTCCTTCCTCCCTCCCTCCCTCCCTCCCTCCCTCCCTCCCTCCCTCCCTCCCTCCCTTCCTTCCTTCCTTCCTTCCTTCCTTCCTTCCTTCCTTCCTTCCTCCCTCCCTCCCTCCCTCCCTCCCTCCCTCCCTTCCTTCCTTCCTTCCTTCCTTCCTTCCTTCCACAAAAATCCCAGAGGGATAAAAGAATAAGATGTTTAGTTAAGTTTTCAGTTTATAGGTCTTCAGGGAACAAAATCTTTGTTCTTATGAAGTAGACATTTAGTAAAGACAAGGGATAAGAGTGGAGAGTAAATTTAAAAAATTGATATATAATTAAACAGAACTTACAAACATAGACATATGGTTTTAGAGCAGAAAGAAACCTTAAGATCATAGTGCTAGTTACCCTTAATTTAAATGAGAAAGTGGGTCATCTTGGTTTGATGTTAAGTATTCTGGCTCTGCCATTTACTTTCTATGTGACTTTGGAAAAGTCATCTAATTTTATTGGGCCTTGTTGATTCTATCTATCAGAAGAATATTTGGCATTCATTCTGGATCTCCTAAAAATTTCTCACCAATTTTTTAGTAGCCAGAGAGAAAAGGAAGTGTGGAGGAGTGATAAATCTATGCCCTTCAGACCATAAAGGCCGCCTTCTAATACTAAGACAGGTTTTCCCTATCTTATTCCTTCATATCCAAGAGAGACTAGAATGGAGAATATTCCAGGAAGAATCCCCCTGTAGATTTAGGGGCTCCATGGGGGAAAGAGAACTCTGGAACTCTCCTGTATTGTGTCTTTTTTACTTTCATTTACAGTAGTAGACTCCAGCTGCTCAGGGAATTAATTATAACCACTTGGCTAATTGAGAGGCAGGGAGAGAAAGTAGAAGGAGTATTTAGTCTTAGAGACAGGAGAGACATGGGTTCAAATCTTTCTTCAGACATATATTAGCTAATGGGATTCTATTGTTCAGTCATTTTTTTTAGGCATATCCAACTCTTTGTGACCCCATTTGATTTGGATGTTGGTTTTGGCAAAGACATTGGAGTGGTTGGCCATTTCCTTCCCCAGCTCATTTTACAGATGGGAAAACTGAAGCAAACAAAATTAAGGAACTTTTCCAGGGTCCCTCAGCTAGTGACTTCTGAGGCCAGATTTGAACTCAGGAAGATGAGTCATCTTGACCCCAGCTCTACCACTCTATTCTCTACACCTTTTAACTGCCTATGACCCCTGGGCAGATTCATTTACCTTCCTGATCTTCATTCTCTCATCTATTGGCATAAAGCTTTCCAAGCTTTACCACACCATGACATGGTAATTCTTATAATTCATTATTCTGTTTCTCCATTCTCTGCCTCTAGTGGTTTTTTCTCTGATAGTTTTTGTGAGATATTCTCTACAGTATTTTCCTGTTCTTTGTATATACTGATGGTCAGTATGTTATTGTCTGAAAGTATCTTAAATTAATCACAGAAGAATCCTTTGAAAAAACACAATTATCCAAACTCTTAGATAATATTTGTAAAGCACTTAGCATAGTGTCTTGCACATAGTAGGCACTATAAATGTTAATTATTATTATCAAAAGTACTTTTTCTTCTTACCTTAAGATGGAAAAAAGCCATTTTCTCAATGCTCATGCCAATAATTCTCCCATTTGGGAAGGGTAGGGTCATCCTATCACTGATAGTGATTTTTTTCTTCTTTCTTTACCAATTCCTACCCTCCACCCCAAACAATCCTGTAGTAGATATGGGTTAAGAAACAGATTCAGCTGGGACTTCTCTCACCAGCACCTCCTGGCTTCCTTGGCTCCCTTCAAATCTCAGCTAAAGTCCCACCATCCACAAGAAGCCTTTCCCAGTTCTCCCTAATGTTAGAAACATCCTTCTGAGATGATCTCAAATTTGTCCTGTATTTATCTTATCTTTATGTAGTTCTTTGCATGCTATCTCCTCTCAAAGATTATGAGCTACTCGAGGTCAGGGATTATTTTTGCCTTATGTTGTATTGTAAGGGCTTAGTGCAATGTCTTGAAATAGCAGGCACTCCATAAATGCTTCTTGACTTGGTTTGTTGACTTGCCTCATGATGAAGGGGTTAGGAAGTCAGAGAGCAAAGATTCAACTATAGGCTTTCTGACTATTCCATGTTTTGTCCTGTTACGCTATTTTGTGGTCACTCCCTTTCCTTCTCCTCCAATATCTTTTCTTTCAGCATCTCCCTTCTATACCTTTCTTATATCCCCCTTTCCTGTGGTTTATCCTTCCCCTTTTATTTTTTATCTCTTCCATTTCCTTCCCTTTCATTAAAGAGATCATACTGGCTCTCATCTATAGCCTTCCATGTTTCTATTCTTATTGAACCATTATAATAAGTAAGAGTATAGAAAGCGAGCAGGAGAATCCTTCCCATTGTTCTCTTTTTCCCACCATATATATGTTGCTGCCTAAAAAGCCTTCTCCAGCAGTTGACGATTCCTACATTTTACCTTTTGTCAACAGATATTTTTTGCCCCTTCTGAAAGTACAACTTCCTCAGGCTGTAGCTCCAGCTCCAGATGGGATACTCTTGAGATAGTTCTTTTTTCCTGAGGATACAGAGTGTCTTTCCAGGAAATATCATGAACTATTATTAGCCTGAAAATCCTCTCCTTGTGTCATCCTGCAGAGATACTGTACTGTTCCTTGCTGGTGATCTGTCATTTGTATGCCCAATGTTTATCCTATAGCTATTTTAGGAAGACATGTCTCTCTCTAAAAGAACATAATCACCATGAAATAAACTGCCAAGATTTTTATTATACTCAACTCTCTTTTTTTAGGGAGGAAGAGAAGGTCATCATATTTTAAGATCATTTTTATTGGATTAGAGACTGTCTTTCTTCCTTAAAAACATTATACAAGAATATTACCAGTCTTAAATGTAATTTCCAAGCCCTTTTTAGAAAGGGAAAAAAGCTCTGTATGCCACAGATGAACATTTGCAAATGTTTAGACTGACAACTTAATAAACAGTTTTTGAAAAATAAACAACTCATAAGTGAATAAGGAGTTTTAGTAAAGACAAAATGGAAGTTTGAGAGGTGGGCTTGCTAGCATAAATTGAAGAGGACTATAATCATTGGTCCTCAGTTCAGATCTCATCTCTGTGATTCTGTGACATTAGATAAGCTATTATACCTCAGTTTTTTAATTTGTAAAATGAGCCATTTGGATTGGAGTGATTGATAAGCTCCCTTCCAATATTAATCTTATGAGATAAAGATTTATCTTTTTTATATAAATGAGGGTAATTGTGGTCTAAAAAGTTTTTTTCTTAGCTTCTTTCAAAGCCAAGTTCAGATACTCAAGTTCAGATACTCACTTCCTAACCATCCTTCCTCCATCATCTCTAGTTGGAATGCCTACTCCCTCTTGAAATTATTTTGTACTTATTTATCTGTACATTTGTCCTCTTAGAGTATAAGCATTGCAAGGGCAAGAATTGCTCAGTTATCTTTGCCTCCTAACATACTGCCTTGAATATGGTAAATGCTTAATTGAATCAAACCTAGATAAGTTTCCAACAACATTCTTTTCTGGATTATTAGGTAATACATTTAGTCAACCTGCTTTAATTCTTCTTGGAGAAAAGAAAAATCCTTTTCAAGCATTATTTAATTATCCATTAAAGCATCTTCTTGGGACACAGGTTTTATTTTCTCCCTCTGGAGGAAGTCCAAAGTCTTCATGAGCACATCTCAATGCAGTTCCAAATAAGGCTCAAATTTTAGAAATGTTCAGGGGAAATCTGGGAGTATGGGCAAAGCACTGAGTCTGGAGTAGAAGGATTTGGGTCTAAATACTGGCTCTAGCCTCTTTCCTCTTAGGCAACTGAACAAAGTGGTCCACATCCCTTGGGATTCAATTTCATTTGTAAAATGAATGAAATTTAGATTAGATAATTATCTCTAAGGTCCCTTCCTTCTCTAGCCCAGATCTCTCTGGGAGCTCTTTTTTTCCCCCTTGTGAGCTTTTTGATTCATATGAAAAATGTTTAGAATTCATGATTCAATATCATTCCATCAACCAATCAACAAATAAACATTTATTGTGCACCCAGAATGTACCAGGAGAGAAACATTGGATTGTGGTGGATAGAGGCCTAACCTTTAATACAGAAGACTGAATTCAAATTTTGCTTCTGATCCATATGACCCTGGATTCACTTAATTTTATTAATTTATTAATTAATCACAATTCACTTAAATTTTCTATATATATGCAACTATCTATCTATCTATCTACAAATAAAACTATATATATAAATTATATATATGCAACATATAAATATGTGTATATATGTATACAATCTATATGTGTTTATATATAGTCTATCTATCTATCTATCCATCCATCCATCCATCCACCCACCCATCTATCCATTCATCTATCCATCCATCCATCCATCCATCCAACCATCCATCCATCCATCCATCCATCCATCCATCCATCCATCCATCTATCTCTCTATCTCTCTATCTCTCTATCTCTCCATCCATCCATCCATCCATCCATTCATCCATCCATCCATCCATCCATCCATTCATCTACCCACCCATCCATCTAATCTATAATTTTAAATTGCAGCAAATGTGCCCATCTGGATCAATAGGGAGGGAGTCTTCACAGGGTGCTCCCTCTACAGGTTCAAACTCCCTCTCTCCACTCCACTTTCTTCTCTGCAAAATACTAAGCACCATGCTAGGCACTGTGGCCACAATGACAAAAATAAAAAGTCACTACCCTCAAGAAGTTATCTTTTAATGAGAGAAAATAATTTGTGCACAAGTAAGTGAATTAAGAATGAATGTTAAGGGGTAACTAGACAACTCATTGATTGAGAACCAAACTCCAAGACCAAGACAGTATATTCCAGGCATGGAGGTGGGAGATGGGGGTCCTGGGTGAGAAACGTTAAAGAGGCTCATCAATAAACCTGTATTAAGCACTGACTCCCTCCCTAGAGGCTGATCATTCTGGGTCCAAATCTGGTCTTAGACACTTCCTAGCTGTATGATCCTGAGCAAGTCACTTCATCCCCATTGGCTAGCTCTCCCCATGCTTCTGCCTTGGAACCGATGAACAATATTAATTCCAAGATGGAAGGTAAGGATTAAAGAAGATGAATGCCATCATTTCTGAGTATTTGTATATAGAGAATGAAGGGAAGAAATGATCCCCATTGGTGGACCCAGGAAGGTCCTTTGAAACTGGGAGAGTTGAATTGAATTGAACCTAGAAGTTTTAGTAGAACTTGAATGGAGGTAGAGCAGAGCATTCCGGGCCATGGTGCCTTGCACAGTCAGTGCTTAATACAGGTTTATTGATGAGCCTCTTTAACGTTTCTCACCCAGGACCCCCATCTCCCACCTCCATGCCTGGAATATACTGTCTTGGTCTTGGAGTGCCTGGTGTTCTTCCATTGGTTTTTGATTCTAGGCATGTCTCAATCACGGTTAGAGAAGGAAGTGAGAATGCCAAGCCTTCCTCCATGTTTTTCTCTGACCCAGCATCATCATCTGGACAAGGCACCGATGTGGTGACGTGTGGCCTTCTGCAGAGGGTGGCTTTCCAATCTTGGCCCGACTCTGTCCACTTTCTCCACTGCCTGGCAACTTCAGGTGCTCCAAAATCACTCCTCTCGAGACTCCTGCCTCCAGGTTTGGCAGCCTCCACATTTCTTCCCAACTCCACCTATGGAGTTTGAGTCTCATGAATTTATACAACTATTACGAATCAGCCTCGCTCACGATATATGAGAGTGTCCTGGTGTTATGTCAGAGGAAAGCCTTGTCTTAACTTTTCAGCAGGGAATGGAATGTACAGTAGAGCGTGGCCTATAAATCATTTTCAAATTAGTATTCTGTACATCTGGAGAAGAGTACATTTCTCCTCATGCATAAATTGCCTATGAACACATTTCAAAAACCCACGCTTAATCTTAGCAATGAACATTTCAAAAAGTAAATTAATATCTTCAAGGGGAAGAAATACAGTATATTAAACAGGAACCCACTAGAAACACTATAGTTAAGAGTCTGTCAGCATTTCCATTATAAACCCTGTTTTTGAGGGGTTTATAACTCACTTATAAAAATTCATAGTAGGCTGAGACTTGGCATATGAGGTCTCAGCCCAGCGGCTTGACATGATATTGGGTCTGGAGGAACCGCGGATTCTCGTCGATGGGCTCCTATTTTAAAGCACCGAGATGAGGTCTCCATAAAGGGATGGTGGTGGCGGGGAGGGGAAGAGCGAAGATTTAAACCCACAGGATGCAGGGACCAAAGATTCCAACTAAAATACGGTTCTAAGAGCCGCAGGTTACCTCTAGGTTCGGCGGGTCTCCGTGCCACAACGGGAGGGGAGGATGACAAAGTTGTACATTCCTGCCCTGGTTTGGGTCAGACTCGATGCAACTTTAATTCACGGTTAAACAGTTGAATAGATGACCTGTGGAGGCCACAGGTTTGGATGAAAAGTGTATAAATGAGGCTAATTAACACTGTAATTGTAATTCTTTTTTTCCCTCCTCCTCTTTGAGGGGGGAGGTATTCCTGGAAGTGGAACCAGCATAAAAATGTCTTGGGCTGTAGTAAATTTCTCGTGTAAATACTTGTGTGATGTGTTGCATGTTTGAATTAGCCCGATATGTATTCATTTTAAATATTGATCTTTAAGGAAGTAATGCAATAAATCTGAATTCTCTTTTGCATCTCTGTTTACATTAGCTGCGCCGTAGATTAAGGGAGACAGTTCGCCTTGTAAATTTGCTTGTGGAGTAAGTGGGAGCATATAAATAATCCTGTTTCCAATTATACAAAACAATGATGATAAACTATTGTGAGCTGCGAGACAATCGCCCAGCGGAGTGCGGCTGAGTCACAAGCCCAGAGAATATGCCTGGGAGTCACCGATGAGCAGCTGGGCTCTCCGGCTTATTGTTTAGACCAGGAAATGGGCAAAATTGTCACACGGCACCCCGTTCTATAAACGTCCCTCCAGAAGAGAAGTCAGTTCCTTCCCCAGTCTGAAAAAGTTCCTAAAGAGTTACTTCAACTATTTAAAACACGAAGAGGCGATTGTTTTGCTTGGTAATGGCAGCAATTTGTCTCTAACAATGTCAGCTATGTTGCGGTGACCTAGGAGGGGAAAAACTCCATGGATGTGCTTGGCTGTGGTTTGGGGTTTTGACTCCTCCCTCGGGCTGTGGCATGGACCGGCCTTTGAAGAACTTGATCTGTGGACCAACTTTCAGTTAGGAATTCTAAAACCTAATGGTAGAAGATTAAGAATAAATTCACACCTCAGCCAAGATAATGGCAGGGGCCAAGATCAACCCCATTACCCTTACGGTTCACAACATCGATTGGAAAGTGCAAATATTCACATGGAAATGAGGTCGGTTTCCATTTTTCGCTTATATTGGAAAATGGGTCTGTTAAGCAGTTGAGAAATGGATTCGTTTGATTTTTTTTTTCCACTTGACAAGGAACATTCTCCCAAGTAAAATACTAAGAATGCAATGACAGCAATGGAAACCTTTCTATTTCCTCCCTTGACTTTAATCTTGCTCTAGAAAAAATATTTCTTGAAATGTTATAATGTGTGCGTTTTGACGCTTTTATATAGATCTGTAAGTCGTTGGTGATTTTCTATTGACTCTGCTTGTCCAGCAAAGCTCTTTTAATAATGGTCTAAGAGTGTTTAAGGGGTGGTCCTAATCAGTTTTAATATGTGGCCTCTTTTTAAGTGGGCTACCCTTACTGTGGATATTTCCTGGGCTAGAATTCTAGTGACTCCAAAAGACAAGCTGAAATCATGGGAGCGTAGATTTGGAAGGGAATTGAGACATCTAATCCAACGTCCTCACTTGTGCCTTGCACATGGCGGGGGCTTCGTCAATGTTGATTCATTGGAAATGAATTTTACAGATGAAGAACTTGAGTGGGGAAGTGGCTTGCTTAAGATCACAAAGACAAATCTAGGATTTGAACCTAAATCCTCTGATTCCAAACCCAGTACTCTTCTTATTACAAAAAAGTATTAAGATTAAATTAAATCAAAAGAAAACAAAAGTAATCTTTTCCTCTTGTTGTTGGGTTGTGTCCAATTCTATTTGACCCCAAATTGTATTTTTGTGACCCTACCTCTACTATGTGTGAAAGAAAATCCTGAAAAAGATAGTTCTTTTGGCAAAGATATTGGAGTAGTTTGCCTTTCTTTTTTCTCTTTCTACCTGATTTCACATATGAGGAAACTGAGTCAAGCAAAGGTTAACCAACTTGCCTAACGTCACACAGCTTGTAAGTGTCTGCGATCAGGTTTGGAATCAGGAAGGTCCTGATTGCAGTCCCCAAACTCTGCCCAGGATTCTACTTTCTCTTCACCTGGTGCTCTGCGATGGAGTCCAGAAGAAAGGATATAGTCATGGAGTTGGGGTGTTGGGGCAGAGGAAGAAACCTGTGATAATTCAGGGACCTCTTTTTCCTCATTTCCCCCATCCCAATGCGTTCCGAGCAGTTGCCTTGATGGAATGAGTTTCATTTCCTCTTCCTTGCGCCCTTCTCATGGTCTGGTGGTAGCTTTAGTATGAAGTCCAGTGGTGGGAGGAAGGAGGGACAGGAGTTTGGGCACCAAACACCCACTGTCATCAGACAGCAAATCTAGGTGTTTCAGTGGCAAAACTTGTCCCGATGGTTTTCTGACTCCAAAGATGACTCGTTCTCCTTCAGGCTAGGAAGACTTTCAGAGTATAGGAAAAAATAAAAAATTACATCTAGTCCTTTTCCCAGGGGTCCCCACCAGAGGGGACACTCTAATCACTGCTGCTCAGAGTCAGGAACACCCAGCTTCAAATGCTCTCTCAGAAAACTAGCTGAATCCTGGGGATATTATTTTAAAGTTCCTGAGACTCGCCTTCCCATTCTGTAAAATGAGGACAGTCATGGCACCTGCCTCATAAGGATGGTGTGTGAAACCAAGCAGTCAATAAGAATTTATTGAAGAATAAAGAAGGAAGCATTTATTAAGCACCTACTATGTGCCAGGCACTGTGTAATATACTACACAAAAATCTCATTCTCACAACACTGGGAGGCAGATGCTGTCCCTACTTAACAATGTGGGAAACTGAGGCAAACAGCTCTTAAGTGACTTACCCAGGGTCACACAGGGAGTAGCTGAGACCAGATTTAGACTCGGGTCTTTTTTGATTCCAGAACCATACTTTGTTCCTGTACTGTTCAAAGCCAAAAATTTCAAAAACAAAAGCAAACTGATCTCTACCCTCAATATGTTTATAGTTTATGGACAGGAGATAACATGCACCTACATCAGTTTATACAAGATGTCTCTGACTTCAAATATAATGGAACCTCAGAACAGAACTTCTTAAAGAAACTGGAGTCTTTGAAAGGTTTTTGTTTTTTTTTAAACCCTCACCGGCTGTCTTAGAACCAAGGCAGAAGACTGGTTAGGACTAGGCAATGGGGGTTAAGTGACTTACCTAAGTTCACACAGCCAGGAAGTCTCAGGTCAAATTTGAACCCAGAGTTTCTTGACTGAAGACTGGACTCTGAATCCACTGAGCCTCCTAGCTTTTCTGGGTCTATGAATTTTAAAAATACATATTTTGATAACTACTTCAGTCTATTTTATTTCCTTTATTGCCCAACCACTTCAGTCATATCTGCCTCTTTGTGACTCCATTTGGAGTTTTTTGGCAAAGATCCTCGAGTCGTTTGCTATTTCCTTCTTTAGCTCATTTTGCAGATGAAGAAACTGAGGCAAACAGGGTTAAATGACTTGGCCAGAGTCTCACAGCCAGTGTCTACAGTCTCAGGTCTTCCTGACTCCAGGCTAGTTGCCTGACTTTCCTTTATAATCCTATGTATTTTATTTCCTACATTTGAAATCATTTTCAGGGGCTCAAACTGAAATTTTAGCATTTTCTTGAAAGCACCATTCTGAGAAGGGGCCCAAAGACTTCTCTAGATTTCTTCTAAGAGTCCACGACACAGACAAGCTTAAGAATGCCTGCTCTGGAGGGACAGTTTGGGGAAGGAGGAGCAGGGCAGATGGAGCAACCAAATGACCTAACGTGTATAAAACAGTCTGCACACTCCATCGAAAGCCTTAGGATGCTCCTAAATTCAGCGATCAATTGTTTTCTTCTGCCACTGCTACGAGCATATTTCTAGTATTTGTTTTTATTATATTCAGTTCCATTAACAAGGCAATGACTTGTGCAAGAAAAATCACAATTCCTGTGCAAGAAAAATCACAATTCCCAGAATCCGAGCCCAGATGAAAAAGAAAACACACCACGTTGTGGAATTAGGAAGCCCTCCTGAAGCTTCATGAATTGTGTTTATCTCAAATGCCATCAGGGAGCAGAGAGAGCCTTTCTCTGCCTCCCTTTCCTTAGCAGATTGCCCTCTTCATCACCCAGGTAAGATGTTCTCTCTGGGAAGGCTTTTCCTTTACGGCAGGAGGAGCTTGTTAGACCTCTGAAGTTCCTACATTTCATGCTTGTGGCTTAACCAGAGACTCAGTGAATAGGAATTGCTTTCAAGAAGATATGAGTTCAAATTTCACCTCTGATGCTAACTATATGTCTCTCAGCAAATCATTTAAAGCCTCAGCCTTGGTTCCTCCTGTGTAATTGGGGATGACAGTAGCCTCTGTCTCGCAGGGTTTTTAATGGCGATCAAATGGACATTTTTTGATCCCTGTGTAAACTCTAGCTCTTAGTAACAGTCTGTATGACCCATGGACTTCATTGCAGAGCCAAGGTTCTTAACTGTTGTGTAGATGTCATCCCAGCCTGTTGAAAATCTTTGGACCCCTTCTTAGAATTATATTTTCCAATAATTTTAAAGAAATGCTCAATTCCAGTTAGCGGTTTATGGAAATTAATTTTTTCCAATTTAAGTTCACAGACTCCCTGAAATGTATACAGAGTGCCTTCAAAATCCATGGAATCCAGTTTAATAATCTGTCGAGTGTTAACTAATTGGTATCCAAAATGGTCACCAAATCCTGAAATGACTCAGGCAGTTCTGAAATATGACAACAACAACAACAAAATGACCATTATATCTTTAATCACTTCTAATTATCCATCTTTAGTGTTCCCACACTATTTTTAAGTCCACTTTTCAGACCAAACATTAAGCTCAAAATATATATGTAAATAATATTTCAAAGAAAAGGTCTTCTGTCTCTAAGTCAATCCTGAAGAAATCATGATGATACAATAGAACGGAAGATGTTGGAGTCTTGAAAGAGATGCTTTGCAATTGGTAATTATGTCCATTTGCTTTGGACACTTTCCACTGGGGACCCCATTTCTGATATGTTATAGGAGGGAAAACTGAAAGCGATATCATGTTGGGGAACTCAGATGCTCACGAACCAAGGACACTGAGTGACACCCAATTTGGAGATTGTCACTGATGGTAATAGTCTCCGATTATAATGTTGCTTCTAGACACAGCTGTAATTACATTTATAATGTTGTTTGGCCCAGCCTGTTATGGATATTTGTTAATGAGGAAGTGTTCTGACTCAGAATAATTTCATTTAATGAACTAACAAAAATTTTTTCTTAAAAAAAAAAAAGAATGCATCAGCGTGGTTAAAAATAGACAGTTAAGCATTTGTGGTTCATGGCGTTTTTTCATCTCCTCCATTCCTGTCAGTTTTACTGATCGTTCTGGACACATACAACTTAAAGAAAAGGAGAGTAATGATGGTTGTCCATTATAGAAGCCGGGCAACAAGGGGTAATTAACAGGTAATCATCAATAAACAATTTAACCACAAAAGCTTGGATCCCCACCTACCACTTGTCAACAATAAAAGCTTAGTGAGTCCACATGCCATTGGAAAGAGAGTCTATGGGGAGCCCCAGAAAGCAAAGCTAATATAAATAAATAGTCCCTTTTTGGGAGCATAAACAAAGGCCTGGCTGTAAGTGACCACATAGAAGAAGGAAAGGAAAATTCAGTAGGCAGGAAAAATATTAGGAAACCAAACATTTGGTTTCAGCTTTAGAAGAAAAAATATAAATGCTTGTGGACTAGGAGCCAAAAAAATGATGGACAAAGTATCTTCCTCATCCCATGTATGTTTTATGTTTCTTTATGGATTGGGGGAGAATGTAAAGGGGGCATTTAGTCAAGTTGGTATTTGGATATTGGAATAACTGGCCATTATCCTTGGTGAAAACATAGGAGGGATATTTTTAGGGAAGGAAGAGTGAGTGAACTCATCCACACTGCCTTGCAGGCACCTTCAAAGAGATTAGGTAAAATGCATGCCTTTGTAAATACTGTTAGTACCTGTCAGAGTGCCTGCAGCTCCCAGCACCCAGCTTCAGGAATCCTGAATGAATGAATGAATGAATGATGCATAATTAGATGCTTAGAGCTAGCTACCCACTTCTCCGTTTTTATTTGGGAGATTTTCTTCACTATATTAGAAAGTAAGCTTCCTTGAGGGCAGTAGCTCTCTTCCCTTGTTCCTTTGTGGCATTTCATGGTACCCTGGGATCTTGGACTTGGCAAGAAGATCTAAGTTTGAATTCTGTCTCAAACACCTGTCTCTGTGTGCCTTAATTTCCTCATCTGTTAAATGGGATAATGCGTCACAGGGCTATTGTGAGGATCACATGAGTTGACAAACAAGTGCTTTATAAACCTTAAAACACTATAAAAATACAAGCTGTTTATTATTATTTTTTCATAATGCTTAGCCCAGCTCCTGGTACACAGTAAGACTTAAGCAACACTAATACTTGTTGATTAGATTCCAGTGTGGTTTAAACACTTAGTGAGAAGGAGGTAGAAGGAGGTTAATTCAGGCAAAATCTCCTGGCCCCTTATTACTTTTAGTCTTCCAGTCACAGCGCATTTATTTAAAACCTACTGAGTTTGAGGGACTCGGGATACAAAAAATGTCAAAAATGGTCTGTGCTGTCAGGAAGGTAATTTTCTAATGGAGGAGACCCGATGCCAGCGGTTCTCAACCTCTCAATTTGTAGCAATGAGAATACATAATGCATATCAGGGATTTACATCCCGAATCAGAACTGTAGCAAAATTACAGTTTGGAAGTAGCCACCAAAGTACTTTTTTGGTTTGGGGTCACTGCAACATGAGGAACTGTATTGCGGGGTCACGGCATTAGAAAGGTTGAGAACCGCTGAGCTAAGGGGTTCCCTTGGCCAAAGGGGAAGATTTCTTATCAGAGAGAAGTTCTGGGGTGAGAGCAGTTACCCACTAGAAATATCAGAATGAACTGAATTCAGCAGCCCTGATCTTATTGTGGGGGGTGTGAATGGGTTTCCTTTCCACTAGGATCATATGGAAGAAATTGCCTTCCTCCTCCTCCCCCCAGGTTGAATCGAAGCAAAGCCAATCCAACTGCCTCATCTTCCCATCATGGTGTCATTGCCCCTATTTTCTACTTGTTAGACTGAAGTCTTGTGTTATCAAATTGGATGAGCTCTTCAGTTCCTCTTATGATTCCTTTTCTTTCTTTCTTTCTTTCTTTCTTCCTTCCTTTCTTTCTTTCTTTCTTTCTTTCTTTCTTTCTTTCTTTCTTTCTTTCTTTCTTTCTTTCTTTCTTTCTTTCTTTCTTTCTTTCTTTCTTTCTTTCTTTCTTTCTTTCTTTCTTTCTTTCTTTCTTTCTTTCTTTCTTTCTTTCTTTCTTTCTTTCTTTCTTTCTCCCTTCCCTCCTTCCTCCCTTCCTTCCTTCCTTCCTTCCCTCCTTCCTTCTTTCCCTCCTTCCTTCCTTCCTTCCTTCCTTCCTTCCTTCCTTCCTTCCTTCCTTCCTTCCTTCCTTCCTTCCTTCCTTCCTTCCTTCCTTCCTTCCTTTCCTTCTTTCCTTCTTTCCTTCTTTCTCTCTCTCTGTCTCTCTCTGTCTCTCCCTTCCTCCCTTCCTCCCTTCCTCCCTTCCTCCCTTCCTCCCTCCCTTCCTCCCTTCCTCCCTTCCTTCCTTCCTTCCTTCCTTCCTTCCTTCCTTCCTTCCTTCCTTCCTTCCTTCCTTCCTTCCTTCCTTCCTTCCTTCCTTCCTTCCTTCCTTCCTTCCTTCCTTCCTTCCTTCCTTCCTTCCTTCCTTCCTTCCTTCCTTCTTTCCTTCCTTCCTTCCTTCCTTCCTTCTTCATCCTTTCCATCAAAATAGCCAAGATGGGGGACAATGTTCTTTAGCTTTCAGTGACATCTTGACTTCACTCAAGCTCCTTCCCATGCACTCCTTCCCCCAACCCCATCAAGTTTAGCATTGCGCCCACCTATATTTTTCCTTCTGAGTGCTCACATCCAATTATATTCATTAGAGACTTTGCCAAATGTTCGATGGTTTCCTTAATTCTATTTGGGGGGGGGGGGAGGGATATTAGATCTTGTTAACACTCTCCTACTGTGTTCCCAGCTACTTAAAAGTAATTAAGTAAAAAGTGAAGTTGGAATACATCTATCATTTAATTTGAAATTACACAAGAATCGAGAGAGGGAAAAGTGGCTTTGAAAGATCAATTCTCAAATTTTGATTTAAGAACTGAGTTATTAGCTGAAATAATATGAACTGGGTCCATTCTTCTGACCTCGGCAAAGTCTAGCCTAGTCAATTATTACAGCAGAGCAGGGAACCAGGAGAATAGCTTTGAATCAATCAGAGCCCAAAGGATTGGAGTTTGCATGGGATTGAATAAGACATTAGTTATAAAATAATTAAGGCTGTCTTTGACCTTTTTAATGAGAAAGGACATTCATAGATTTTTCCCATATACATCTGAAACTACTTACTTCATTTTATTACTTGATATAGAGGAGAATATTGCCAGACAGGATTTTAAAGATGCAGCTGGAATAAACAAGGGTGTATTCTTCAGGTGTAGACAGCGCCATCAGCCTTCCTGCTGAAAGAACATGACAATTTTTTTTAAACCCTTATCTTCTGGCTTAGAGTCAATACTATATATTGCTTCCAAGACAGAAGAGCGAAGAGGGGTAGGTTTTGGGGGTTAAGTAACTTGCCCAGGGGCACAGACCTAGGAAGTGTCTGAGGCTAGATTTGAACCCTAGACCTTCCTTCTGTTTCCAGACTTGGCTCTCTATCCTCTGAGTCATTTAATGCTTGTTGACTGACTGGCAAACCAAGTGAGGAAATGTGGTCATCTAAAAGAGAAGAAGAATTATCAGAGTGTACAGATCCTTTCTTTTGTCTTTATTATTTGTTGTAGCTAGCTCAGAGCCTGGCATGTAGTAAGTACTTGCTGATTGAATATTATGCCAGGTTCTTTTAATAGCCCTTGAAATTTAAAATTTGGGTGTAGAATGTTTAGTGCAAAGTAGCTACTCTCCTGTTTTTTACCAACTTTACCTCTGGCTAGTGTGTTATCTTAGCAGGGAGTGGGTAGGGACTAAGAATTGATTTAAGCTTTTTTATGTGTAAATTTTTCTCTAGATGCTAGCTGGGTCTTTATCAGAACGTAAAAATAATTTTAATGAAGGGAATTTTCTTTTTCTTTCGATGTCAAACTGCTTCTTCTCAATATAAAATATTTGACAAAAACTAACAACCAACAATTCTATCTCTAGCTCTTATTCCCTTTGTGACTTTGGGCAACACCCCAAGCCTCAGTTTCCTCATCTGTAAAATAAGAGGATACAGTTCTTATGTAGTTGGTTTTATGATCCTCTAAGTGACCAATATACTGCAAATACAACCCTTAATGTTTTCTCGAGAATTCAACAAATAAATTATACTAGACCAGAATGATTCACGGAAGACAGAACAGTCTCCCACCATTATCTGGATGGAATACTGATGTATTAAAAAAAAATAAATGTGTGTTTTTAAACCAAATATCATCAGATCAAAATAGCCATACTTCCAGCTATTTGGAGCAAAAGTTTTCAAAATATAGAGAGCTAGTGGAGAAATTCAAGCCACTTAGGAACAGAAAGAGGTATAGATCATCCCTGCCTTTCTGTCTGCTACTGGTGATGCTTTCAGAGAAACGATAGAAAATGAACTTATGCCCTAATACTTTAAATCACTCACAAAAAGCAGTCATTTATCCAATTCTGTAATATTTGCAGAACAATAAGTATACAATTATAATAGCAGGTTACTTGCTTATTCTAGGATGAGTTCTATCTAAATTGCATAGGGGAGGGAGAAAATAATCATTTATACATTTACAATAGACAATAAATTTGTATTTACAATGAATACATTTACAAATATTTTGGGGACCTTACAACATCCCTGAAAGGTAGGCGCTATTATTATCCCATGTTACAGTCAGGGAGATTGAGGCAAACAGAAGTTAAGTGATTTTCCCAGGGAATAAGTGTCTGAAAGCTGGATTTGAACTCAATTCTTCTTGATTCTAACCATCATTTTGTCCATATCATCACCAGCTGCCTTTGTTGCATAGAAATGATGGCATTGTTAATAAGCAACATTTACATAATACTTTTAAAGTTTGCTATGGCTTTTATATAGCTTATCTTACTGGAAGGTCACCTTGTGAAACAGAGAAGATTCTTCAATAATTAAAGGCAAAAATATCCCTGTTCATATTCATTCCATGCTCACAGATGGTTGATTGTCTGCCATGGGCTTTCTCTATTATACCTGCTATATGTCACTGTATACATGGGGACATGATTTAGCACTCAGTATTACAATGAGGCAGTTTATAATGAAGGTTTTCTGTACCTACCACTTGGAAACTCTGCTATAAAGAAGATAATTATTTAAACTGATGGTCATTATAACAGTATTATACTATTTATCCCATGTGCCCTTTTTAAAAGTGAGATGTAATATATGGATGTGCTACAGCACCTAACTAGAGTTCTAGAATTTTTTTAAAAAGATCATTTTTTCTTTTCTTTTTTTTTTTGGATAATATCCTTTTTTAAAAAAAATTTACCTTCCATTTTAGAATCAATATTATTTATTGGTTCCAAGAGCAGTAAAAGCTAGGCAATGGGGGGTTAATTGACTTGCCCAGGAAGTATCTGAGGACAGATTTGAACCCAGGACCTTACCTCTCCAAAGTCTAGCTCTATCTATGGTGCCACTTAGCTGCCCACCCCCCCCCCCCAGACAATATTCTCATTTTAGTTTGATGTCATACATCTAATCTCAAAACTGAACCAAAGCTGATTTCTTCAAAGTTGTTCTCAAAGCAATTTTCTTACATTTAAGAATTTCCAAAATTCTTAGAGGGGCAAATATCATCATTTTTCTCAGCCCTCCTCATTCCCTTGACTCTGCCCCATCCCCCTCCTCTTGTCTTGAATCCTCTTTCCTCTTGACACTTTTATGACAGCACTCTCTTTTATTTTGCTTCTTGTCTGCCCCATCCTCCTTAGTTTCCAAAGCGTCTAAGCCTTCCTCTTAACTCAGCTGTTCACTTTTAAGATCTCAGTTGGCCTCTTCATACTTTGCATGATTAACCTAAAGGCATCCTCCACAGTGGCAAGAGTTCATTTCCCTTTTCTCAGATAACCCCTGCAAACACCCCCATAAATAGTGGAATCTGGGATGGAAAGCCAACCTTTGGGCTTGCTACAAGTCAGGTTTCTGGTCACTAAGCGGGGCCAGCTGGCTGTACAGAGAGCACAGCTTGAAGTGGTCACTTCTATTTTGGTGGGACAAGCCTCGTGTGAAAAAGGGGCGTGCTGATGAAATGGACCGGAATCCAGCCGGGGTAGAAAGTCTACTGAAAGCAGACTGCGCAGGGAAGAGAGAAGGCTTTTGACATGGATCGGGATATGGCTTAGCCTTGGCAGGAATGTTCATGATTGGCATCATAGTTTAGTAGAACTGAGAACTAAGGATAGTAAGTTTGCTCTACTGGCTTATTCTGAATGGCAGCACCTGTTCCCAAATGTTGGGTCTACTCAGGGATTTGGGTTCTAGTCTCAGATAGGTGACCTCATACAAGTTTACCTTGATGGGTCTTAGTTTCTCATCTCTAAAATGGGACTTTTCAAGATCTAAAGATCCTTTACATTTCTAACAATCGGGGTTCTTGCATTTTTCCATCTAAGGTCCCTCTTGGCACTAACAGTCCCTTTCAGCCTATGTCTTAAACTCCTCTGGTCTAAAGTCTCTTCTACTTCTAGCATTCTGTGCCATGAGGTGGCTTTTAGCTCCAGTATTTTGTTCTTTCTTTTTGGCATAGTACCTGGAACACAATATCTGGTGCATTTGTTGATCAGTCGTTTTTCAGTCATGTTTGACTCTTTGTGATCCCCATTGGGGGTTTTCATGGCAAAGAGAGACCAGGATGGTCTGCCATTTCCTTTTCCAGCCTTACGCATAATGAATGCTCCATGATTGTTGCTGTGTTACTTACCTTCTGTGGTCCCTTTTAGTTCTAACGTGTGTTTGAAATTGTTCTAAAATGTTCATGTTCTGTTAAATTCTGTTTTTTTATTATTTTCATTTTTAATTTTCCTTTCCCCTTTTCTGCTCAACAAAGCAGGTAATATGATATAGTCATATATATATTATCATATAGTACTTATTTCCTATTCATCATGTTGTAAAACAAGACACAGATTGCTCACTGTAGAGAAAAATTCATGGAGGAAATAAATGTTCATGTTCAAATATTCTCTGTCCTAGCAATCCTTTTCATCTCTCTCATTTAAATATTGAGCAGAGGGATAAGGATGGACATCTTGCATCTTTCCTCTGCTCATAGATCTAGAGCTAGAGGGGGCTTTGGAGGCCATCTAGTCTCGTCCTTTTAACTAATAAATGAAGCGTATGGTTGGCATTTAATAAATGTTTGCTGATCGGCTTCTGATGGACAACCTCCCAATGCTGTAGGTAACCAAGTTGCAGAGAAGGTGTCTACCTGCGCTGGTAGAGGGAAATTTATCACCTGGAAGTTCTCTGTAGCAAAGAAGTTGCAGGTATATTCTTTCTCCTTACTTCTATTGTGCAATGCTTTTGAGATTCTGGGGTGTCTGAGAATTTGAGAGTAAGCATTGGGTACCATTGGGTGTGAATAGGGTCAGGTTTGCCATGAAGACCATCCCATGAAGCAAGTCCTTCCCATTTCAGAATCCATTCCTTTTCTTGAAGAAGCTGCCCTCTGGGTAAGCCATCCCCCAACCAGGAGTTCCTCCTTGGGACAAGCAATCCCTTCTCCCTCCTTGCGATGGGAACTGGGAGCTTCAAAAACTCACCAGAATTTGATCGGTCTCGAACCCTAGCAAAGTGAGGGATTTAGCCAGAGAGCATATTGGTTCCAGCAGACTAGGGTAAAGTTAATTAAGGATGATTAATGAAGCATTTTCCTTCCAATGATATCTGTGACAGAACAAAGCTGTCTGAGGCTTGTCAAGCAGAATTTGAGTTGAATGAGTATTTATGTGATCAAATCTGAAGGGCTGCCTCTTGACAGAGCAAGGATTCATCAATCAATTGCAGCGGGTCGCAGCGGTGGGAAATTGGTCCAGCAGCATCGGCTTCGCTCCCATCCCCCATTTCTTCATTCAATCATCCCTCCGGCTACAATGCATCTTGTGCTCTTACCTCTGACCACCTTAAGGGCTATCAGAGAAAAGTAAAAGAGACCTCAAACATCTATTATGGGGGCAGGGTGGAGGGGATTCTCAGTCCTGCTCAAACAATTGCTTTCTTTGCAGCTGAGGCTCAATGTTCTGGGAACGGGATGCCTACTGGTTGGAGGAATTAATCGGCATTAATGATGGCGGTGCTCAGCACCTTGGTCAGAAACTATCTATCCCAAGACTGGCTCACCCTCCCCCAACGCCCAGCCATGCAACCTCATGCTGTAAACATTTTTTAAACCAAAAACAAACAAACAAAGAGGAAGTTATTGGTAGACGTGTACAAAGTCTGTTGCTTCTAAGAACAGACTATGAGAATAAAATAGCCCAAATCGAATACTAATGCTCTAGACATAATTGGACCTTTTAGTCTCTCCTTTAGCATCCTTTGAGATCAGCTCCCAGCTACCCTACAGAAATCTTGTATAGACTTCATTATTTTAATTTGAGCTCCCTGAGGACAGGGACCAATGCTACCTTTCTTTTTATTCCCAGAATTTAGCTCAGTGCCTGGCACAGAGCAGGTGTTTCATAAATGCCTTTGGAATACTGGATGATTTCAAGAAGGGTCACAGCATCTTAGGTTTCAATATAAAAGACCCCATGGGCCAGTTACTCATTTTACAAAAAAAAGAAAGAAAAAGAAAATGAGGCCCAGATTGTGTCAAATAGCAAGGAAGTAGCAGAACCAGTATTTGACCCCAGATTCTCTCAGTGTTCCTTTTATTACCCTAATCCAAGTTCCAACCCATATCTCTCCTCCCAGCCTCTCTGACAGAGGGACCGCTTAAACAATTCAATTCCATTTAGTTTTTAAATGACTTATTGCATGCTATAGTCAGAACACTGTGGGAGGTTCTAAGAGGATATACAACGTTTAAGAAATATGCTTCTGTATGGAACTTCTAGTGATGGGGAAATCAATCCTTCATAAATATCCCTCCTTTATTAATAACTTCAATTGCTAGAAATATCTTCCTTATGCTAGAACCAAACTTACAGTGTAACTATAGCCTTTCTTGGTCAAGATACTGTATATCTGATGATTCCAGTTGAGTTTATAAATAGTTCAAGAGATTATTTATGCCTCCCCGTTTTTGATCATCAGCAAATAAAATCATCATTTCTTTCTTGCATATCTTTTATACCAGTCGCTAAAAATGTTGAATCCTCCCTCTCAATGGAAATCAATCCTTGAAATCAAAATAATCTGGGTATCACTATTCTACCAGCTACAAATTCACCTAACTGCATTATTATCTCTTCATCTTATCCACTAGGATATGGGAAAGAATTTATCAATGTGTAATCCATGAAAAAAATGAAATGAATTTCATTCATTACAAATTTGTCCTTAGAAGACCCATGCAAGTTCCTAGTGATCACTGGTTTCTGTTCACCTATCATCTGTTTAGTCATTCAGTCTAGAGTTTGGGGGTTTGATGCCTGTAAGTTTGTAAGCCTGTAGTTTCCAAGATCTAACTTTCTCCCCCTGCCTTTTTTTTTTTTTAAATCTGGACAACATTTGCCCGTCTCCAGATTTCTGGCACTTCTTCTGCTTATCATGATTTCTCAAAGATTACTGACAGTTCTCCCTTAGAAGATTATCAGATGGTAGGTTTGAAAGGGTGGTTCTCACAGCTGGTGGGATATTTATCACATCAATGACAGAAGTTTTGCTTTAAAAAGCCTTCTGATTGTCATGACTGAATTTCCCATGGAGAGACCCTACTTGCCAGCCGTGGTCCACAAGACCCTCATTTTACCTGACTCATTCATCACTATTGGTAAGTGGAACAACTCTCACACAGCACCACACACAGACAGGTGCTTAACAAATGTTTTTTCACCACTATGTCATTCTTTTCCCATAAACTCTGAAAGATGACTACATACACCCCCCCTACTCCAACTTCACCTATTGCAAAATTCATTTTTCCTTTCCTCTTTGAGAATTAATAGTCAAGCCTGAACTTATGTGCAGATTACTTAGTGACTGGTTGAGTGAGATTTTAGGGTTTCTAGGAAGTCATCTCTGACTTCACAAACTCCGTGATACCTGAGGGTCTCCTAAAAGGAGAAAAATCTAAAAGACGAGTTTGATCTTAAAATGGAAATCTTTCTTTATGTAGGATTTTTTCTTCTTTTAAACCTCTAAGTCTAACTAAAATGTTCATTGGACATCTTATTGGAGGTCTAGATCTGCAAGGGAACTCTAAGACAATTAAGTCTAATTTTAATATTTTTAGATATGGAAACTGAGGTCCAATTTCACCTAAGCTGTAAGTAGGAGAGGTGGGATTGGAACTTCGGTACTCTGACCCTCCAGCCAATACTCTTTCACTATAACAACTGCTCACTGGAGCCATAAAGAAAATCTGATCCCTTACCAATGAACCAGCTTTCTGAGCCTTTCTAATACATTTAGGCTGGCGTTCAGATGAGACATAATAACTGTCATCAGGTCTATAGTCCTAGACTCTCCAGCTTGGTAGAACTTTTCTGAGTTTGGGCTTCCCTGAGATGGAGTGTGAGCACTTAGGGGTCATCTCTATGCTCCAGTCAGGCATTTTCAGGAGGAATTTAGTGGATGATTTTGTCCACAATCCTCTTTAAATGTGACACCCCAAACTGTACCTCTGGAAGGTACCCAGGAAGGGTCAGAGGAAGGCAGAACGTAGCGGATTTCCAACAAACTCCTCATTCTCAGAGTTCATTCCCCCCACCGTGGATTTGAACTCTCGTGAGCTGCTAAACAGCTGCGGCATCAAGGACAGTTTTCAGAGCATGTGAGTATTGTTGCCAACTGGAGCATTAGTTTGGTTTTGATGAGCTTGCAAAAAATCTTTGGAGAATATTTATTTTCACTCTTAAATGTCATTTGTTATATATGGTCAGAATGCATCCACCAGACAGTGGCCAGGCATTCCATACTAAGGACTGGTTACGAGGACAGTCATTAAAGGCTCTGGGCAGGTTGGGGAGATCATTTGATTTCATCATTGTTTGAGAAACATCAACATTGTGGCTACTTTGGGGAATTCCAGTATTTGGAGACCGTTTAGTTAGTTAAGAGAGGTGGGATGGCAGAATGGAAATCGCCATGGGCTGGAAACCTGGGTTCAGACGTGTCTCTAATACTTATTTACCTGTTGTGTATTCCTTAGTAAGTCATTTAACTTTTATTTATTCTTTTATTGAACTATGAAGTGGGGATGATCATAGCCCGTCGACTGCAGGTTGTTGTGACACTCAAATGAGATAATGTGCTAAAGTCCTGTGTAAATATGGAAGCTAGGCTGGCATTTTCTTCCTACATTTCCCTCTTTCGAGGTTCTATCAGTATTCTGGAGGGGATGGAGCTGGCTTCCCAGGTCCTTCCACTCAGAAAATGACATTAGCACCCCGAATACATAAACAGCGGAGTACTATCTTCAAATGAATAACAGTGAATGAATGGACAGGAAGCATTGGCCCAATGGAGAGGGAATCATCAGGAACTGAGTTTGAATCCTACCTTTGGACCCTGCTGACTGTGGGAGCCCGGATGAGTGGACTTCTCAGCACCTCAGGCAGCATTCTTAGTTGCTCTGCATTATTGAGGCCATTGTCTCATTAGCAGTTGTAGTCCCAGTTCCAATAAAGCCAAGAGGAATCAATGAATGGTGATGACTGATGTCTCTGTATGTTTGAGCTTTATTGATGATACTCTATCACTAACATCCAATGTCCCAAGATAGCTAAGGTGAGTTAGGGAATCTATCCATCAATTATTTAAAAAATGGGCACACACCATTTCTAGTTTACTATCTAACACTGCTCAGTGCAAATGAGAGGGGGCTCTTACATGCTTTATTGGATGTAACCTTTGCCATATGCTAAACTTAGGAGAAGCATCGGTGAAAACATCTGACCACGAGGAAAAAAAATCCATGAGTTCATCAAAAGGAACCTGGATCTTATTGACTAAGTGTAGCTATGTCAATCTGTCAACAAG
Organism: Monodelphis domestica; assembly: GCF_027887165.1. NCBI lineage: Eukaryota > Metazoa > Chordata > Mammalia > Didelphimorphia > Didelphidae > Monodelphis > Monodelphis domestica. Next base: position 31,110,646 of record NC_077234.1, on the reverse strand, counting down.
CATTTATTTAGCACCTACTGTGTGCCAGACACTATACTAAATGCTGGGGATTTTTTAAAAAGTCCATTATTTTGATACAATAGTTGTTCATATTGGTGTCCACTCATCTTAGGAAACACATCAAGGAACACCATGAAACTAGAAGCAGGGGATGTTCCATTGAAGTCCTCTGATAATTCCTTTTGTCACAGAGGTACTACTGGGTTTGGGGAGACTATATTGGGAGGTTCTAACAGCTCCACCCAAGCAGGAGAGGGAGAGGCTAAATATAGACTCAACAATGTTTGTCTCTGATTTGAGGACAACCAATATAGTGCCTGGAAAAGACCCATTTCTAATAAATAATAATAATAATGACAACACTTTTATTGATCATCTCATGTGATCCTCAAAACAGTCCTGTGGATTAGGTGCTCTATTAATCCCATTTTACAGATAGGAAAACTCAGAGTTAGAGCATTTAAGCCAATTGCCCAACATTATATAGGTATATAGAGGCAGAATTTGAACTCAAGTCTTTCTGATTCCAAGTCCAACATTCTATTTACTATATTTCCTAGCTTCCTTTTCTAGAAGATTGGTTTCTGAGTGATGGATGTTTTTAGTCCTAGTCATTTATGGAAACCACTTGCTCAAGTGTTCAGGGTTATGTGAAACATTGGTAGATAGAGGACCTACAGTAATAGAATTGTGGATTCAATCTAATTTAATGATTCTTAATCATCTACTAAGTACCAGTAAGTGCTGAAGGTGGAGAGAGAGAGATAAAGAGAGAGAAAAAGAGAGAGGAATAGAGGGGAGTGAGAGAGAGAGAGAGAGAGAGAAAAGAGAGAGAGAGAGTGTTGAAAAAGTCTTCCCTTAAGATATTTTCATTCTACTAGAGTATATGGGCAGAAGTAAATTTCTCCAATCAATATAGAGTTTTATTGTTTTAATTGTTGGGTTGTTCTAGTTGCGTCTGACTCTTTGTGATTCCATTTGTGGTTTTCTTGGCAAAGATACTGGACTAGTTTGCCATTTTCTTCTCCAGATCATTTTACAAATGAGGAAACTGAGGCAAAAAGGGTTAAGGAACTTTCCCAGGATCGCAGAGATAGTAAGTGTCTGAGGTACTAAGTAGGTATTCATCTTGACCCAGATGTGAGAATGAACTGGCTTTCTTGACCCTTTAAAAGTAATGTTTCTTCTGCAAAACACATAGTAGTTGCTTACACAATATATATTAAGCTACAGTGACTCTTTTCTTTTTTGGTTAAGACTTGCCATTTAAACAGGGCAGGGAACTCCCAATATGGAAAACTCTATCCCCTGATGCCAACCAGCAACTTGCATGCAAATGATAGTGATGGAGAGTTGCCTAAAGCATAGAGACATCCCACTAATGCTTAGGTTAGCAGCAAGACTCACACATTATAAAAAATTGCCCTTTATCTCCCTCTATCACCTCTCCGTATTCCTTGAGAAGGCAAGAAATACAGCACTAATTACATACATACACATACATAATCATAAAAAGCATATGTTGTGGGGAAAAAAAAGAAAAAGAAAGAGAAAGAAAAAAATGCCCTTGATGTGCCACTGTGGATCAGTTCCCCAAAACCCAAATCAATGTGGGGTAATTAATTGGGAGAACTAGAAGAATGCTTTGAAATTCACTGTATTCTACCCTCCTGGACCCTTTCTGGGATTCTGGGTATCACCTTTGAAGAGGGCTCTGAGCCTCTCTTCCATGAGTCCCCTGCACAACTGCCTTGTGGAATTGAATATGGTGCAAGTCATATGTAACTCCCCTTTGTTTTTCTCTCCTGCCTTGCTCCATAGGACACATCTCCTCAGAGACCTATTCGGGGGGTGTCTGGTCCTCTTCTGAACAGCTCCGAAAAGAGCCTTCCCTTCCCTCCATGTCTCCCATCCTCCCCCACCCAACGTTATTATTTACTCCTCAGTTGACCTGTAAAAATGGTACTGATCTTTAACTTGAGTCCTGGGTGTTTATATTTAGATTATCACCAAGTGCTCTTCTCTTGGTGCCCAGATAGGCGCTCACTATTTCTGTGTGCACAGCAGGCTTAAAAATTGACTGTCTAAATATTTAACCAGTGTTATTTTAAAGAATTTCATTATTTATCTTCTTTATGATTTATATTATCACATTCTGTGTCTGTAGTTATGGTTTATCATAAGCAGCCCATCTGCTCCAACAGCCAACTTGGAACCTTCATGTAAGATGCGTCCCACTATCATAAACATGACAAAAGATAGATTACATTTAGTCTTTCTCCATGTTTAACCAATTTAATTTGTTTCCTATGCAGAAGAGGCTCTAAATTTACTTAATATATGTTAGCACTTAGGGACATGGTTAGGAACACTACTAGGGTCTTAACCTATTCGTAAATAAATGAGAAGATTCCTGTCGGAGTGAAAGAGAGAGAGAGAATTTATGTCAAACAATCAGGAATTTAATACATCGTGCTCTATTAGGATGTCCAGTTTGTGTACATACTCTTAAGGCATGATTACGAATAACTTCACTTCCTATAAACAATGTGACTGGAGAAATTACTCACAGATACAACCAAAAGGGGAAGAAAGGTAGGGCATTTTCACTGCAGCCAATGAGTAAAGCACTTTCCCTGAAAAGGTTAAAAATAGAGGGGTGGTTGTGTGGCCAAAATATTTGCCTTGGTTGGGCCAGTTTGCAAAAGAATTCTCAAGAATGCTCAAAGAGATTGCGCTTGACTTCTCTTCATCATAATGGCCTCTCGAAAGAGGGATGGGTTTTGTTTTGTTTTTTTTGGTTGGTTGGTTTCGTTTTGCTTTTTGCTCCTGAAGTTAGGGTGCCAAAATAGAAACATAATAAATAAACTGTGTGATTTGCAGGACATGGACAGTACCCTACAAAAGGGGGCTCTGTCCCCCTCTCTTTCCCTGGAGTTGGGAGAATGAGGCTCACTCCTACCCCATTATTTTTTTTTCTCTAGACACAAAATTTCCTAGTTCATTTGAGAGTGAATCTGTGGCTCAAATGACCACCTGAGTGAAAGGATTTTATTTTATTTTATTTTAAATAATTATGCTCGATTTCTCTTGGCCTCCTTTTGAAGGGGAAGTAGAGGACTTTTTGAATGCAATATGGAGTCACTCATTTTTTACTTTTAAGGTAAAGGGTGTCTGCCCCGTGATTAGTAGGGGAGTGTGGGTGATTAACTGTTAAGGAAATACAGTTCTCAGTGATCTATAAAGCTGTTTCTTCCAAAGTTATAGATTCATTGCTTGGAAGTGCTAAATACGTGTTGTTCTAGGGCCATAGAAGCCATGAATACTAAAAATACACATGAACATATTTCTCTGACGATGATTTATTACAAAACAATTTGGGACTAATACATTCACATTATGGGATGCAAATACAAATGTGGCATAACTGTTGGGCTTTTAGAATGAAGTGTCATTGCTTAGGAAAATATGGGCCCAGTTGGAGCTTCATCATGGCACTGGAAGCCTAATTTGGGGAGCGTGGATGAGTGATGTTGTAACTTGTAACAGTTTGGTGCCTAAATTCTGTAATAGTGAAGAAAACATTTCCTGTTGATGTCACCAGTACCCTAAAGGTCTTGTGTATTAATCAGAATAGAGGATTGTGAATGGCAACGGTTGGCCATTTGGTTGGTGGTTGAAGGTCATGCACAGATCAGTCTGTGGACCAAAGGGCAGGATGGTGAACAAAAGACTGAAAAAAAAAACAAACCAACAAAAACCATGACTACAATCTCTACCCAGAGAGCAGGCGTCTTGTTTTCTCTGTAATGAAGCATTGTGTAGTACTTGTATAAAGAGTAACACCAGACACTTGAACACTGGAACAAGCTGGAACTGGGGATTCTTGTTGCTTGGGAAAATCCAGTTGATCAGAGGGGTGGGTGGGAATAGTCTGTCGTAGATGGGCGCCATGATTCTGGCAGTCTACTCAAGCATCTTCATCATGGCCTGACACCTCTAATCTTCTCACCCCCCAACCCCTAAATGTTGTTATGTGACAATCTGGAGATTGTTGGTAGTAGCTTGAAAGAAGAGGACCAGGGTCATAGGACCTTTAGTGGGAGTCTTCTGACTCCAGGTAAAGCAGGGATGGAACAAAGGACTTCTTCTAGGGCTGAAGCATCCTTCCCCATTCAGGTTTTGGCTACTTCGGTGCTGAGCAAAGCCCTGCACAGATCAGCACACCCTAGTTACAGCTCTGTATACCAGTACCATCTTTCCATATCTGGTTCTTGATGGAAACATACATAGTCTGTAGCTTGGTCAATAATGGAAAAGATAAGTATGAGACAGAAATGGGGAGGATGCTATTGGCTGTTTTCTTTGCTTAACTCTATTTCTTCTTCTTCCTTCTCTCATCATTTCCTTTCTTTTTCCCCTTCCCCAAATTTAACTGTTTTCCATTTTCATCTAACATGGAGAGGCAATGCGGTATATTGGAAAGAATGCTGGAATTTGAGTCAGAAGTTACAGGTTCAAATCCCACTATTAACAGTTTGACCTTGGCTAATTCACAAACACTCTAGACCTTAGTTCCTTCAGAAAATGAAGGAATTATGCTAGATATTCTCTTAGATCTTTCTCTGGCTCTAATTCTATGAACCTAACTTTTCTAGTGTTAAATATACTATGCTACAATCCCTCCCTGCCCCACACTTTTTAAACTTTACCCTCTATCTTAGAATCAATACTATGTATTGGTTCTAAAGCACAAGAGCAATAAGGGCTAGGCATTTGGGGTTAAGTGACTTGCCCAGGGTCACACAGTACCGTCCCCTTTTCACTCATTTAAAAAAAAATTCCTTCTCTTCCTCCTACAACTTTTCCCATGTCCTATTATCTTTGATGAAAAGAGACATTGGATGAGATCATAAAGTCTATTAATGTATCTATCTGTTTGATATAATTAAGGAAACTTTGTTAAGAAAAGTGCTTTTCCCACTTGGATTGGTACTTAACATCTTGTAGGTTTGAATGCAGAATGATGTTAATGGAGAGATTTCTTTTTTCTTTTTCTTTTTTGGATAGGACCTGAAATCTTGTCAGGGTAGGGTGTTTCTGGGAGGGATGTTTCCTGCCAACAAAGACTGGCACTACCTTTAGTCTTAACAGCTAGTGCTAAGGCACCTAGGTGGTACCATCGATTAAGACTGCTGGATCTGGAGTCAGGAAGATCTGATTTCAAATGTGACCTCAGATGCTAGCCATGTGACTTTGATCAATACATTAACTGCCTCAGTTTCCTCAATTATAAAATGGAAATAATAATAATACATACCTCCCAAGGATATCATGAGGATCAAATGAAATATTAATTATAAAGTGTTTAGTGCAATTCCTGGCACATTGTAGGTGTCATGTCAATGTTAGTTATTGTCACTATTATTATTATTATTATTATTATTATCTGACACAGTGTAAGAGTCAAAGTCAGAAAGAACTGAGTTCAGATTCTGCCTCAGATACTTACTAGCTATGTGACTCTGGGAAAGTCATCTAAACCTTTGCAGGAAGCAGTTTCCTCATCAATAAAATAATAATAATATTGATATTGATGATAGCACCTAAATTCCCAGAGTTGTTGTGAGGATAAAATGAAATATTGTTTGCATAAAGCTCAGCAAAATTTAATGAACTATATAAATGCAAGTATTATTTTTGTCATCATTATTAATCATTGCTTATAGGATCACATCATATGTGTTAGAGGTAGAACTTGAACTCAAGACTTCTGAAACCACAGAGGCTCTAATTTATTCTATACCATGCTATCTCCCCAACTTAGATCAATATTCCAGCTACTATTCTCACTAATAGAGATATATTTCCACAAATCTAGCATATTCAAGAGATTATTTTTCTGATATAGCAGGAGGTGAAAAATAAACAAGAAGTATACGTTCAGGCTCAGGGGGTAAAGGATGAAGAGAAAATAGGGAGAGAAAAAAAGACGGTTTCATCTTGGTGGTAGAATTAGGATCCTGGCTAAGAGTTTTAATAAGTCTGTTATTTGCACGTGCATACAGACACACACATACACACACTCTCTCTTACCCTCCAGGAATCTTTGTAGAAGTACATTGTCAGAGAAGAAAACAAATGAGTCTCAGAGTGTCAAATAAATGTTTTATTTCATCCTGTTCCCTATTTACCCAATGTGCATACCATTTGATTTTCCATTGCTACTGGCACTTCTGGAAAGATGGAGTCTCCTGTTGTATTTCATTAGGATCAACCAATCAGCTAACAAACATTTATAAAGAATTTACTAGGTGCCAGGCATTGTGCTAAAAGCTAGAGCTATAAAGAAAGGCAAAAGACAGTTCCTGCCCTCAGGAGTTTATCTGTTAACAAAAGAAGGGACAGCAAATAAATATGTACATACAAGCTGTATACAGGAGAAATTGGAGGTAATCCCTGGAGATGTAAAGACTAAAGGAAGAATAAATGCTTCTGATGATCACTCTGAGTTTCTAATCCCATAGAGCTGCCATCTTCCTAGAGGATCCTCCTTCTCCAACCTAATGTGGGTAGTTAATAGAAAAGTGGGATTTGAACCTAACTCCTTTGTTTCTTGTGCCTCCATCCTTACCATCCTTCACTGCCTTTCTTTGGATCAGGAAAACAATGGTTTATTTGGCAACTGCATTATTTTTTCAGAAGAATGGCACAAAAACCGGTGTGTGTCAGTCAGTCATCAGGGAATGACAGTGAGTATCTCCAGAGAGCTTGGCATGAAGTACTTGGAAACATACTAAATGATTTGTGACCTTAATAAGTTTACATTTTAAGAGGTGATATCAAATGGTTGAATATAAACAAGTAGAGCAGAGGGTAGAGATAGGGTGTGTGTGTGCGTGTGTGTGTGTGTGTGTGTGTGTGTGTGTGTGTGTGTGTGATGGGGAGGGGGAAGTTGACCCCTAGTTAGAAGGAAGAAAGAAGGAGAAAGTCCAAGGAGATTAGTTCAAATTTCACCTCTGACTCTATTGACCTCAGTGACTTTGGGCAAATCGTCACCCCTAGGCATCAATTCTCTTATCTATAAAATGAAGGAATTGGATTAAATGGCTTTGGGAGCCCTTTCTAGCTCTGAAGCTATGGCATTCCTGCCTTTGAGTTGATCTGAACAGTGTTGGAAGGAGTCTTTTTTGGAGTTTAAATCCCATCAGAGGGTTTAAATCCCAGCTCACATTTACTGTCCACATGACCTTGAGCAAGTCAAGTTGATTCTCTGGTCCTTGGTTTATTCATTCGTAAAATGAGGAAAAGAATATCACCTGCCCCACAGGTTGTAGTAAGGATCAAAAGAGATGTAAAGCAACTTTAAAGCCTGATGTCAATGAAGCTATTCATCTTATTATTACAAAAGTCTGACTGGCATCCGTCTGAGTCTAATTTATGGAAGGACAACTCAAATTTGTAGAAATCTTGTTACTCCATAGAGCTAGCTAATATTTGCCCACAGATGCACAGTTTCAAACAACTTCTTCCCATATTAAGTTTATACATGCTTTTCTTTAACAGAAAACAGGTATGTCTGTTCCACTTTCTTTTCTTTAATCCTCCTCCCTGCCCTCCCCACCAAAAATTCTAAACCAACAAATTTACTGGAGTGAAGCCAAATAGGAATTCTGCTTACTGTTTATGATCAAAATTTTCTCCCCCTCTAGAATCACTGAAAGAATTAAATCTAGAGTTCCACACCCATGTATTTCTTGTTCTTCATTCTTATCCTCTCTCTCTCTCTCTTCTCTCTCTCTCTCTCTCTCTCTCTCTCCTTCTCTCTCTCTCCTTCCTTCGCCCCCCCTCTCTCTTTCTCTCTGTCTCTGTCTCTCTGTCTCTCTCTGTCTCTGTCTCTCTGTCTCTGTCTCTGTCTCTCTCTCTCCGTCTCTCTCTCTCCTTCCTTCCTTCGCCCTCCCTCTCTCTCTCTCTGTCTCTCTCTGTCTCTCTCTGTCTCTCTGTCTCTCTTTCTCTCTGTCTCTCTCTATCTCTCTCTATCTCTCTCTCTCTCTGTCTCTGTCTCTCTGTCTCTCTCTCTCTCTCTCTCTCTCCTTCTCTCTCTCTCCTTCCTTCGCCCCCCCCTCTCTTTCTCTCTGTCTCTGTCTCTCTGTCTCTCTCTGTCTCTCTCTCTGTCTCTGTCTCTGTCTCTCCGTCTCTCTCTCTCCTTCCTTCCTTCGCCCTCCCTCTCTCTCTCTCTGTCTCTCTCTGTCTCTCTCTGTCTCTCTGTCTCTCTTTCTCTCTGTCTCTCTCTGTCTCTCTCTATCTCCATATCTCTCTCTGTCTCTCTCTCTCTCTGTCTCTCTCTGTCTCTCTCTCTCTCTCTCTCTCTCTCTCTGTCTCTCTCTCTCTCTCTCTCTCCATCTCTCTCTCTCCTTCCTTCCTTCGCCCTCCCTCTCTCTCTCTCTGTCTTTCTGGATCCTGTTTCAAATCCTATATTGCCATGGAGCAGCTGGTAGTATTTAGTAACCACCTGTACAAGTAGTGCTGTTTGCAATGGAAGAAAATTTAGCTTACATAAGGGAAAAAACTGGAAGGTGTTGGCTTTTCCATTTTTATTTGTATTTGTGTACATTTTCCAACTCATTGATGAATGTCCTGTTAAGTGAAACTGAACTCCCTGGCAAAGCAGCAGAAACAGTGCGGTATCATAGGCGTTTGTTTCGGAACGGTTTGGTTGAATTGAAGCTCTTTCGGGCAGGTGAGAGGTTGATAGTCTCCAGGAAGAGGCTCTTGAATTCTGTAATGGGGGTGAGAATGGTACCTATTGAATAGCAAAATCCTGCTATGCTTTTTCCAGGCATAGTTCCCATTAAAGGCCAGGCCCTGGATTCCATTGACAGAGTTGCTTAATCAAGTAACTTGGGAGCTAAAATACTCTGGCAAATAAATGATTGCCCCTCTTGCTTTTAAAAGAATCTGTCTCCTTTGTTTGGTTATTTAATTTGTTTATAGGACCAGAGAAAGACTCGAGCAAAAGGAAGTCTTTCACTGAGATTGAGGGAAGGTCCCTGGGATTTGGGGCACATCATCTTCTGGAGGGCAAATGCATGAGATCACGGGGTGCTTCAGTTTGTTATCTTGAAGTGACTTGCCCAGGAAGACCCTTAGCAACAACTGTGGTTTAGGAAGCTAATGAAAGCTCTTATAATAATAATTCTATTGATGTGACTAAATGCATAGGGACTGGCAAAACGCATTCTATGATCACTTATTTATGGAGAGGAAGAATGCTTCTTGGATAAATGAGAATATTCCCTTCTAGTTACTCTTAAAGAGAGACTCAATTTAATCAGTATTTATGGAGTACCTATAAATCACAGTGTGGACTTAGCAACTACAGGAATCAGAAGGGAAGTATAAGGTGTCGCTCCATCTTCGAAGTTTTTATTATTGAACTGGGGTGATGGAGCATGCAAGAGTGAAATAATTGAATAGTCATAGGACCAACATTCTGCACCCATAAAGGACCTCAGAGGCTATCTAGTGCCACCCTCCTTATTTTACAGTTGAGGGACTGAGACCTGGAGAGGATAAGTTGCCCAGAGTCAGGTAAATACAAGCTGCTTTTCTTCTCCTATTCTATTTCACTTTGGCAGCTAGGTGGCACAGCGGCTAGAGCGCCAGCCCTGCAAGCAGGAAGACTCATCTTCCAGAGTTCAAATCTGGCTTCAGACACTTCCTAGTTGTATGACTCTGGAAAAGTTCCTTAACCCTGTTTACCTCAGTTTCTTCATCTGTAAAATGAACTAGAGAAGGAAATGGCAAACCACTGCAGTGGTTTGGACAGTATCTCTGTCCAAACAATCCTCAAATGAGACCACCAAGAGTTGGATACCATTGAAACAACCGATAGTATTTTGTTTAGTTATCACAACAGTTACTGTGGATTTAACTAACATCTCATTGATGTTAGTTAGAAAGAACTTTTGATGCTAATTGTTGAATCCAGGTCTTGTCTCCAACCTTCAGTGTTACATCTCCAGTTGCCTGTTGCACATCCCAAACTAGAAATCTTGTAGACGTCTTAAATTCAACACATCTACAACCACTCTCTACTGTCTTCTTAACTTCCCTATGACTATTGAAGGTAAATCTTCCTGGTCACTCATTTTGCAATACAGGTACCATCCTGGACTTCTTCACACTCTCTCACTCCTCATATCCAATCACATGTCAAATCTTATCCTTCCTACTTTAATAACATCTCTCATATATACCCCCTTGTCTCCCCTGACTCTGCCAACACTCTGGCGGTGACCTCATCCATCATCTCATGCCCAGATTATTACAAATAGTCTGATGATCGCTCTGCTCTCTCCTCCCATCCCTCCCCCACTCACTCAACTGTCAAATTGATCTTCCTAAAGTACATGGTCTGATCATGTTATTTATTCCTTATCCTTTCCCCAACCCATTCAATATACTCCCTATTACCATCAATATTAAATATAAAATCCTCTAGCTGTGTTTTTTTTTAACAAAAAAGAGTTGTAAAATGGTGCATACCTTTTGACCCAGTAATAACATTATTAGATTTCCTAAGATAATCAAGGAAAAAGGAAAAGAAACTATCTCTTCTAAAATATATATAGCATCTCATCTAGTGGTGGCAAAGAACTGGAAACCAAGGGGATGTCCATCCATTGGGGAATAGCCCAATAAATTGTGGTATATGCATGTGATGAAATACTCTTACACCGTAGGAAATGATGAACAAGATGATCAAAAAAACCTGGAATAAGTTGTTAATCCTCTACTTTCTTTTAAATCCCTTTATAACCTGACCCCTTTCTACCTTTCTAACTTTCTTATACTCTCTTCACCATTTCCTCAAACCAGTGACACTAGCATCCTTGTAGTTCTGTCTCCCAGCTCTGGCCATTGTCACCAGCTGTCCTCCATGTCCTCCTCCTTTCTGCACCCTGGCTCCCCTGATTTCAAGTCTCAGTATATCACTTTCTTGGTATGTAGTTCACACCACAAATGCTATGTGCCTTATGAGAACTGAGAAATCAGTGTAGGCTGCTGCGATTAGGAGGACCATTTATGGAGGGGGACAGAAAAATAGAATCTGGACCCTTGGAAGAAAAGAAGTCATTTCAGAAAGAATGAGGAACACCAGCAAAGGCACAGAGAATCTGAACAGGAGTGGTTTGCTTTCAAGGGAGTGAGTTAGGATGAATTGGTTAGAGCGATGGTTATCACGATGCTAACACTACTTTTATCATTATGTTCCCAACTCTCACTCTATAACACTGGAGGATCCAAATTCTATTAACAATGGAGAATTAAGCCTAAACAGATTGGAAGAAACCAGTTTGTTGAAGGCCAAGAAAGACTGACCAAAGAGCTGGTATTTGACATTGGGGGCAACTGGGAGTAGAGAAAGGCATTGAGTAATTTTGAGGGTGAAAGCAATAATGATACAAGTAGTGTTGGCATCAGTAACAGCCGGACGACTGAGATTGCCCTAGTATGTCAAAGTCTGCAATACAGATGGTCTCATTTGTAAACTCTCTTCAAGTAGTATACAAAGTAGGATGGAAGAGGTTAGACCAGAGAACTCATCTATCTGAATGCTAGAGATATCAGTGAAAACTTAGGAGAGACTCATTTATATCTTGATGGAATAAGTGAAATAAAATGCCATCCAGTTAGAGTAGAAAAATGATTTCATTGCCCAAAAATGTCTATAGGAAAAGTAGAATAGGGCTATGTACTAGATCTGTGATCTAATTCCCATAGGGAACTCCCAGATGAGAAAACTCCCTCTCTCAAATGAGGTTATTGCCTTTTCTACAATTGATACTCAAAAAGACTAGCCTACAAAACGAAGGAATTAAGTGATTCTCCCAGGGTGACATTGTGAGTATGTATCAGATATATGGGTTGCTAGGTGGCTTAATGAATAAAGTCCTAGAGTCGGGAAGACCTGTGTTCAAAGCTGATCTCAGACACTTACTAGCTGTGTGACTCTAGGCAAGTCACTAAACCCTGTTTGCCTCAGTTTCCTCATCTATAAAATGTACTGGAGAAGGAAAGGCAAACCCATCTTTGCCAAGAAATCCCCAAATGAGGTGACAAAATGCCTGATGTGGTTGAACAACAGCAAAAACAGAAGTGTTCCTGGTTTTCAGGCCAACTCTCCATCCATTAGGACACCCTGCTTGCTGATATCATATTGTCCTTTGCAATATCCCTGCATCCACCATTGTTCAGCCGCTGGACTCCATCGCTATTGTTCCATTTCCCCTCAGGCTATGTTGACAGTAGGTCAGAGACCTGTCCACTAGCTATCTGGAGCTCATCATCTTATTGGTTCTGGATATTTAATACTGTGATACTTCATTTATCCAGCCCCAGTAGGGAAGGAAATACTCTACCAAAGCGTATTTTCTAGAAAACTGGACCTGGCTCTCTCTCTTCAAGACTCAGCCAACATCTCACCTCCTAAAAGAAACCTTTCCTGATCCCCCTTAGAGCTAGTAGAGTCTTTATCAACTCTCTCCAATTTATTTTTTTGCAGCTATTTAATTTCTTGAGGCTTCTTTCCTTCATTAGACAGTGAGACCCTTGGAGAGCCTGGATTCCCTTTGCCTTTCTTTGTAGACAGTTCTTAGGGTGTCTGGCAAATAGTGGGTGCTTAATAGATGCTTCTTGCTGCCCTGCTGACCCACAGACAAAGGGAACAAAGCTTTAATAGGTTCATTATTGAAGATGGAAAGAACAATTCAATGAATGAATTGCTGTGGATATACAGCCCTCTTGGTCTCTACACTTATTCTACTTGGCAATGATGTGTTTATTTGTTGTACTTTTTCCTTTCCATCCTGAGAGTCATCACAGCATGGCGGGAAGACAGCTAAGCCAACCTTGGAGTCAGGAGTATCTGTAAGAGCATGTTGGGAGGGATTTGATTGACAGAAGTAGACTGTTGGAGTGGGGAGCAAAGGAGCCTGGGAAAGATCCCAGGAAGAAAACATTCTGAACCTCATGCTCTTACAGTGTCCAAATTCAAGTCTTGCCTCTGAAGCATGACCCTGGGATAATTATTTAACCTCCTAGAGTTCTAGGTTATCCTCTAAGAGCAAGTACCAATTTTCATTGGTAGACTGAGTTTCTTCCTCTGGGAGTTTCATAGATAAAAGTTGCAGATTCCAACCTCGTTTTGCTGGTGTGTCTGCAGCTTTTCCCCAAACTCTTCTGTTTTTCTGCTTCTAATTTGATAGGGGCTCAGGAACCAGATGATTGTGATTGTTAAAATTATTTATAAAATAAATGTAAATAGGTGCTGAGTGACTGATTCTCCTAGGAGTAAAATCTACACGTTTTTGTGCATGGATTTTATGTTCTCCTTCCGTTTGGTTACCTAGTGGTCTTTTTTTGCTTGTTTTCTGGTTGTCAGGGATATTTCCAGGAGCGGAGGTGGTCTCCAGATAAGTGAGGTGTTTCTGGACTCATCCTCCCCTCTTTTGTTTCCACCAGCAGGATCACAAAGCCATTGAGCTCCACTGTGTCCCCTGGTGCATCCGCAGATGATTATATCTTTATCAGTTATATGGCAGTCATCATATGGATTTAGCCCAACGGAGCGTTGCAGAAAGAAAGTGCTAAGCATTATCATGAAAGTCTGCTGACGTTTTATAATAGTTGTTAATCTTGGCAGCCTGATTTTCATATATTCATCTCTGCCAAATGCCTTTCAGCTAAGTTACTTTCTGGAGTAATTAATTGTGAACAGACCAGCCATGAGAACGCTGCTTGTACTCAGAATTTGAATCCCTTTCACAGTCGCCCATACCGAGATGCCTTGGAGCCTTTTGGCCTCTTCTTCCTGCTTCCCGCTTTCCCTAGCTTGGAGACTTTCCTGGACAGATGAAGATGTGGTTTACTGTTTAAGCAGGCTCGGCAGTATTTATAGCCTTGACAAATTCGGGATTCGGGCAGTCCTAAGTGGAACCCCTTCTTATTTCCGAACCTTTCTATTAAACTGAAGAAGAGTCTGGGGGTACCGGGGGACTCCAGACTCAGAACAAGCCAGCAGAGGGACAGGGCTGCCAATAGAGCCCAGTTTGCTTTCAAAGGGGGCACAGCGGGCTGAATGAGGACAGTGGTAATTCCGGGGCACTCTGCCATAGTCAAAACATGTTTGGAGTATTCAGTCCAGAATGCAATGGTTTAGAGAAGACATTGGCCAAGAGGAAGAGCATCCAGAGGGATGTTGGGGGAACTGAAGACTGTGCTCTTGCTAAGATTAGCTATAGGAACTGAAGAGAAAGGCCAGTGATAGGATTGTTATTCAGTTGTGGCTGACTCTTTGGGACCCCTTTGGGGATTTTCTTGGCAGAGATACTGAACTGGTTTGCCATTTCCTTCTCCAGCCACCATTTTACAGATGGAGAAACGGAGAAAAGCAGGGTGAAGTGACTTGCTCAGGGTCATACAGCTGAGTCAGTTTTGAACTTGGAAAGACTGATTCCAGGTCCAGCACTTCCATATAATAGTAAATGTTGAATAACCAGACTTCCAAAAAAAAAAAAGGACATTTGCCTATTTCTGAGGTCTAAATGCTCACACTAAAAATTTGTCAATTCACTCTTGTGAGCCAATTTGAGGTGGTGTAAAAATTATATTTTATGAGGCTTATTAAGGAATAAAGAAGATACAAAATAAAAACCACGTGCCCATGGCTGATTAGCCCATTTAAAATCCCCACACTTAGCTTACCACTATACTTGCTACATCTTTGCGAAGGAAGAGAAGAGAGTGTGGGAGATGTGTTACTGCCAGTTAAATACAAATTGTGATCTCGCCTATGTGGAGACTCAGGTGAGATTATAGGGAATTCTGGGAAATACCAAGGACTTCTGGGGAATGAAGTCTAGGGTTCAAGATCTCCATTTATACAGGGGCTTCATCACAACCCTGGTCAGGAGAGACATGATAACTCTCTGAAAGTCTTTAAAGGAGTTCCAAGTAGAAGAAGGGAGAATCTTGTTCCAGGTTGGTCCCGATGGGCAGAAGTGGGAGCATTGTGGAGAGGGCAGTTGGAAAGAGTCAGATTTCAGCTCCATCTGAGGAAAGAATTCCCAACAATCAGAGTTTGTTGTTGGTTTTGTAGAAAGAATTCTTGTGTGGGGATGGTCCAGACTAGCCAACCTCTAAAAATCCGAAGGCCAACCCCGATATGTTCTGACTCTACATGAGAAATACTGGGTAGCTTTGAGTCTTCTACTCCAACGTCTCCAATGAGAGGCAGCCCGGTTACTAGCAATGCAAATGAAATTCTTCAGCCTAGAAGGCATAACTGAAAATCACAGTTATTTTAAAATATTTTCTTTTGCTGACCAAATATTGCTTAGCTAAATATGTAGTCTGGTCAGTCCTTGGCATTCAGGGCTGGCTCCTTTTCCTGGCACTGAAGTTGACTTTCTAGGTAGTAGTAAGTCGCTCACTTTCATCAATAGATAAATTTCCTGAAGAATTTGAGAAAATTCCTTAGTTGTGTGTATTTGTGTGTGTGTGTGTGTGTGTGTGAGAGAGAGAGAGAGAGAGAGAGAGAGAGAGAGAGAGAGAGAGAGAGATTTGACATCAGTCCCTAGCATGGTGAGTTACATGAAGTGAAATGTAATATTTTATAAAAAAAATCTATTATAGAGTTTGAATTCTGAAATTCTTCAATTTGAGGAATTAGGACCAGAGAGCTAGTGAAAAGAATACTATATTCAGAGTCAAAGGACCTGGTTTCAAATCTTGCCACCTACTATTTGGACGATTGTGGATAATCATTTTGTGAGCCTCAGTTTCCTTATTTGTAAACCAATTATGTTGTACTAGTCCTTAAAGCCCCCCCCATCCCAGCTCTGAAGAGAATTTAATGTTACCATAGGGTTTTTCTAAATTAATCTACTCATTTTACAGTAAGGATCAGAGAAGGGACTTGTCTAAGGTCACCAAGGAATGCTAGGGTTCAAACCCAGATTCTGGGATTCTAAATCCAGTGGTCTCTATTCCTTGACTATATTTTCCCCTTTCAGATGGCCATGGGCAGGAATTGCAAGATCAAGTCTAGACACTCATTTTCCTTTAGATAGCATTTAGTAGAAACACTGTTCATAAACTTTAGGAATAATAACAAAGAGCTTTAAAATACCTTATTTAAAACCCTGTAAAGTAGGTTCTATTATTATTATTATTATTATTATTAATACTTCCATTTCACAGATGAGGAAATTGAGGCAGAGATGAAGCAATGCCCAGGATCACACAGCTGGTAGGTGTCTGAGCCCAAATTTGAACTCAGATTTTCCTGATGCCAGGCTCCCAATTACTAGTACAAATGAGAAGGAATGAGGATGTTGAATTTAGAGCTGAAAAGAAGTATTTGGTACTTGAAAAATTATATTTTGTTCCATGTAAAGTGACAATCACAATAATTATTCTAAAGCTATATATAAAGGATACAATATTAATATCCTAATTCCCAAGACCTAAACTGCAGTAATTTTAAAAGTACATTTTACTCTGAAATGTGTGTGTTAATGATTAATGTCTGAGGCTTGTTAACAGGAGTATGTCCAAGGAGTGGAAAATCATTCTTAATTTAGTCTTGGTATAAACAAAACTTTGTGATTTTATCTGTCAATTAAGAAAATTATTACTCCTTTGACCTAAGCATTTATGTGGCAAATACCTAAGTAGGGGTAGATGAGATGATCCCTGAGGTCCCTTCTGATGGCAAAGATTCTGTGATTCTCAGCATGTGTATGAATGCTGACATTAAAATTTGATAGTAAAAAAAAAAACTCTTTTCATTCAGTGCCAACAAGACCCAGCCACAATAAATTGGAAATTTGAACTATCTTGGCATGCCTTGGCTTGTAAAGGCCTTGTAAATGGCTTATACAAATATTTTTCCAAATGGAAATGGTATTGGATTTGAAGGTTAAAATAATGTAGATAGGAAAGAGAGGTAAATAATTGCCTTTTTTACTCCAGTGGCCATATTATAAATGCCAGACAATGGAAAACTAGTAAAAAATGTTTTAAAAGAATTAAAGAGGCAAGAGAAAATATTTGTTCACCAACAAAGTGTTTCATCGTCATCTGCTGCATGAATCAACTTTGACGACTGTAACTAATTCCATTGGAGGCTTTAATAAGAGAAAGACCAGCATTGGAAAACCCTTGAAGAGTGTCTTGTAGGTCTCAGTAGAGGTGGTACATACTAGATGACCAACTGATCTTCCCTGGCTGTCTTGGCTTTGAAAAGGGATTGCTAAGAAAGAAACAACCAAAAAAACCCAAAAACAAAAACAAAACAACCAAAAAAAAACAACCTCTAAAACTCTAATGAAGCAGACTACCATAGTGGATGAAGTTGGTTTAGTGATAGAAAGACCCGAGTCCATGTCTGACCTCTGACCCTCGTAAAATACTTGACCCTAGACAGGTGACTTGACCTCATGTCAACTCCTCATGACTTGTCTATTAAGTCACAGAGGTCATTAAGTCATGCTTGGCATCGCTGGATGGATTTCCCCCACTGGAAGTTCCCCAAGGTAATGAAATCAGATCCTGAATAGTAATGAAAAAATCTCTCCAAGTTTCCTTCTAATGAGATCACTTTGGAGAGCCTTGGTTACCATTTGCTGTTAACTAACTGCCTTTAATTGGAGTGAGTGACAAGTGGCCAACCATTGGTTGTTAAGTTCATTTGTGACAAAGTCATCTCATTATCTGGTTTCTTTTAAAATTTCCATTAGAGCAAACGAGATGGCGCTGTTGTTAAAACCATTTTATTGTGGGCTTTCTATGGATTTTATTGTCCGTGCAGACCACATCTAATGTTCTGAGGTCAAGATTTTGTTTTGTTTTGTTGTGTTGTGTTTTTTATTGCATTTCAAAGGAACTGCAGTTCTTATTATTGTTCTTGAGATCTTTCCGTCCTGTCTGACTCTTGGTGATCCCATTTGGGGTTTCTTTTTTTTTTTTAATTGAAAGAATTTATTTAATTAATTAATTTAGAATACTTTTACGTGTTTACAAGATTTATGTCCTTTCCCTCCTGCCCTCTCCTGTAACCAATGTGCAATTCCACTGGGTTTTACATGTGTCATTGATCAAGACTTATTTCCATATTATTGATAATTGCACCAGGGTGATCTTTTAGAGTCTATATCCCCAATCACATCCCCATCGACCCATGTGATCAAGCAGTTGTTTTTCTTCTATGTTTCTGCTCCCACAGTTCTTTCTCTAGATGTCAATACTCTTCTTTCTCATAAGTCCATTTGGGGTTTTCTTGGCAAAGGTACTGGAGTGGTTTGCCACTTCCTTCACCAGCTCATTTTATAGATGAAGAACCGAAGCCAACAAGGTTAAGTGACTCTCCCAAGGTCACACAGCTAGTAAGTGTCTGAGGTTGGATTTGAACTCATGAAGGTAAGAGTCTTCCTGACTCTGAGCTCAGTGCTTTATTCACTGCAGCATCTAGCCTCCCCTCCTGTAGCTCTTAGACCCTCTAATCCTCCTCAGGCCAACATTCTGTAGAAGCTGCATTTGCTATTCTTTCCCACACCAGAGCCCATCTCAGACAACTGCAGCTTAATTATTCCCCATTGACTTGCTTTGCCATTACTCTAATTTCTTTTAACATGTTGGCATTCATAGAACAAGGGCAGGATTACTCTACTCTCAGCGTCGTGTGGGTTTTGCCTCAATACCTCCCAGTGTATTTCACAGTCCAAACATCTATGTGCGGTCCCTAAAATATCTTTACCCTACATATCAGAGAAACACACCAGGAACACAATACAACTATTTATATGACGGGAAGGAAGCCACGGGCAGGTTGATGCACTTGTAAAAAGACTTAAAGAGGCATCTTAAAAATAAGCTCCCACCTTTCAAGAGGATGTCCAGGGGAACTACCTGCATCTTCACCGAATTCCTCCTAACTTGGACCAAGGCTGAAATCCACCATTTGTTTCCCTCAATCTAGTTCTATTTGACATGCCTGTGGGGTTATAGGTCTAGTCCCTATTCCTAATATGTATGTATGTATATATATATATATCAGGCATTCTGCCAGGCTCCAGAGACACAAATAAAGATGAGCATTGCCTTTTCTTAAGGAGATCACAATCCCAGGGGAAGAGGAGGAAGGAGAGGCAATGTGTATGTCTATAGGAAGACATAAAATAAATGTGAAGTTATTGGGGGGAGAGACTCTAGAAGTTCTGGGGATAAGAAAAGGCATAAGATAGGTAAGAAGGTAGCTATTGAACTGATTCTTGTGGGAAACTGGGGACTTTAAGAGGCAGGAATAGGAAACAGCTGGTTCAAAGGTGTGGAGGTGGGATATGGCTTTTGACGTATGATATAAGGACAGTTTGGCTGTACCTGTTCTCAGAATTCAATATTTAAATTTAATTCCACACACACAGAATCTCTTAAGCATCTCCTATGCACCAAGAACTCTTCTAAACTGAGGCTATAAAGCCAAAACAGAATCAGAGAACCAATCTTTTACCATGGTCCTGTTTGTTCTTCTCTAGATACTCTCCTACTAATCAGTATTTCCTAAAATGTGGTGGCCCAGTACTGACCATTATGCTCCAGGTGCAGCAGAACCAGGAACGGACACAAGGGAATTATTGACTCCTTAGCGCTAGATCATGTATGGCATTTAATGGATCCTGCAATCCTACCGGCTATTTTGAGGACCGCCATTTTGCTCTACTGACTCAGTGATTTTCCAGTTAACTAAATAACTAGATTTTTTTTTGTAGCAAACTGGTATCTAACCAAGCCCTTGTGATATTTTGAACCTAGTAGAAGACTTTATATTTATTATTGTTAAGTTTCATATTGTTAGACTCAGTCTAAATTCAGGTATTAAGAGCTTTCTTGGATCCTATCCACTGTGCTAGGAATCCTTGCTAGTCTTATGTCTTGTGTAAATTTGATATGTATGCCATATATACAGTTATTATTGATCTAAATGTGTTTGGTTTTTTAGGGTACTCGATCTCCCTATCTTGCCCGGGCTACTTGAAGTCCAGCTGCCTCTCATGGACTTGCTTGATGGGCACAGGAGCATCAACTTGTCCCATGTCCAATCTGGGCTCATTCACTCTTCCTTAGGTAGCATCCTCTCCCAGTGGCTCATCATATTAGTGCCCATCTTAGTGTGGACATTCAATCAGCTCAGACTACTGAATCAACTCAGAACTCCTGAAGCTTAAGTGATTCCCTTGCCTCAGCCTCCCCCGTTGCAGGATTACTAGCGTGGGCTACTACACCTGGCTCATTGATATCCATATTAAATATCACGTAGCCAAGCACAGATCCCTGGGATACTCCATTAGAGACCACTTTCCAAGCTGACATGGAATCATTACTGCTGACATTTTAGGTCTAACCATTTCAAAATTTGTCTCTTTGTAAATTGTCCTGCCCAAATGATTCAAATAACAAAACAGAACCAAGAACACTTGTGTGCCATTTAACTTTATTAGTATCTTATCCTCTTACCAGAGTAGAAGTTCCATGAGGGCAGTTTTATAATCTTAATGTATTATCTTACTTAGCATTTAGTCTATAGATTTACATGTAATAGGTATCTAATTCTTCTTTTTGTTTAAGTCTTACTTTCTGCCTTAGTAACAACTCTAAAACAGAAGGGCAAAGGTTAGGCAAATGGAGTTAAGTGACTTGCCCAGGGTCACAGCTAGGAAGTGTCTGAGGCCAGATTTGAACCCAGGATCTCCCATCTCTAGGCCTGGCATTTTATTCACTGAGTCATCTAGCTGTCCCTCAATTGTCTCTTTTTATTACCCTAAAAACCCCTTACCTTCCATCTTAGAATCAATAGTAATATTGGTTCCAAGGCAGAAGAGTGGTAAGGGCTAGACCATTGGGGTTGTGATTTTTCCCAGGGTCACAGAACTGGGTAGTATCTGAGGTCACATTTGAACCCAGGTCTTCCTGACTTTCTAGCTACTGAGCCATCTAGCTGCCCCTATGTCTAATTCTTGTTGAAAGGAAATGGACATCCCTTTTCTCTGCTGGATAAATGTCCAGCTTCTTCTCTATTCAGGTAAATGCCTGAATTTAATGAGAATGAATGTATTCTCCTTGAGGAATTGAGAGAAGGCTTGTTTGTTTTTTCCCTTTTCCTTTTGCTGTCCCCCAACCCTGCCCCATACTTGCCCTCCCAACCAACTCCACACAGATGAGGTTCTTGATCGATGTTTCCTGTTGAATTGAGTTGCTTCCCATTCAAGTATGGCTCAATATAGACTTCCCAATCAATTTAAATCTCCAATATTGTCATGTAAGCAGTTTTCTCCATGTTTTAATATCTGTATTGCTTTTTTAATTGAAAGAAGTGTTTATTTCTATACTTAGGAACCATTTTTGGTCACTTTTATCTCTAAGAAGTCTTATTCTTTCTCCTTTTTTCCAATGGGCTTCTGACAACCAATTAGAGGATGCTGATATGGTCTGTATTACAACAGACTTGTCTTTAGCAATTGAAAGCTTACAACACAATTTTAAAATTCTATAAATATGTGTAGGGGCAGGCATATACAGACATATGTTTGTATTTACATATGTGTATGTATGCATATATGTATTCTTATCAGAACCTCAAAAGAACTTTGTGTGGTAGGTTTTGGGGGCATTATTATCTCCATTTTTCAGATGAGAAAACTGAGACTAACTTGCCCATCTAGTATCACACAGATTGAAAGAGTTAGAGGCAGAATAGGAACACAGATCTTTCTGACTCCATGTCTGATAGTCTATTTCCTAAGCATGTTCCTTTCCCCGATATGAGATAGCAACTTCTGATTTTATTACAAATTGAAAAAAGAGCTACGACAGTAAGAAAACACATTTGCCACATGGCCCTGTCTTCTTCTTCCTCCGAGATAATCTCTCTTCTCTTTTACTTTGCCGTAACTTCAACTGCAGAGGGGTCTGTCCTATTCCAGGGATTGGTTCGGAACCATTTCTGAGCCCTGGACCCATTTGCCTGTCTGGTAAAACCAATGGACCTCTTCTCAGAATAATGGATTTAAATGCATAAAATTATTAAAATATTAAGAAAACAAGTTTAGAGATGCTAGGTTAAGAACTGTCATATTAGTATTTTTAACCAGAAAAAACAGAGTATTTTTATTATTAATTTGGAAGAGAGATCAACCGTAGACAATGCTGGATGCTTGGAAATAAAGAACTCTATCTCTGCATAAATAAATAACAACATAGATGTCTATAAATATATTTTGGCTTGCCCGTGAAGACACTACAATGGGATTGTGGCATCATTTAGATGGCAGATGGGTATCATTTCCCCCCTCTGTCTCTCTACTGTGCTGACAATGTAGTTATTAATCCCCCAAACAACATTCTCAGGCAGATCCTTTCTCGTGTTGTTCCAACTCTGTTGGAGAGTAACAACCATTATTCTCTGAGCTTAGTAATAAAGTCATTAAAATGTGGGCATTGTTATCTCCAGTACTCTTGGGCAGTATTGTGGGCAGTATTCTCTCTGAAGAACAAACACTATATGGGCAGTGTTCTCATTTTAAAAAGAGGGACAGTCATCAAACTGGCCCCCATCGTGAGATTCAGATGAGATAAGATCCTGGAAAGTGC
This sequence comes from Monodelphis domestica, assembly GCF_027887165.1. Classification (NCBI taxonomy): domain Eukaryota; kingdom Metazoa; phylum Chordata; class Mammalia; order Didelphimorphia; family Didelphidae; genus Monodelphis; species Monodelphis domestica. Next base: position 31,087,933 of record NC_077234.1, on the reverse strand, counting down.
TCTTTGCAGACCTTAAAGCAGGCTATGTGCATACACACATATGTATAAAATATATAAAAATAAATAGAGATGATTACCGAGATCTCTAACAATAAATTTGTACAATTTTACAATTGCCTATAATTCGAAGTAGTTGGTTGATTTTGGCATTTGCTCTCGGGCATTCTGTAATTCCCATGTTTCAAGCTAATGACAGAGGCCAGTGGTAAACTTTCTATTTGGTAGCATTAGAAAAGGAGCTGTGGATGTTTACAAAAGTGAATGTTTTGAATGGGTGGCACAATGATGAATAGAGTGATGGAGTCAGGAAGACTCATCTTCCTGAGTTCAAATCTGGCCTTGGACCATGTAACCCTGGGCCTCAGTTTCCTCCTCTGAAAAATGAGCTGGAGAAGGCAATGGGCAACCACTCCAGCATCTCTGCCAAGAAAATCCCAAATGAGGTCATGATGAGTTATATATGACCGAAAAAAATTGGACAACATTAATAGGATGGGTAGAAGCATCTGAAGATGCTGGAAGATTGTTGAATGTCTTAATGAGTTAAGTAGAGCAGAATTCCTTTACCTCTTCTAGTGCTTCACGTCTCACCATAGCATACCCTAAGATCAAAGACTTAGAGCTGGAAGGGGACTCAGATGTCACCCCCTCTTTTTATAAATGGAGACGTTAAGACCCATAAAGGTTAATTGACTTGACCAGGATGACCAGGGTCCCAGAGCTGAGTAGAGTGGGGATTTGAACCGGGCTAAGTCCTCTGGCTCCAGAACCAGCAATCATCCCAGGACATCAATGCTCCCCCCTCTTTCTCCATGCATGGAGGGATTCTTTCCATGTGCTCCTGCTTCCATGATCTCTGATCCTCCAATGGAAGCATCTGGCTTGTAAAGTCATGTGGAGTAAATCACCGGAATTCTAACAACTCTTGTTGGGATGATTTATAACCAAAGGAAAAAGTTAAACTCTTGGGTCCAAGCCATGGTTTTAGCACCCACAAAGACATGGACCCGATGGAGTTGTGCCTGTCGCCAACTGCCATGAACAACTGCTAAGTGGCATGGGAAATGGTCTGCTTAAATTTGGGTTGAGCTTCGGAAGAGAACTGGAAGACCGATGATTGGTTTTAAAACTCCAACAGGAAGCGGCTATTTGAACATCTCAAATGCTGGGGGGGCGGTTGGGGGGTTCACATGTCCAAGTCAATGGAACTGAAAAGCGCTTGCAAATGATGCATGTCTATGGAATTGATTTTGTGACAGTCTGGGGACTTCATTTCCACTATCGGCTCCATGAATGGCTAAATATAATGTTCCTAAAATATTACTTCACTCGGCCAGGAGCAAGATATCATCTTGGCTTTTGGATTTTGGCTGGCTGACACTTTCTCTTTTCCCATGAAGCAAGAGCCCTGCTTTTGCACAAAATAGAACGGAGCTGAGCACAGTGCTGCCCCTCTCTGTTAAGATAAATGTCTGATAAGATGGTGGGGCAGGAAGTTGGGATGGTTGGGGAAATGGAAAGCCACTTTCCTCTCTCTTACCATTTATTTAGCCCATATTATTTTCTGCTTTGATATTTTATGGGAAGGAAACATATTTTGTTTGGTTCTTGAGTACAAGATAGACTGAATTTTAGGGTGACATGTGGATTTTTTTTCCCACTGAGGTATGAGATAAGCATGAACCAAAACCAAAATGTCAGTATTCCTCTTTGATTGACTCGAGCATTTTGTGATAGGAGAAAGAGTCAGCTCTGGAGTCCTGGGATGTTAGAGGAAATAGTTGGAAAGACAAGCCAATGTCCTCTCAATTTCTTTTCATCAGAAGAGATTTTTCCTCATTGATTAAAGTAGTTTCATTTCATTTCTAGGAATCAGGCTGTTGTAGGAAAAAGAACACTGGACTTGGAATTAAGAAAGAGCTAGATCTGAATCTTGCCGGATGCTTATAAGATGTGTGTAGCAGGCAAGTTCCTTCAAGACTTTCTGACTCAATTTTCTCATTTGTAAAATGGGGATAATAATTTTGCTCATTCTTACCTCACAGGATTTTTGTGGAGTTAGGATGAGGTGATGGTGATAAAAATGGAGGTGATTATGATAGCAATCGGTCTGTATATAATGCTTTATATTTGCAAAACATTTTACTTATGTTCTCAATTAAATCAAATGATCCTCGTTGAGATTAGGTGACTTGTCCAGGGTGACACAACCAGTAAGGGACTGGTGTGAGATTTGAATTCACGTATTTTACAAAGCTTAAGGTATTATGTAAATTTATTTTTTTAATTATTATTTTATTCTTATTTTTTTCAGTGGAGTTCAGAGAGCAACAATCTGAGGACAATTCAAAGACAAAAAAAAATGAAACAATCCCAGTTCCATCATGTGAGATAATATATATGAGTATATAGGAAGGAAGGAAAAAATATTTTTAAGCACTATTTGTATGCCAGGTAGAGTGCTAAGTATTTTATAACTATTATCTGATTTGATCCTCATAACAATCCTATGAAGTAGATCCTGTTAGTATCCCCATTTTACAGTTGAGGTAACTGAGGCAGGTAACAAACAGTTGTAAAATTTAAATTATATCTCTAATAAATAAAATTTATTTTTATTTATATATAAATAAAATATTTATATTTATATAAATATATATATAAAATATTTATATATAAATAAAAATTTAAATTACATCTCTAATATATATATATAATATTTATATATAAATAAAAAATTTAAATTATATCTCTAATAAATAAAAATATCATTTTTATAAGGTTTATTAAGGATTATTAGAAATTAAGGAATAAAGAAGATACAAAATAAAAACCACATGTCCATGGCTGATTAGCCCATTTAAAATCCCAGCTCTTAATTTACCACTATACTTGCTGCATCATTTGCAAAGGAAGAGAGCATGGGAGGCATTACCGCCAGGTAAATATCAATTGTGATCTCGCCAACTTGGAGACTCAGGAGAGATTATAGGGAATTCTGGGAAATACCAAGGACTTCTGGGGAATGAAGTCTGGGGTTCAAAACCTCCATTTATACACAGTCAAGTGACTTGCTCAGGGTCACACAGCCAATATTGAACTCAGGTCTTCCTGACTCCAGGACCACTCTGGAGCTATGTATTTGCCTCATATTCGGTATATACAGAATTAATACACAAGGTAATTAGGGAAGGAGGTTACTAGCCCTTGGGGAGAATCAGGAAAAGCTTCCTTCCTGGGTGATGCTTGAGCTTTGTCTTGAGGGGAACGAATTCTGTGAATAAGTTGCTGTTGACAATATGGGGCAGCCTCCTCACTCCTGTCCATCATGCATCTGTCTGTTGCCTAGAGGTCGCCTGTCCTTTGTGTTTTTCCATCCTTGGCTCATTCCCTCTTTCTAACTTGCCATTGGAGCTTCTGCATCGATGGAGTCCAGGCAGAGAAGTCCAAGCACAGATTGTTCAAGTGTTCACTAGTGCCTGATCTCACGCAACAAGTACTGCAACTTCTTAGAGCAACTGGAGCTTTCCAGGCACCGGTTGAAGCAAAAACCTGGATGGTTTGGGTCAACACAAGCCTTTTCAGCTCCGAGAGATGAAATGAACACTGAGCTGTTGGGGCTAGGCTCACAACCAATCAGAATGCAGTGGATGCTAACAAAATACGATCTAGCAGGATTTCGACTGGAAATTGGCAACCTTTGCCAGTTTCACAGCTAAAAGTCTTTAACCAAATAGCAAATCTCAGAGCCAAAACCAAAATAAAATAATACCATAATTTAATAAAGAGTCAAGTAGCTTAATTTGAAGCAGTATAGAAAAACAGTTAACACTGTGAGGTAGAAAATTATCAGTATTATCTCTGGAATCAAAAAGATATTTCCAATGCAATCCCATTAGGAAATTCCTCAACGGGATTTAAAAATTATTCTAAAGACCTTCAACTTACTCAACAATAGAAATTGAATGTTTCATCCCATTCTCAATAGAGCAGGGTTTACAAAATAGGGAATATTATTCTACAAAAATATAAATTGTAGGAATCACGTTAGAGGCTAAATAGGTACAAATTAGACTATTTAAAACCAATGTTGAGTGAGAGCTGACTGTTGGTGACCCCCTGGACCATAGCACAAAAATACTGTCCACTGGGTTTTCTTGGCAAAGAGGCTAGAGTGGTTTGCCATTTCCTTCTCCTATAGATCGAGGCAAATGGAGGTTAAGTGACTTGTTCTGGATCATACAGCTAGTAAGTGTCTGAGATGGAATTTGAAATCAGATCTTCTTGACTCTAGACCTAGTGCTCAATCTGCTGAGCCTCCTCGCTACCTCCAAGACAAACAAGGTTAGGTGACTTGCCCAGAGTCACACAGCTGATAGGTGTCTGAGGCAGGATCTGAACTCGGGTCTTCTGGACCCCAGACCACTAGTGTTCCAGTCACTGAGCTTCCAAATTAATTGCTACTTATCCACTCTAAACACTTTGGCAGATTTCTCCTGGTCTATCAGTTTTTATTTCTTCCTTTGTGGCAGACAACTGTGTGTTTTCCTTTGGAGTGTGTTTTTATGTAATAATATACACGAAGGCGAAGATAGTTTGATCAGTATCAACAGACAATTCTCAAAAATTGACACTAAAAAATCTGAAATAGAAATCATTATGCTGAGGACTTGGCTAAGGGTCTGAGTCTGAAGGGAAGCCTGCTTTTCTGAACTATGTCCCCTAGAAACCAATGCAGAAGTTCACTCTGTAGATATTAAGGATCTGATATTTTTAATTAATTGATGGTAAATAATTATTAATTAATCAATTTAAGTTAATTAATAATAATTAATTATTAATTAAATTAAATGAATTCATTTCCACACAGAAGGAATGATGGCACTTCATTAGTATCTCTTGATTGGTAGGTGATGGGGGCCTTGTTTTGAGACTTTTTCACCAATGCTGCAGCGAGGAAGATAAAATTGAGACCCAAAATAGGTATGTGACTTGCCTAAGGTCACACAAGTAGTAGGTAGCAGAGCTATGATTTGACTCCTCCTTTTTCTCCAGCAACTGAATTTTGATGCCTCTCATTGTCTTGTTAGAAAATCATTTGACAAATGTATTATTACTCCTGACAACTATTAACATGTGAAGTATTAAAATATCATCAGAAAATAACGACAAAAAGCTAAGAAGTTTTGGCAACAGTTGGTTATTTGCTAGAAGGAGCAATGTGTCAGTCAGTATGAGATTTTGGCAGGATATGTAAAGATCTGGGCTTTGTCTATAAAAAATAAAAAAAAATCCTTCAATTAAAAATACAATAAAAAAGTCAGTCCCCTTAATGGCTTTTTCTTCATGCTGTTGAGACTATTTTTCATTTTTGGTTTTGTTTCCTCCTCATTTTGTGTCTGAAATAATAGTCACTTAATCAATACTTGTTCAACTGACTTGTCTTTGGCTAAACATCCCAAAAAGCAGCTTCTCCCTCCACTTGGTGGATTAACTCCACTGAACTTCGGACTGAAATGCTATTGTCTAGACGAATGAACCAGAAGTGCCATCGCATAGCCTACGGTTGGGTTGATTTTTAAAACTGAAATTGGCTTTTCAGAACAGGGTTTTGTCTGTGTCGGTATAGACAGCCTGGTTTGACCAGATCGTGTGGCCCCAAGGTAATATTGAAACGTGAGTTAGGGCTTTTGTTTGGAAAAGAAACTTTGACCCTCTTCATTTATTTACTTAGCAGACTTTAAAGGGGAAGCAGATGAAGGGACGGAAGGAGTAAGAATTAATCAAAATTATTTCTGTTAAAAAAGGAAGGTAGTGGAAAATTAATGCTTTGATAGGACATAAAATAATACTTGGAAACTTTATCCCCTTTTGTCTCTGATTAAGGATACTCTCAGCTGGTCCTCTGGGTAATTAGCAGTCCCAACTAACACTTGTAAGTGAAATAGAAAAGAATTAACACGGACATTGGAAAAAGTGGGAACACCAGAAAAAGATGACATGAAATGAGGGAAAAGAACAAAACAGCAACTGCCTAATCACGGGAGCCACCGAGAACTAGAAGGGACGGCATTGGGAGGTCGTGGTTTGAGGCAGGGACTGGACCAGCTTTCCTAGCTATGGTTGAGGAGATGACTGTTTAGTTACAAGCTGAACTAGATGTCCCAGAAGCCCCTTCCACCTCTGAGAGTTTGTACTCTGATTCTGGGATGCTGTGGAAATTGAAATGGTAAATAAAGACCAGGCTGATTCCCAGGAAGATAAATGAAGAAAGACCTAGACAGAGACACACACCTGAGGAGTATGTGATCATTAACTAACTTTTCCCTACTTTTTCAGGAGCCAATGAAAAATAGACCAACTCAATTCTCTTTTTTAGCCTGTTTGTATTAAAACATAACTTCGTCCATCAATAAGGCAGCAAGGTAGAGAGTGTCTTGAGGACCCAAGTTCAAATCTGACCTCAGACACTTACTAGCTATGTGACTCTGGGCAAGTCACTCAACTCTACTTGCCTCAGTTTCCTCATCTGCAAAATGAACTAGAGAAGGAAATGGCAAAATACTCCAATATCTTTGCCAAGAAAACTCCAAATGGAGTCATAAGGAGTTGGACATGACTGAAAATGAATGAACAACAACATTTGGCCATAGTGCAAACACAGTACAAACAATGGCAACTGCTCGATTAGTTTCAGCATATAAAGGATGATAGCACTTTATTAGCCTCCCTTAATTTTCCTCTGGGAATCTTTATTCACTCTTAATGGTTTTTCCTTGTATGATGCTATTTAGAATGAACCCCATTCTTCTACGGGTTCTGCCTTTTTTGCTTTTTCATAAAAGTCCTTCCCATGTCTTTGTAGTCCTCATACTAGGCAATCTTAATTGTATTATAGAATCCCATTCCATTGATGTTCCACAATTTCCTTAACCATTTGCTAACTGGTGGATGGATCTTAAGCTTGTTCCTATTTGGTTTTTACTTTTATTTTTGGAGGGGGAAGATCAATACATAGAATGCTGCTATTAATAAAATAATATTTTAATAAATATATACTTATATTTCATATAAGTATATGTAAATTTAAAATTATGTTCATATAAATTATATATTTACAAAACAAAATAACTATATATAAATTTATAAATTTATTTTATATATTATAAATTATACCTTTATAAATTACATATTTATAAAGTGTGCTATACATTTATGCATTTATAAATTTATATTTATAAAATAAAATAAATATATATAAATTTATTTTATAGATTAAAATATAATATAAATTATAACTTTATAAACTGTATATTTATAAAGTATGTTATAAATTATACATTTATAAATTTATATTTATAAAATTAAATAAATATATAATACATAATATAAATTTATATTTATAAAATTAAATAAATATATAAATTTATGAATATATTATAAATTATACCTTTGTGAATTATATATTTATAAAATATATTATAAATTATACATTTATAAATTGTCTATTTATAAAACAAAAATTTTAAAACTCTTATTATTTTTAGTCCTTGTCTTATTTCCATATATACTTATGAATATATACATTGACTCCCCTGACAAAAATGCATCCCACTTCAGACAAGGAATACTATTCTGTGTTTTTAAAAAATTTCCAATAGCTAGTAGAGTGCCTGACACAGAGGAGGTACTTTATAAATATAGATCGATAAGCAATACTTTTAGATTATATTCTCAGCCCTATTTTTCTATTTTCAAAGAGAATTCTGCCATTACTTACTGCTAGAGGTATCCCAGAAGCATTGGGCCTTTTTGCACTTGGGTGTAAGAATCTTGTGTTAAGACCACTGCCCAGGTCTTTGAGAAATCTTTGCATGGACATTACCAACAGGGGGGAGGGAGTGCTGAAATAATGATTCAACTGTATTCACACATGGGACTAAGGATGGGAAGTGAGAGACATTTCACCTCCAATTTCTATAGTTCAAGTCATTGTGAATATTAATGGAGATCCTTGGGGGGAAAAAAGAGTGGCGGGCCATTCTTGCTAGACAGTATGGCCCAGCTGCTGGGGACTACCGCAGATTCCCTCTCTGTGAGCTGCTGAAAGCTATAACAGACCAAATGTTTCCCATTTCCAAACACATTTTCTTTAGCTCTGTTTTGAAAGCTGTTATCTAAACATTAAAACACACACATACACAACTGCATATTTTAACATGATTTTTGCCTTGGGTGCAAATCCAAAGTTGCCATTTAATTTAGGAAAAGAAATTTTTTCAAAAAGGAGACGCCCTTCTTGTTTACGTATTTATGTATTTATTTATTTGTTCATTTATTTATTTATTTTGCTTTAAGTCCTCAAAGTCCATAAAACAGCAAACTACCAAAAAAAGTCCCTGGCATATCATTTTGTTAACTTATCCTCTGAACATTAAACATTATGCCTCAGATTTCTTATGGTACATAAAATGTTTAGCCTTGCCGTATCATGTATACAGCACTTCAAAAAGTTGATGGGGGCAGGTCTGTAAATGTAATGGATGTGTAATAGCAACTCTTTAGATCTCTCCTATTGCTCCTGGCAACTATGGGCTTGTCCCTGAGCTTTAAACATGATCTCTTAAACCATGGATTCTCTTCCTGGCGATGAAAAGCGTGAGCTAATTGGAGAAGCTCCCAGGTGCCAGATATGGCTTGACCCTTTAGCAAGATTCCAAGATTTGGACTATGTTGGCTTTCCTTTTGTTCCTAAGGTTAACCAGTCCTAATGAGGGCACTTCATTTTTCTTATGAACACATTTTCTGCCTCTGCCCTCATCAGGATGTTCCTCCATTTCCATGGAGTTAGAGGAGGGAATTATCTGTTTAATGCTGCCATTGAGCCATTGGCATTTACTAGTAGATTCTTTTCCCTGGGAACTGAATACTTCTATGTCCATTCCATTCTGTGGACCTTAAGAAATCTTGGGCTCCTAGGACTAAGAAACAGAGGCAGTCTTGGCTATCATTGAATGACAGAATTGGAAGGGACCTTAGAGGACAGAATCCAAAGCATCCCTGAAGGCTATCACCTCTACAACCTGCCCAACTAGTGATCAGCCAGCCTCTGCTTGTACATGGCTAATTTCCTTTGAAGGAAAAGGCTCAAATGCCAACTCTTATTTGAGAGCCTGCCTGATCCTTCCAGCTGTTAGGGTCCCCCCCCCCCAATTTCTTTTGTGCATTGTTTATTGTATGTATGAATTCATATGGAATTTAAGTTCCTTGAGGGCAAACATTATTTTACATTTGTCTTTGTATTGCCAGTCTAGCATAGAGTCTGGTGCATAACAGGTACTTACTGCCTGTCATTCCATTGATTGAGGTAATCCATTCCTTTTTAGATAACTCTTACTTGTTAGGAATTTTTCCCTTAGAGTAGCCTGCCATCTCTATCACATCCCAGTTGTTTCTGTCTGCCTTCAGGGATCCAGCAGAATAAATCTAGCCCCCTCTTTCTACCCTTCAAATACTTGATGGTAGTTATTATTCTCCTTCCTTTTGCCCAAGTCTTCTCCTCTTCAGGCTAAAAGATCCCTGATTTCTCTTTTAGGCTCTTAATTCAAGGTCTTTCACCATCTGGGTCATGTATATGAAAGCACATGTTGGGTGTTGGAATGGGCATGAGAAGCCACTTTTTCTAGAACCTTCTTTAATTCACAGGGGAAGAAACTGAGGCTTCTCCCCTTCCCTGTCCCCTGGGTAGTTGAGTAACTCAAGGTCATACAAAGAGTTTTAGTGACGGAATTTGAACTGGGGTCTTCTAGAAGTCAATGGTCCTTCTACTCTGTCATATACTTCAAAACTTGTACTACTCAGAACTAAACACTATCCCAGATGTGTTATGATCAGAGCAAAGCACAATAGGGCTATCACCACCCTATTGTGCTGACTTTGGGGGCAACTATATCCCATCACTGGCTCACACAGAGTCCACATTCCTTTTCAATCACCTAGTCCAGCCTCCTTTCTACAAGTAATATAAAAAAAAGAATAGGCTAAAACACAGAATGGAACCAATCCATGATAAGACACTTCATTCACCTGGTTCTTTCCTATCAAAACAAATAAAGCTGTAACAGACAAAATTTTAGCTATGGAACTTCTCTAAGAACATGGCACAGGCATCTCATGAATTTAATACCTCAAACCCAGGAAGCAATCACCAGCCAGAATTTGATGAAGAATGAAAATGATGACACAAATAGTGTGGGAGTTTTGAGTGAAGCCATGTTGTTGTTGAGTCATTTCATTCATGTCCAACTCTTGATGATCCCGTCTGGGTTTTATTTATTTATTTTTTGGCAAAGATACTGGAGGGGTTTGCCATTTCCTTCTCCAGGTCATAGTTGAAAGAAAAACCTTCTCTTTGCTGGGATATACAAGGTAGAATAATAAGGGTGAGAAGAGAGTGATGGAAATTTATTTTCATTATTTTCATTCATACCCACAGAGTGACACTGGCTCATTTGTGGGCAAAGCAGGACAAATTGCCTTGCCTACTGGTCTTCCTCCTTCAGGTTCCAGATTATAATTTTCAATGTGCCATTGGCGATCATGTTTACATCTTAGATGGCTTTGCACTGTAGGACCTGCGGATGCCTTTGATCTGGAGCTATCATTTCAGTATTTCTAAACAACACATTTCCATCTTCCAAAAAAACCAAAACAAAACAATTAGGTGGACACTTGGTTTTCTCTAAATGGCTTAAAATGTAGAGATAGCCTCAGTTATATACTTTGCTACACTGGCTCTCTGAAAATAATATAAAATAATATAGATAATATAATACATATATTTATTTTTATATATTTATAAATTATGTAATATAAAAAGCAATTGAAACAAATTCCTTTGAAAGAGAAAGTGAATTAGATCCTCTGATGACTCAGAGATAGTTATTATACTATCCCTAAAGATCCTATTTTAACTACTTAGCTGAAATACTGATAAGTTTAATGAGACCAAATTAAAGAAGGAAACTTAAAGTTGTGTGTCCTCTAAATTCTGTAGCCTTTGGATTTTCCCTGGTTACCCCTACCTTAGTTACAACTCAGTTTCTAATCACTCTTTTCTTTCCTTATTACTTGCAGGCTAATCTTCCTGTTGCTTCTCCTTCTATTGCTTAAGGTTAAAAGGTGCTCTGTTATCTGCCCCATATCCTTTCTCTTTTTTAAATTAAATCCTTCAGGGATTATCCTGAAGTACTTGGTGAGAAAGGAAGAGAGAAGAGTAGGGGATCTGAATCATCTTGGGCTAAGGTAAACCTGAGGAAAAGTTTCAGGGGGAAGGGGCCATTTTGGATCCAATGGAAGGGCAAAAATACCTAGCTGGGTCATTCGTTTAAGGGTAGATATTTCTACATAAGGGCCATACTTTAATTATATGTAAATAAATAGGACATTGTTCTTCACTTAAAAGTTACCAATAAAGAATGATCCCTTAACAATACTTGATATAGAGTTACTGGACTTGGGTTTGAATTCTGTCTCAGCTCCTTACTACCTGTGGGACCATCACCAAATTGATTAGCCTGTTTAGTCCTCAGTTTCCCTACTTGTGAAGGTTGGACCAGATGACTTCTGAGGCCCCTTATAGTGCTCAATCCACGATTCTAAATTGTAAAGTAAGACATTGAACATTTTCAAGGGAAACTAAACTGGATCTAATTATTGGTCTCAGAATTTGGTAGCCGCAAAGGGGATCAAAATTTCAGTGTTGGTCAGAGAGCAATTAGTGCCATAATCTGTGGTATGATCAAATACCTCATTTTGACCTTATGAGAGAATTCCAGAAAAACGGAGTCCTGTCATTTTTCTCAAATCTCCAATTGCATATACGGCTCTTCGAAGTCTTGGCTGCCACAAGTTAATTCTAAAATTACTTAGGTAATACTCTTAGCTGTTGCGAATAGGAACTTTGAGTTTAACAGAGACTGGTAATAGTGATTAGTTGGTATTTAAATTTCAGTTTTAGTATATAGACTCAAATCTCATTTCGAGAACCTCCATCTCATTTCCTTCCCCACAAAGTACCTGATATTTTCAGTTCTTTGCTTTCATTTCTAATTTGTCTGTGTGTTTCCTTTTGATTATGGAAAGTGACATATCCCTTTTTTCCTTGGGAGGTTTCCAACACTTTTAAATGGATGAGGGCCCTATGCTTTCAGTTTCTTTATGAAGTAAGAAATCAGAAATTACTTGTATTTCATAGTTGTAACTAAAAAACCAAGTCAGGTCAAGTTAAGGAACATTTTCAGGGCTGTCAGATTCAGATTAAATTTAATAATTTGAATTTCCACCTGAAATTTGGTGCTGGTAATTTGATTCTCTTCTTTTTTTAATCAAATTAACCAATACTCTGTTTTATTTGTTTATTTTTTCATAGAACCAACTCCTAGTCTTATTTATTAGTTCAATAGTTCTTTTGCTTTCAATTTTATTAATTTCTCTTTTGATTTTTAGGATTTCTAATTTAGTCTTTAATTGGTGATTTTTAATTTGTTCTTTTTCTAGGTTTTTTTAGTTGCACAACATTAATGATTAATGAGAGGCTGGTGGCTAAGATAGCCATTAGCCTCAGTGAAATGAGAGCCAACATCACAGTCCGTTTGCCAGACAAGGGGAACCCCTGGGGTTCAATTACTAGTTAAGCCTTACTAAGTAATCTCCACTAGACCTCAGAAGTTCTCTCAAGGACACTGGTCCTGAAATCCTTAATCTAACCTTACCCAGGGTACCTCTCTTGTGGATTGAGTGAGAGGGAATTTCAAAGACAGCCTCTCAACCACAGAGGGTATTCCTCCATTTTACCACTCCAGCCCTCTAGAGTCTCTCTGTCCTTTCACCTCCTCCATTCCCTGTTACCAACCCTTCCTTATCCCTAGTACCTCTTCAATCCTCATCAATACCTTTCAACCTTACAATGCCCAATTCATTGATCTGCTTTTTCTCTATTTTATTGATATAAGCATTGAAGGAGGTTTATACATTTTCCCCTGAGTACTGCTATGATTATATCCCATAAGATTTGTTATGTTGTCTCCTCATTGTCATTCTCTTCAATGAAATCAGTGATTGTTTCTGTGGTTTGTTCTTTGACCCATCCATTTTTAAAAATTAGATTTTTTTGGTTTCCAATTAATTTTTAATTTGTGTCTCCATGAATTCTTGTTGATTATAATTTTATTGCATTGTGATCTGAAAACTTGCATTTATTATCTCTGCTTTTCTTCATTTGGTTGTGAAGTTTTATGCCCTAGTACATGGTCAATTTTTATGTGCATACAATGTGCTGCTGAAAAGAAGTTATATTCCTTTTAATCCCTATTCAGTTTTCTACTGATATCTATTAAATCTAATTTCTCCACCCGAAATCTGAGGCAATACTTGCCATTTATTTGTATAAAGAATCATTTTCAAAAAAACTTGTTATAAACTCCATCATTGAACCTCTGGTAGCCTGGTGTAGCTTCCAGAGTAGGAGAGTGTGGCTTAGTGATATTTAAAGCAAACAATGCATGCCTAGGACTCATTCACATCAAGACTCCCTGGAAAGCCAGAAATGTCCACTATTATATAATTATTACGAGAGTATAACTTTTAAAAATCTTCTTTTTTCTTTAATGATCAGCTAAGTGACCCAGTAGATAGAAAGTCTGGTCTGGAGTCAGGAAGATTTGAGTTCAAATCCAGCTTCAGACACTAGTTGTATAACTCTGGGCAAGTCACTTGACCCCTATTTGTTTCAGTTTCCTATATGGTAAAATTAGGTTCATAATAGCACCCACATCCCCAGGACATTGTGAGGATCAAATGATATGATAATTGCAAAGCAGTTAACATGTATGGCACATAAAAAGTGCTATATATTATCATACAAAGAAGTATAAATGTATACTTGGGATTTAATGCTTACATAGCAATGGCTCTGGAGCAGCAATTCTTCTTGTAAAAAATATTTTGATAATGAGATTCCAATACAATTGACTTCATTTGTAATTCTATGCATTTATGCCTTCTTTATTCTGAAGAATCCATAGATCTCACCTGACACAGCCTCAGTTTCTTCTTCAACAAAATGGAGATGATAATTGTACCTACCTCACAGACTTCTTATCAAATAAGATAACATATGTATAGTATTTTGAAAGTTTCTTAAAGTGGTATATAATATTAGCTGCTAGTAGTAGTAGTATTGAGTAGTAGCAGCAGAAGCAGCAGCAGCAGTAGTAGTAGTAGCAGCAGCAATAGTAGTAGTAGGAATAGTGGTGGTAGTAGTAGTACTAGTGGTAGTGGTAGTGGTAGAGGTAGTAGCAACAGCATCCGTGTTATCAGTATAATTACTGTAGAACAATTGGAAACAAAGTTATCTTTCCCCCTTCTTTTGCTCTGTTCTGGGTGAGATGAATTTCTATAACCAAAGAGATTTATAACTCTTAAGGGCTATGTATGAGCTGTTAAAATTATTGTCTAGTTGCAATTCACTCAAGTGAACATCAAGAATCCATTTTTACTGTTGGTTTTTCTAAGGGAAAGGAGGAAGCACCCTCCAACCCATTTCTGCCCCCAAGTCAAAAGGTGCCCAGATTTACTTTTGACCCCGGAGTTATTTTATTTTATGATCCTTCTGTGAACTTCTGAGGGCATAATGGAGCTTTTTTTCTTTCTCTTTGTGTGCATATGTGTGTTTTTCTCTTTTCCCTCCCTACCTGTGGGAATTTCCACTGGGGAAAAGATTCTGTCTTACTTCCCCAGGTTACTTGCTTATCATCATGAAGTCATGGGCAGGGGAAAGAACTTCTGAATGGCATTTCTACCGTCCTTTTGGTTGTTTTCCCCTGGTCCTGTGGTATTTCTTTTCTAGATCCTCAGAAACTATTACTGCCTGAACAGATAAATTTGGGAGAAAAATAAGTTCTTTATTTCCCCCCATACAAATTGTATCAGATGTGGAAGGAAGTTGTTACCTCCTGTTAGTATTAATATTAAGAATTCTACCCAGAGCAAATCAGAATAAGTTTTAGGAATTGGAATAGTGGATGTGATGAAAATGTAGAATTCAGATTTCTTCCTTGGATCCATTCAATAAAATTTATGAGCTCTTGGAATAGTTAAATATCTATTTTCTTTTTTTCCATTTGAATTAGTTTATTTAGTCAGTTTAGAACATTATTCCTTGGTTATAATAATCACATTATTTCCCTCCCTCTCCTCCATCCACCCTTCCTGCAGTCAATGCGTAATTTCATTGGGTTTTACTTATGTCCTTGATCAGAACCTATTTCCATGTTAAATATCTATTTTCAAAGATGTATGAGACTTGAAAAGAAGGAAGAAAGGAGAGAAAGAAGAAAGAAATCAAAGAAGGGAGAGAGGAAGGAGGAAAGAGAGAAGAAGGAGGGAAGAAGAGGGAGAAGGATGAAAAAGAGAGAGGAAGGAAAGAGAAAAGAGGAAGGAAAGAATAAGGAAAGAGAAAGGGAGGAAGGAAGAAGGGAAAGAAGGAGAGAGGGAAGGAAGAGGGAAAGAAAGAAATACACATTTAGTAAGCCTTATGATATACCAGGCACTGTGCTAAGTGCTTTACAAATGTTATCTCATTTGATCTTTAGAAAACTCTGAGAGGTAGGTGCCATTATTATCTCCATTTTACAGGTGAGGAAACTGAGGCAAACAGGTTTAAGTGACTTGCCCAGGGTCACACAGCTAGTATCCTGTAGTTGGACTGAGACAAGCCCTCAATTTGGTCTTTACTCTTCATAACTTCACAGTGAAGGAAGAGATTAGAGTTCATTTCTAATGCTCCTAATCCTTCATTCTTAATTTTCATTTACTTCTAATTGACAGAGATAGGCAAGATATAATAGTGAATAATGATTAAAAAAAAAGACTAGAGACGGGAGGTCCTAGGTTCAAATCCGGCCTCAGCCACTTCCTAGCTGTTTGACCCTGGGCAAGTCACTTGACCCCCATTGCCTAGCCCTTACCACTCTTCTGCCTTGGAGCCAATGCACAGTATTGACTCCAAGACAGAAGGTAAGGGTTTTAAAAAAAAAAAGACTAGCCTTGATGCCAAGAAGACCTTTGTTCCTATTTAGTATCTGATACATCCTGGCTGTGTGACCTTGGACAAGTTACTTCACTTCTAAATAAAAAATAAATAATAATACTTATTATTATCATTATAATATAATGTATTATAAAAATAATAATTATAATAAAAATAAATAAAAGCCAAATGCAGCTCCTAATTGTATAAGTTGCAGGGATGGTACCTACCTGCATTGATAGAAGGAGTTCTCCTTGCCTGGAAGTGCCCTCCTCCTTCCTCTCCTCTTCTCCTCCTCTCCTCCTCTCCCTCTGATATTTCCCTTCTTAGTCTAGCCAGTAGCTCTCCTGCTCACAGACAGGTGCTACATTGTCAAGCTGCAAAGTGTTTTCTCTCCAAGGATTGCCTGCCCAAACCCAAATGCCTTTGAGAATCTGCATCTCAGAAAAATGACCAATACTGAATTGAGGAGTTTGCAGACAGGATGCAATGGGGTTTTATTTGAAGTTGAAGAACTGACTCCCTAAGCCCACAACCAAGATACAGTCCCAGCCCTGGCTGAAATCAATGGATGAATTTTCATTGGGTTGCTGGAGTTTTATTAGTATTTTACAACTAGGTGTATATTCTGATATTTTACCAATGATATGTATTACAGGACGTGACATCCACTAAATACATTATCAGCCTTCTCTGTGTTCCCTTAGCATGTTTAATGTGTCTAGATGTGCTCATTGACCTAATGAAATGGAATTCCAGAATTGCCACCAGAGAAAGGAGCGCCCCCTGGCACTAAACCATGGATGAGGAGTTAATCTCATTGGTTGTTCCCCAATAATCCTGCACCAGAGACTCTGGTGAGATTTCAAGGCAACGATGTTCTAGCTTGGTACTCGAATAAGCATCCTGGAACTGGCTGACTCTTCCCCTTCATCAGCAAAGTCCTCCCTTTCTCCTAGGTTGGGTCCTTGGTAGAACGAGGATAAATGACGGTCATTAGGGCTCTTTGGAGCATGGGTAGGGGTGGGGGTGAGGGAAAAGAAGATTGTGATCCCTTTCCTGTGAAATATTCTGATCCCCAGAATGATGAGTTAATTCAGCTGGAACAATGAGAGTTCATCAAGGTTTGTGGTTTATCTGAAAATCGAATTCCTGTAATTTCATATGCCATCTGATTTTCTGTCCACTTAGTTTAGAGTTTAGACAGCCGTGGTCCATTATCGCCCAGGAATCTCCTGCCTCCGACCGGAAAAGTAGGCAAACTGAAGATGTGTAATTTAGCCATTGTTGAGCTTTGCAGCTTTAAAATAAATATAACAAAAAATTGCCAGATCCTACTTAGAAATCTCTAAGTAAAGGAGCTTTCAGACAATATTGATAACCTGCTGATGTTAAAAGTTATTCATTCATTTGAAAAGTATTTATCAGGGCACTTACGGAGACAGCACTGGACCTAGAGTTGGCAAGACCCAAATTCAAATCTGTTCTCAAACACTTAATTGACTGTTTGACCCTGGGCAAGTCACTTCACCTGTCTGCCTCAGTTTCCTTGATTGTGAAATAATAATAGCACCTACTTCATGGGGCTTTTATGAAAATCTTCACAAAATGAGCTAACAAGTCTGTCAATTATTTGAGGGCAAGAATCATTCCTTCCATAGCTTTGTCTCCCCTAAAGAAATGAGTAGAGAGAGTGGTTATTTGGTTGATCGTTGTGAAAAGTCACCGAAAAGAAACCTCAAAGGGGTATGTGTACCCATTAGAGTGTAAGCTCATTGAAGGCAAGGAGGGTATTTCTATTCTTTTTTAACACATTGCCTGACAGAGTAGGCATTCAATAAGTGTTTTCTGATCGATTGTAAATGCTACTTTTAATTTCTCTGTTATCAAAAGTGCTTTTCATTGTTCTTTTAGAGGATGCCCCATTTCCTAAATAATTAGCTCTTCTTATCTGCCCAGCCATGGCACCAGAGTAGGATGGATTTCTAAACTTATCTCTTCCTTTTTTTGATGAGGATTTTGTTTCCTGGTCCTATAAGTTCATCAGTGCAAAGAATTTCTTGCATAGAGGAAGACTAGCTTGGCATCTGTAACTTTTCTCCTTATAGAGTTGCCTGTGGAACACAAAGGTTCCATGATGACTCACCCAGGTTCACAGTCAGCTTGTCCTAGAGATGGGACTCATCTGACACCCAAATCAGCTGTCTATCCATGCTGTTTTTATTCCGTATTAGCGTTCTATCAATCCAACGCTCTCCAGCAAACTAACCAACACATCTCTCCCTTCTCTTGATAGCACCGCCATTTTTCCAGGCACCCAACTGTAAACCTTGCTGCCACCACAGCTAATCAGTTGTCAAGTCCTGTCCGTTCCTCCCCTACGATATTTCTTCCATCTGTCCCCTCCATTACACTCCCACCACCCTACCTATGTCTGGTGCTCTTTACCTTTCCAGCTATTACAACAGCTTCTTACAATGACTTCCTGAAGCCAGTCTCTCCCCACTCCAATCCACCCTTCAAAGTGCTGCCAAGTGATTTTACTTCATGCTTGTTCCTGGATGGGGTGCTGGTCTAGGAGCAAGAAAAGCTTAGGTTCAAAACTCATCCCTAAACATGAAGTAGCTGTGTAGTTCTAAACTAGTTACCCAACCTCTCTGGGCCCCAATTTCCTCCTCTAGGAAATGAAGGGTTTTGACTCCTCAGTTCCCAAGCTGGTGGCCTTCATTATCAACTTCCAAGTCCTTCTCCCTTTCTGATGGATTCTCCTTCTCAGGCCCAACTTGACCCAACTCACCTTTTGAGCTCATTTCACGGTGTCCTTTGGAACCTTTATTCTTTTGCCAATAAAGTCTCTTATCAAAAAGTTCAACCAAAGCTCCTTTTCCCTTTTGTAGAAAGGAAAAACTGTTTTCTACCTCCTTGATTGACAACATTAAAAAACAAACAAACACTTGCCTTCTGTCTTAGATCAATTCCAAAGGAGAAGAGTGGCAATGACTTCCCAAGATCACACAGGTAGGAAGTGTCTGAGGCTAGATTTGAACCCAGGTCCTCCTGACCCCAGGTCTGGTGCTGTATCCACTGTCACCTATATGTCCTAGTTGCCAGCAATTATTCATCCCCTATCAATCTTTCCCAATGATTCACAAAGCCAAGGGAAGGGGAACCATAGTCCTTTTCCACTGCAATTTACCCAACTTCCTTTTGAAACAAAGCTCCATATTTGGAAGTCCTCCCAACTTGTCTGTGTTCTGCCTTTCCCCCATCCATATTGCTTTCCTTAACCTTCCCAACTTCCTCAATGACTTTAGTGACCTACTCCAAATCTTCCTCTTTACCTCTTTCCTTGCCATCATTCTTGAGAATCCTGTTCTGAAGAACTGCCAGTATCATGACCATCAGCCTCCTCAACTCTGTTGTTCAGTTGTTTCAATTATGTCCATCTCTTCATGACCCGATTTGGGGTTTTCTTGGCAGAGATACTAGAGTGGTTTGCCATCTCCTTCTTCTGCTCATTCTACAGATGAGAAAACTGAGGCAAAGAGGGTAAAGTGATTTATCCAAGGTCACACAGCTAGTAAGAATTTGAGGCTGAATTTGAACTGGGTTTTCCTGATGCTTGACCCAGTGTCCTGTCCCCCTTCCCATAATACCCCCTTATTCAGCTCCTTCCATACTTCAGCTATTGAGATTCTTGTGATCTGCTTCTCCAGGAATCCTTGGTCTCTCAGCTAAAGGAAGTCTCCTCTTCCTCAATTTCTTAAACATTTTTCTTATTCTAATTCTAATTTTTCTTATTCTAATTATTATTCTAATTCTAATTTTTCTTATTCTAATTCTCATTCTAATTCCATGATCCTTGGTGTTTTTAGTCAACCAATCAATTAAGAATCAATTTAAGTGCTTACTAAGTGCCAGGCCCTGGGCTAAGGGAATGCCAAGACAAGAGGGATACAATTCTTGCCCCTTTGGAGCTCACACTATAAAGGGAGGAGGCTTCAAATAGATCTAAGTGGCCTGTCTCACACCACTACTAAATTATTAGCCCCTTAAGGACCAGTCCTGTTACATGTTAATCTCTATAATCTCCACAGCAAGCTCAGCCCTTGACTCATAGGAGGGAATGCTGATTCTAGGCAAAAATTATAGGCAAAACCCAAACCAACGAATACAAAAATACAAATTTTGCTCATCTTCACTGAACAAATATTGAAAGGGGACTGCTTTCTGTAAGGCAAGGAGGGGTGCGAGAATAAAGTTAAAGCCCAGCTCTTACCCTTTACACTCATTCAGTGGAGATGGAGGGAGAAGAAATAATAAAATGCATAATACAGGAAATAAATAAGAGCCAAAAAGAGAGGGAGAGCTATTTATTAATCAATAGTAATTGCTAACATTTAAATAATATTGAAGATTTGTAAAGTACTCTACGTATATATTTTTTGCAGCTATCAAATAAACCAGGGGTGGTGATATGCACTATTCTTATCCCCTTTTTACAAATAAGCAAACTGAGGCTTAGAGAGATAATGTGATTTGCCCAGAGTCAGTGCTGGATGTCTGAGGTCTTCCTGACTCCACATCTAGCCTTCTATTCGTGGTCTGTCTGAAAATAATAGAGGATTTCAGTAAAGAGGGAGATGACTGTGGGCTAGAGGGTTATTTAGGCTAGGACAAGATGAATAGAGGAGGTGTGATGAACGTGGTCGTGGAAGAATGTTTATGGTAGGGGGACATGGAAAGGAAGAGATGAGGAGACAGCAGGGTAAGGGATCTGGATCCATAAAGGCACAAAGGTTGGTTCTAGGTAAAAACCAAAGGAAAACAAGCAAAGAGACAAACAAAACCAACCCTAAACTTTGGCTAGAGCCCAACAGTTGTGGGATCTGGTAGCAAGACATACAGATGGAAAGGGAAATTGAGGTAGAAGGCATTGAACACCAGACTAATAAATTTGTAGTGTGGCACAGGGAGGAGGCGTCAAATGAAAAGGATCTGGCTCTCCTGGGCTACCCCAAGAAGGACCAAAGTGGATAGGAACTGGAAGCCTGGAGGCCAATTAGGGAGTCATTATGGCTGTCCAAGCCTGAGATAGTAGGAGTCTTGCTCCGTCGTGCCATGCACTCCCCTACACGGCTGTTTCTTGCCTGCCTGAACTGCAGGGAGGTCAAAGACAGAAGGAGGCGATGGGAGTCTGAGCTAGATCCAGGATGGAGAGGATTTTAAAAGGAAGATGCACTCAATGAACTAACGTTGATTTGTCAGGCTAGTCTCTTTAAAGGCTAAATTGTTTTGATTTGTGTCTCTCTTACAGTTTGAAGTTAAATATTCACTGATGCGCTGTTGCCCCATTAAAATGTAAGCTCATGGAGGACAGGAGCTATTCCTTTTCTGTCTTTGTATATCCAGTGTTTAGCTCAATGCCTGGTATTTAATACATGTTTGTTAACTGATTAAGCATCTTCTAAGTGCAAAGCCCAGAGGCAGACCATCAGGAAGCTCTGGGTTTGAATCCTACCTCTGACACTGTCCCTGTGACCTTATATGAGTTGTTTGGTGCCCCAGGCAGAAAACCTAGGATTTACCTACAAAGTCACCAAGTGATTGTGGTCTGCCTTTGGGGAAGGGACTTCCTTTGAATAAGAAAATCATAAATCCACTGTTTTTCCCCAATATGTGCAAAGTATTATGCTAGGCTCTGCTGGGAGTATACATACAAATATAGCCTGAGTGCTTAGCACTGATGTCTGGCACATAGTAGGTGCTTAATAAATATTTTTTGTTTGACTGAATGAATGACTAACTAGATCATTCAAGATCATAGGGTTATAGATCGAGAGCTAGAAGAGACCCCAAACACTATCTAGTTCATTTTACAAACAAGGAAACTGAGGCTTAGAAATTTCAGTTGACTTGCCCAAGATCAGAGTAAGGATTTGAATCTGTGACTTTTGACTCCAGAGACAACATTCCCCCTTCTCCTCCTTGCTAGTGTACCACATAAGAGATAGCTTCAGAAACTAAGCCTTGAATGGATGGCCAGGGGGGAGGGAAGAGAATCCGGTGAGTTTAATAATTTGGGGCTGAAAACCAAAGGACATTGAAAGATAACTGGGATTTGGTGTTGCCATTTGCAGACATTGCAAGGGAAACCAAAAAAACCTCGGTAAGTTAGTGTGGTGTCCACAGACGGTCAATAGGACACATCCATCTATAGAATATCATTAAGGAGAAAGCTCTGGGTCACCTCTTGACCCCCAATGGGTACACTTGTAAATGGTACTTTCCTGGGAGGACTTATTTTTTTTTAAATTCTTCTCTTTGCTAAGAGGTCTTTAATCTAAGCTTTAGAGATCCAAAGATAATCATAAGCTTTTAAATTTAGAAGTATTATTGGGGGGGGGCAGTGAGGTGGTTCAATGGATAGAGCCAAGCACAGAGATGGGAGGTCCTGAGTTCAAATCTGATCTCAGACACTTCCTAGCTGTGTGACCCTGGGCAAGTCACTTACCCCCATTGCCCAGCCCTTATCATTCTTCTGTCTAGGTTCTAAGGAAGGAAAAGATATTTTTAAAAAGGGGGAAAAAAAGAAGTACTATCATTAGGCTGTGGAGTACCCCCCTTACTCATTTATAGATGAGTAATTAATTTAGGTACACAGTGGGGCTAGATTCCAAACTGGTGATCTCCAAAGAACCTTCTTTGAGCACCTCCAAAATCCTTTGGAATTCTCTGCTTTCTCTCTTAACGGGAGGGTACTAAGCCCTCTGCCACTCTCTTCTCCAGCTGGTATGGAGTCTTTTCAAGACTTCCTCTTACTGATTGGCAGAGAATGCAGTGTAGATGGGACAGAGGAAGCCCAGCAGCAGGCCAGACAGAGACTGACATCTTTGGGGCTAGCACAGCTTGAAGAAATGAAAACATTTTTCTTAAAATTCTTCTCTTCGCCAGGTCAGGGTGAGGATTAGGACAACAGGCACTGGTGCCGGGAAGGGAAGGCAAGGCAAGGCAGGGGCACCCTTCTATGTCTTTTTACTGTGCTGTTTCCAAAAATGTTTCATATTCTCCTCTTCCCCTTTGTGAATCCACATAGATGTGTGAAAACAATAAATACTGGCTTTTGGCCATGAACTCAAAGCTCTTCCCACCCATAAATACATTGTTTATTTTCCCAACAACCCTATTAGGTTTGTATTATGGAATTTAGATGGAAACAGAGCTGTGGGTGAAATGGCTTGCCCCTAAAGTGCCTAGGCAGGGGTAGAGCCAGGATGAGGTCCCCCTAATCCTTTGGTGTTTCTGCCACCAGACTATGAGGAGGACAAGAACAGAGAAGACACAATGTGATTAAGTGATGCTCCAGGGTCATGTAGTGTTGATGGCTGACCCTGGGACCACTGAACGTGCTCCAAAGAGTAACATATTCAATGACATCCAGAAGAGTTAATTAATCTCATTGAGGGGGGAATTAATCCCAGAAGGAATTTCCTCCATTAATATCAAGGTCCAGATGTGAGAGAGAGAGAGAGAGAGAGAGAGAGAGAGAGAGAGAGAGAGAGAGAGAGA
Organism: Monodelphis domestica; assembly: GCF_027887165.1. Classification (NCBI taxonomy): domain Eukaryota; kingdom Metazoa; phylum Chordata; class Mammalia; order Didelphimorphia; family Didelphidae; genus Monodelphis; species Monodelphis domestica. The sequence goes on along the minus strand of NC_077234.1, from coordinate 31,064,274 downwards.
GAGAGAGAGAGAGAGAGAGAGACAGAGAGAGACAGAGAGACAGACAGAGACAGAGAGACAGAGAAAAACAGAGAGAGAGAGAGAGAGAGAGACAGAGAGAGAGAGACAGAGACAGAGACAGAGAGACAGAGAGAGAGAGACAGAGAGACAGAGAAAAACAGAGAGAGAGAGAGAGAGAGAGAGAGAGAGAGAGAGAGAGAGAGAGAGAGAGAGAGAGAGAGAGAGAGAGAGAGAGAGCGAGCAACTAACTGGCTTATAGAAGAGATAGGACAGGCATCCCACTTTAAAAAGCACAGAGGTACCCAACATCCTCAGTTTTAACTGGTGCTCCAAGAATGTGCCTCGAATAGCCAGGCTGATGACATGTTGCCAAGTTGTCGCCTTTTTTTGGTGAAATGTCTACAATTTACTTGCTTTATTTCCTAGGTGTTCCTTTTAATGCAAAGAACTCCACGAACACCCAAACCCACAGCTGTTGGATGGTGGCACTATTTTGGGAGATCTTCTGGATTCTTCCAAAAATCTAATTTTACGTCTTTCATTGATTATTTGAGATTCCGTCAGAACTTTACATTTATGTTTGGTGCTACTCAGCATAATGGCAGAGTCCAAATAATCGAATGAAAAATACTTATAAGTAGCTACTTTAATTGGAGTTTGGAAAACAAACCCAAATGTACTTGGATGGAGAATTGTGACTGATTAATGAGAGCTGTTGTTTCACCAAGGCATTTCATTCTCCTTTTCAAAAACGAATAACTAGTCAATTATTAAGGGGAGAAAATAATTTTTCTCCGGCCTAAATTTACTTCCCAAATACACATTAAAAAGTTTTATTGATGCTTTTTGTCTTTATTTGGCAGTGATTTGGGATCCCCAAATATACAATTGGTAAGAAAGTTGTTCTGCTGCCTTAAAAAAAAATAAAAGATTAAATTGCCTGATTCATAGTGATTACTCCAATATAGTTAATTAAGAAGAAGGGAAGTCACCGATGGATCACTAGGGAAACCTTTATAACAGAGTGTCTATTAAAAGTGATTCCTAGCTGTAGGGTACAATAATGGGGTGCTAATTCTGAAAGCACACAGTGCTGTCCCACAAAGACATCAAGATTTGTAGGAAATCAACCCTCCAGCAGTCCTGGCAAGCCAGACTGACCCCAGCAAATGAAAATAATCAAAAGTAATTAGAAGCGTGCTGGACTACTCCTCGGAGATCTGTGCAGGAGAATAAACATGCCTGCGTCCTCCGAGCCTCTGAAAAGGCCCATGTCTGAGCTGTTAGGTGCCCTGACCTTGTCCACATAAAGATGTGATTTATGAAGTGTAGGGAGCAGCAGCAGGGCTTCTGTCTTCTCCTGGAGAACCAAATTACCGAGGTGGAGATTAACATGCTTTCAGTCGGGCCCATTTCCAGACCAAGGGAAATTTTTTATTTACATTTTTTTTTTACCTTTAATTTCCTCTTCTCCTTTTTAACAGCTTTTTGGCTATGGGGAAAACACACACACACACACACACACACACACACACACACACACACACACACACACACACAAACTGGAGTCCATCAAACTGTGAGGGAGACAGAAGAAATGTCCAGCAATGATGATTTGTATTGATGCTGGAGACTTTTCAGTTCCTTTTTGTTTGTAAATTCATATTGTGTAGGACTGACTCTCTCTCTCTCTCTCTCTCTCTCTCTCTCTCTCTCTCTCTCTCTCTCTCTCTCTCTCTCTCTCTTCCCCCCCCCCCCTTACACTCTTAATCTGATTCACAAAATTCACTGCCAAGGGCAGGATGAATGTTTAATGAAATGCTCCAGTAATTAAAAAAAAAAAATTCTGCCTCACAATGGAGCTGACTTAACTCTTCCATCTTAACTTTATCTTTTTATCACAATGACTAGTCTAGGAAAGAAGAAGACATGAAAAAAAAATAAATAAATAAGAGGACAAGGAGAATAAATTTGAAGCCTTGGGTGTCAGGTAGGAGGAAAAGGGAAAGTGAAAAGACTAGGAGTTTTAGGGAAGAAATACCCTTGAGGAAGCCTATTGCTGGGTGAACTCCTTAGAAAATCTTCTCAGTCCTAAAGGCACTCCTCTATTTTCCCGTCTCCACTCTGGTTAGATGAGATTTGACAAAGCTCCATGATGAACAGTAAAAAGAAGCATTGACTTTTTATAAGGCATCAATATCGCTACACAAAACTAATTTAATTAACCGGCGGTTATTGCACAGGGAAATGCCAATTTCTCAGTTTATTTCATCCTTGTCCTCCTCAAAAAAACTTGTCTGTTTGAGAAGGGATTGAACAGCATCTGGGATGCAAAGGCCCTTTGCTGGAAAAATGTAAAATGCCCTTCTGCATTCTTGAGGAGCCAGCTAAGAAAAAAGTGTTTAAAACAAGTCGGCTAGAGCTCAGTGTGTGTTTAGTCACCTTTAGAAACCTAATGCTGCAGAATTAAGCTAACTCCCCTTTAGGCTGGGGTTATGAAGTGCCTTTCCCTATAAACTAAAAACATAATGTCAGGGTGAATGGGAACATACTTTATTACATTTATGGTACTGAAAACTGCCAGCAAGTTGTCTTAGGTTTAAATATTGTCCTCTGTAGAGTGTTCCAGTGCTGTTTGTCCACAGGAAGCCTATTAAAAGTGGACAGTGCAGTTATTTCATCTGGCTTCGGCTGGGCTGCTTTCCTTTGCTTTAATGATGTGCTGGAATGCACCATGCCCACAGGGTCTCCATTAGGAGAACTTTTACTTCTGGGAGGACCAAGAAGTTAAAGGCTTAAAAGAGGCATCAGCTTACACCCTTGTGGGAATCACTTGAAGACTAGAGCACTAACTTCTTACCCCTTTAACTAATATATTGACTTATTTTAAATAAACAATGGGAAAATGAAGGCAGACCAAGTGGCCTTATTAGAAATCTGGGGGCCTCTCAAAGATCCCCCCGGTTCAGGCAGCTGGGGGGGGGGTGGAGGAAGGAAAGGGCCTGAGGAGGGTTTATGCCCTTTTCAAACCAGGAAGCAAACACATTAACCTCTCCCATCCCACCCCAGCCATCAGCCAAAGAGGGGATCTTTACAACTCCCAGGGAATATATCAGCTCACACTCAAGCTGCAGTCTCTGATCTCATGGCCTCTCAGTTCTGGGATATCTATTCATTGTAAATAAGAATTAACAGAATGATCATCATGCGTTTACAAGGAGAAAAACAAGCGTGGCTTTCGGGAGAATTAAAGAAAAAATTATTCCTTTTTATAAATTATAAAAAAAAAAGAGAGAGATGTCCCCCCCACTTTGAGCATTCCCACAGTCTGTACTTAGCTTGTCCTCATGTTCTTTCCCCTTAATATTTAGATCATCTGCCCTGATACTTGTTTGTGAATTAAAGCTGGTTTGAGATTATAGTAAAACCATTATTTTTAATAGCCCATTTCAAGGGCAGGGCTAAACACTGCAAAGCATGCATGTGACTGATTACTGCTGCTAGACAGCAGCTTTTCTAGATTAATTTGTAACCGGGAACTACCGTAAACAGATTTCACCAGAAATCCCAAGGAATAGAGGGAATTGGTGGTTGTATTTGACTCCTTGTATTTATTTATTGTTTTAGAAACCTCCTAATGAAAAGCAAGCTAACTGGAAAAGAAAGTTGGCCCCCTGGGGAAGGGGAGGAGGAAGAAAGGAAAGGGGAAAAATAACCCCAAACATTTTCCATCTCCTCTCCTTTCTGATGAGCTGAAGTGGTTAATTGGCTCTATATCTCCTCCCTCATCAAATGGGACTCATCAGAATGAGGAGAGACTTCTTTCAACTAAAAAGGGTTGCATCTGCTTCTCTTGGGGTTCCAGACCAAGTCAAAAGAAGGGGATCTTGCTTCCAAGTGCTATTTTTTTAAATCTAGGATTAATCTTCCGATGTGACTTTGGGACAAGACAATTCCCTCTCCTGGCCTGTTTCTCCATCCATAAATTAAGCAGATCAGGGGTCCATAAACCCCTGGATAATAGATGACAGGGAGTCTGTGAACTTGGATGGGAAAAATGTGGCATCTTTATTTTCCCTAACCTTTGGTTACATATTTTATTTTATGTATCTAACAACATTCTGAGAAGGGGTCTAGAGGCTTCCCAAAGCTTCCAAAGGGGTATGTCACTCAAAAAAGGTTAAGGACCTCCCTTCACTGGGTGATGTCAAAGGTTCCTTCCAAATCCCAAACTATGTACAGTTCTATGAAATATGATGTTGATGTGGTAATGAATGCACTGAAAATCTATTAAAGCAGATTAATAGAAGCAATCAGTTAATTAGATGGGAACAGGAAGAGGGAAACCAGTGTGCCATGCTTCCCCTCCTTTGATGGCGACCTCCCGAAATGAAGCCTTTTCTTTCATTCATCCGAGATGGGAAATCCAACTGGCCCCAAACCAATTGAAAAGCCTCCTAGCACCAGATAAATTACTTGTGCCCCTTGCTTGGCCCAGGGATCAGGGAGAGGAGAAGGGCTCTGCTCTGACTGTTGCTTCTTTGGGTTGGCTGGGAGGGAAAGATGCTTAGAAATGATCCCTGCAGGTCTCGCCGCTGGAGAAAGGACGGGGATGCTTTCTAGTAACCAACCCACCAATCAGCCAAACTTAAGGTGAGGAGACGGGGTACGAGCCCACCCCGGTGCATTTTCCCTTCATCTTTGCAGAAGGAGTTCTACTATGGGGGTGTGCAGGGAGAAAAGGGAAGCACTGCCTTCCAGTAAGGCCGCGCCGCAGCGGCAAGAGCAGCAGCCGGGCCCCAGCCTCTGGTTTCTTCTCCACAAGGGCCAGTACCTGGAGGCAGCGAGAGCCTCTCCCTTTGCAGCCCAGGCTACTGCAAGGTCTTCCACGGGCTTCCCTTTAATTCGGGTCACATCGCCATCTACCGGCCTACGTTCGAAACTGCACGCTTAGGGCCCCCTTCTCCAGAACCCCAGGCTTACCCCCTCCATCCCCACGTTAAACCGAATACTAATACTCCTACTCATAAATGGAAGAGGGTGGGAGAAGAAGCTGGAGGTGGGGAAGGACTCTTTAGAATCGTTTCCATGAAATTCTGATTTAGGCAGGCTCTGCTATTGGTACCCCAAACTCTTTTGTTTACCCACCATTTCCTCTTTCAGGTCAGCTTTGTCGAGGGGGGTGGGGGGTAGTGGTGCGGGGGCGGGGAACAGCTATCAGGACCCCTGATCAGGCCGCACCGTCGAAAGCAATCGGTTCCCCAGATTACTTGTATTTAATACACAATGCATCATAAAACAAATCCCTCATCCTGACAGGAAGAAAATAGAACAGCTCATAGCTCGAGCTGGTCCAATTTATGGCTAAATTAAAAAAAAGCCTTCAACAATGGACAAGTTGAGGAAGGGCAGGAAATCAATGGCCAGCAAACCGGGGGCTCTTAGAGGTTCTCAAGCACCAGACTCTCTGGGAATCTCGGACCAGGTTGTAGGTTATTTACAAAGGATTTTTCCTGTCCTACCTACCACTGCTGTGCGATTTTCCCTTGAACAATAGCCATTATCTGAAATAACAGTTCAATGTCACAGATAACTGGCCACTGAAACGAATTAATCACCATCTCTTGTCACTGCCTTTCCCGTCCGCCTCCTTTTTATTATTAATATTTTTTAAATCAACATTTCTGTTTGGAGATATTGTACTCACACACGAAAATATAAGTGGGTGGCCCTTGCAATAAAAGATAAAGTTGAACGTGCTCACCTCTCACCCACTAGGAAAAAAAAAAGATATTTATTGAGTCACTTAATATTTTTTCCCCAGCTTTTCCGCTATTAAGTAAGGCAAGGAAAGAGATGGAATTTGCTACTTGACTGAGTCTTACAAATGAAATTGTGAATTTAAAATTATTTAGCTCTTGCCCGTGGGTTTTTGCTGCACTCTCCAAGTCTACATATAAGTAAACTCAGGGATCTTCTTTCCAATGCTATTGCTTCCAAAGAGATACTTTCCGTGAGATTTCTTTAAATAAAACGTGGCCACATACATTAGAAAAGAACTAGACATAAGATAGCGCTATTCCTCCAAAGTAACAGGCTTATGGAATAAAACACTTAAAAAAATTATACTGAATAGTTTAATTTGACTTAGGAATGTCTATCTATTTTTTACAGTATCAAAGAAAATTGCAAAATTCACCAAATTGTCTTGTCATCCTCCCCAAATAGTTTTGTTTCACGAAAATTGCACGTTAGTTTATGTTTTTCTTTGTAGAAATAATATATCTTAACAATAAATTAATAAGTTGAACATTTCTTCTTGTCCTTAAAAGCAAGAGAGGAAAAAGATACGAAGGAGACTATAGATAAGTGCTTTTGACGCGGACTAAAAACAGCCGGGACCGTGCCAACTCTGCTTTTACTACAATTTAGCCACCCCTATTGCTTCGCCTCTCAGAAATCCTGATTTTCCCTAAGTGAGGATTTTCTGGAGTGTAGCTCTGCCGCCCACAGACTCATCCTCCCCTCCCCCCTCTCTGTACACACCCATCTTCAATCTACACTCACCCTCCCTACTCACACACACCCTCACCATCCCCCTTATTCCCATCTCCCCCCACCCCCACCCCGTCAAGGTATAGCCTTTCCTTTCCCCCACCCTTCTCTTACCACCCTTCCCAGCCCATCCCTATCCCAAACTAACACACACACACACACACACACACTCACTTACTCACTCACTCACACTTGTACTTTTCTGGACATTGAAACAGACGAGATTTCCCTGCGGAAAGAAATCCTTCCAAGATCTCCCTATTGGTTGTTTACCCGGACGAAATCGACATGCTTTTTTTTCCTTTTTTTTTTAAGGGGCAGGGTGCATCCATATTCAGCCGGCCCCTATAGGACTTCTGTCTTGGCGACCTTTTTGTGACCTCTCCCGCCAGAGGAGGCTGCTGTCACTTTAAAAATTAACTGAAAGAGGAGCCTCCGTCTGGCTTCCGATCACTTGGAGCTGGGGGAGATAGCTCCCTGGCTCCCTCTCCCTGGTCTCTTTCTGGATGGCCGAGCAGATCTTCTTTAAAGGGACAGTTCATGAAATAGAATCCCGGGAGGCTGAGCGCGGAGTTGCAAATAGGGGGACGATCCCGTGAGGGTTCTGGATCCGGGGAGAGGGGAAAAAAAACGGGGGGTGTCTCTAAACTCCCTTCTCTCTCGCCTCTCCACTCGACCCCCCCTCCACCTTTTCAAAGGCTCCAGCACCCCCTCCTCCTCCTTCTTCCTGCTCCCCCCCTCTTTTTTTTTTTTTTAACTGGGAGAGAGAGGTGGAAGTTTTAGTGGTTTTCAGATAACTTTCATTACACATCGGGCTGATAAGCGCGAGAGAAAGTGAGAAAAGAGGGAGGTGATGTGAACCAGAAGGAGCTACCCTTAGCAGGGGAGGGGAGGCGAAGAGGAAAAAAAAATTCCCATTTCCCCCCCAACCTCAACCCTAACACCCCTCCCCCCTCCCCAGAAGAGAGGAGAGCAGAGACTTCATTTCGGGTCGTTACAAAAAAAAGATACATTGTTGCCTGATGATAAAGCTACAAGATCTCGTGGTCCTGGCGAGCCGCAGCTCCTAGGGACGAACCAAGTTAGCGGAGAGCCCCATGTGGAAGCTGGGGAGTGATTATTTTAATCGAGAAATGCTGCTCGCCATCGGCTGAAAGATCGGCTGGCCCACAACCTCAGGGCTCATTATTGTTATTATTTTATTCTCTTGTGATTGCCTTTTTTTTTATTGCTGGGAGTTGAGTTCTTAGAAGTGTTAAGGTAAGAGACTTGACTTTCTTATTTAAAAAAAAAAATCTTCCTGGAGTGCATAGTTTGGTAACTTCTGACATTCTTCCCCCTCTCCTCCTCCTCCTCCTCCTCTTTCTCCTCCTCCCCCTTTTCTCTCTCTCTCCCTCCTCCCCTCTTTTCTCTCTTCTTTTCCAACTCTCCCAGTGCAGTGGCTTTCCGCAGCCCCCTGTGCTTATCTACGTTGCTAAGGCTGCCGATTTCCTTGTTCCTCCTTCTGGACACAGTGGTCGACTAGTCTCCGGCAGCCCGGCTGGTCTCTGGGGCAGGGTGGGTTTGTCTGTCTCCCTGTTGCTCCCTGCCTCTGCTTCTCTCTCTCTCCCTCCCTCTCTCCTTCTTCTCTTCCCCCCCTCTCTCTCCCTCCCCCCCAGATCCCTAGCTGTGTGTGTGTGTGTGTGTATGTGTATGTGTGCGCGCGCGTGTGCCTGCATCTGAGAACCCTACAAGGTGTGGCTGCCAACACTCTGAATTCCTGGCACCGACCTTGCTTCTTGAGAGCTCTCTTCGGCCAAGTTCCACCTTCCCAAGTTGCAGCCTTGCACTTCCAAGACGGAATGCTTCTCGAAAAAAGTTACCCTCGGACCCGCGGGCGACATCGTAGGGATTTCCACCCCCCTCCCCACCCGTCTGTCTTCTCCCCCCCTCCCCTTTTCTTGCCTGTGAAGGGGCCTTTCTCTCAAACCTTTCTAAAGGGATTTAAAAATATCCTATCTTTGGAGCATGACAGCTTTCTTAAACACTGAAGTGTGGTGGATGAAATAGCAGCATATTAGTCGCTGCTTTATCATCATCAGCATTATTATTATTTTAAATTCAAAGTTTGCTAGACTCTCAAAGCGTTGGGGAAACCGGTGCCGAGTTTAGCGAGTCAAAAGTTAATCATTCACAGGAGAGGGGGGGAAGTTTCTGGAAAAGTTCAGTCTTAAACCTTGAAGGGGAGAAATTTAGGTTCGGAAAGTCATTTGTAGGGGGAAATGTTCAGAAAAAAAATAATCCCTGTATTGAGCTATTTACAAAGGCGTCCTTTAGAAATGAGCTCAGTTTCTTAATTTGCTGTTGACTCTCAATTGCAATAATGTTAACACGGAATAAAATTACACGTAGGATTTTTATGTGAAGTATATGTAATACCTCTCCCCCCAGTAAAAAAAAAATAAGTGTATGTGTAGAGGGGACAGGGATCGCTTGAAATGGAAGTGGCCTGAATCTTTCTGACTGCAATTAACGACAGTTTTCATCTCTCGGAAAATATAAAATCCTAACTGCTGCTGCATTTCATTTCGTTGACTGGATATTTTTCCTTTGTAAGACACTAATCCATGATTTCTGGGAAAAATGCATAACAAGTGTGAACTAGCCCCTCCTCTCCCAAACAAAAACCTACCCCTAACACAATTTTGGGGACTATTTTCGAATATGCATGGGTGCTGATATTTACATGACACTTGAAAACTTGCTAGAAGCACCCTAAATTACCCTGGTGATTCATTTCACTTGGACTTAAGAAAATAACCTTAAAGGTTGTTGGTTTTGTATTTTTAGCTTTAAAAAATGTAATTTTAGATAGACAAGAGTATACAGAAGAAACTGTAAGTCACTTTTTTCTTTTCTTTTTCTTATTTTAGAGGCAAGAACTAACAAAGTCTTGTGTTTCATATTTTTTTTTGACTACTCATTCATTGCTATTTAATTGTCTTATGGCAAAAGCCTCATTCCCAGTATCTGTTGCCCTTTAAGCCTTGGGGTTTGTCCCCTTGAAGTCTGTGGTGAGTTAATGACTTAGAGCTGCTTTGGGGTGATTACCTGAATTCTATGCAAAACTGCTTTAGGGCTAGATAAATATACTCTAGACTCTAGTTTTAACCTTTTATTGGGACCAGATAAAGCAGATCCCCCCCCCCCCATTCTTTTAATTAATTAATTTGAGACCTAGACTATATTGTTGATAAGAAACTTCCTCAAGTTTGTATTAACTGAATGGTCTACAATGCCAGGATTCATATTCATCCACTCTAAAGGCCAGGGACACTGAAACATTTCCTTTTTTTTTTAAAGTGAAAATAATATATTGCATTTAGCAGATAAAACAGGATGACATGTTTGAATACTTAAGAAAGACAAAAATTTTACTTCGGTTGACTTTATTTTTCTTAGTGCAATCAATATTATTTAGTGTCTAGTATAGGCCAGACCAAAAAAAAAAAAAGTCTGAAGATAAATAATTGTATCCAGTCATATAGTATTAGTAATGTATGATATTTTCAAATAACCCGTTTTCATTTGCTTATAATTTGTATTTGTTTATTATCTGCATAATTGGAACCATTTCTTAGTTTGTGTTAAAATGCTAAATTGCCATGTTTTGCATGAGTGTTTACATGATTTTTCCTCTTTTCTTTTTTTTTTTTAGTTTGGCATAAAACTTCTATTATTAGTCAAATCCTGTAATTTGCTTCAATTAAGAATATGATCTAACTGTTTTGTGATGGAGGAGAGCAGGAGATTAATAACATTTATTCTAAACTTTATTTAATCGAGTCTATTCAAATTACAAGCAATTTGAAAAGCTACATTTCCACGATAAGAATATATGAATCTGAAAAATGGATGTTCTATTTAAGATGCATTATGTTAATGTTTGCTGGTCAATATCACTTGTAATAAAACCAAATTTGTTAGAATTAATTGTTTTAAAGTCATCACCACTTACTCATGCTTAACCAGGGAATCAGGACTTTGGAAAATGGATACAAATTTAATAATGTTTATCAAGTGCTCTGTTTCTTTAAAAAGTCAACATATTGTTACTTTAGATTTATTCCTCCTAGATTCATGCGCATTTAGCCTTACTCACCCCCCCCCCCACCATAAAAGGCTCCCTGGAAGAAACGTACATTTCAATGAAATGTCTAAGTAATTAACCATTTCTTCATTTAGAGATACATGATTTACATTTTCAGCAATGTGCTAGGATGGCAAATGGAAAGATTGATCTCCTCCTCTTCTTCCTCCTAGATATTAGATGAGTTTTGCAATGTGAAATACTACATAGATGCCAGTCAACCAGATGTCGGGAGCTGGCTCAAGTACGTCAAGTTTGCTGGATGCTATGAGCAGCACAACCTTGTTGCATGCCAGATAAATGATCAGGTACGTTGTAAATACTTTTCTGGACTTTGTCTGAGAGCTTTAAGGTACCAGTGAAGCCTGAAGAATAAAACTAACTGGGAGCCACAGTAGACCCTTGTGGCCTGTTGGCTGTTCTCCTGAAGGAGGAAGAATGTAGAGGAGAGAAATGCAGAATCAAACCATTTTGGGGGAGTTGCTTGGAATATTGTTTATGGCTCTGTCAGGAGGATCTCACCTCATTTCTCCTATTCTGTTCTAGTGGGATTGGAACGAGGCATTTAATAATGTCTCATTTGTTGCCGTTTATTTTTTTCCCTCTCCCCCATGATCCCAGAGAGGAACCTACACGAAGCTTTTAGCTAATAGAGGATGGACTGATGAGAAAATTAGTGTTGCTAACAAAGAAACTTTCTATTTGTTCTTTGTGAGAGTAGGAGAGATGGAGATGTGTACAAAATGGCATTTTAACTTTTCATATCATTTTGTTGAAAAAAAAAACGATTGGAGACGTCAATGACATATTTTACTTTTTCTTGAAGTTGAGTTAAAATGGTGTGTGTGTGTGTGTGTGTGTGTGTGTGTGTGTGTGTGTGTGTGTGTGTAGGGGGAGGACAAATGTTCGTCATTCTTAGTTGAATTGGAATGCTTGGTTTTCTTGTGCTTTCAAAAGCTTTGAAGGATTGTATAGGCAGGCTTACTTCAATAGCTATGACTGAAGTAGGGAGCCTGAAAGGCGATCCTCACTTAGTTAAGTTGTTATGAAGGCTGCTGCTTAGTACAGCCAACACTGCACCCCCCTTTCCACTCCCCCCCCCAACCCAGGACCAGGTGGTCTTCCTGTTCATTGGCGATTTATTTAGCCACATTGGTAGGTTAGCCGGTACCCAATGAAGGATCATTTATTGGTTTTAACCCACTGGTTACTCAAAGCGAGTGAGCTTCAGAGATTGTTTAGAAATGGTTACCTGGCCAAATTTGGTTTAAAAACAAAACCAAGCCTGGCGATGGGGAGATATTCTCTGTGGTGTTCCCAGAGAAAGTCATTAAGTAACAATGACATGCTACATTTTAATAGAGTCTAAACCTGTATTTGAAGCATCATTGAGGAACTCATGCATTGGGAGTTCCATTTCATTAGCTATTGGGTGGTTTTCTGATGTCGACTCCCTGGGGGTAGGAACTGAAATGTAAATCAAATAAAAATGAGATTTCTTCCAAACGAACATCAATTTAAAGAGTCACTGTAGTTCCATGAATATCTTTCTGATGTAAAAAAATTTTTTAGAAGGCACTATTAGGAAACTGAAACAGTGTCACTCTAGGTTGTGTGGGAATAGAAAGCTCACTGAGTCAGTAATATAATTAATATCATCATCAACAGATAGTCACTGGATGGCTACTTTATAGGTAAAGGTGATGGGTTTGTCATTGGGAAAATTTCTTTTAAAAAAGAAATTGAGGACTTGTGCTATCCTTACTTAAATTAATGAATTCAAAAGGCATTTGAATAATGAAATAATAAAATTTGTGGCACTCTATTTGCTGATCATAGAAAACAGTCTTCGAACACGAGTGTCCTCAGAATTACTATCACCTACCTCAGAGCACAAAAGTCTTGGCACATATTTTTTTCCTTTAAAAAAAAATAGATATTTCTCCATGCCCAGATTTTGTCTCAAAAGCTAAGCTGTTGCTCTGGTTTATTTAATTCATTAGGGATTTGGAAGGAGGAGTGGAGGGTAGTATCTCCTGATCCCCAATTATTAGCCACATTGTCACTGTCTTGATAATGTTGCGATTTGATTATTGACACTCTTGGAAGGGCATCTTTGAAAGTCTACGATTGTCAGCAGAAAAGTCCCAGTTCTGACAACAATGAATACTTTCTGCCTGCGTTCTGAGATGGTGTGCAGGGTGAAATGCTTCATCAGGAAAAGATAAAAACCCCCTTTTAGATGGGCTTCCTTCAGATCCTACAGCGAATATTCCTGAAAGTGCTTCTCTTTTAACTCCTGCCTTTAGCCGGGGCCAGAGCTTTGCAGGGCAACAGAATGTATATCAAGTGACCTAATTGTAAAGTTGACATTACATGGTCCAGTAAGTGTATCCATAAACAACAAAAGCAGATGTGCGGGTCGCCCCTCACCCCCCACGCACACATGTACAGGCAGTCACATCTGGTTAGCTTTACAGCATGGTGAGTGTGCACGAATGTCTCTCTCTCTCTCTCCCTCTCTCTGTCTGTCTGTCTGTCTGTCTGTCTGTCTCTCTCTCTGTCTGTCTCTCTGTCTGTCTCTCTGTCTGTCTGTCTGTGAAAGCCTGTGGCAGGGATGGGAGGATAAAAGGGCCGAGTCTTTGGGCTTGGGCTCTCCCATGGCCAGGGCTTCACTCTCTTCTCCGAGAGGAGGACTAGGACCTGCCAACTGGTGAATAAGTGCAGCTCATCACCTGATGTACATCCCCATTGTGTGTGCGATATTATTTACCACTGAGGCATGGCCAGAGACACTTGATCAGGAGGGGTTGTTAACCACTAATTACTTTAACTCACCTGTAAAACTCCCAAGCAAACATAGCCCTTTCCCTGAAATGGGAAAGATTATTTGTCTGTACTCTGATCCTTCGATTGAACATGGGAGCCTGAAAGACAGGTATGAACCCTAGACTTCTAAAGGCAGGATTTCCAGAGCAGTCTGGAGCTCTCAACTATAATTTAGTCAGTGTGTTAAGTGAGACATTTAACAAAGAAAGGAAAAAAAAAACACTTAAAAAACAAAGTATCTCAGATTTTTTTTTTTTTTTGGTGGGGAGGGGGCAGATGGAGCAGGAGACTTGCTGCCCCTTCAATCCCTACCCTCTTTCCTTGCAGCCCTTTTATTCTTATGTTTGAGATCACATTTCCATAATTTGGATTCATTTTTGTAAAGTCGAGGAGTTCTTTAAAATCCTACAAATGAGCTTGCTGAGATAAACAACTCGATAAGAGCAGAATAAAGTCAAAACATGTATGTTGGCGATAACTCCCATTTAATTTGATTGGGGGTGGAGATGTTTTTAAAGGCAGGGTGACCCCCCCCCCCCTTTTGGTTGTTATTTTCAAATAGAGCGAATATAGGATTTCTTCACATCACGTTATCTTTCTGGCTGTCTCAGAAGTACAAAGCCTATACAATTAACTGGAGAATTACATTCCATAAGTAGTTCATTTCAGAGGGGTTTATTTCCTCAATGCCCATTGGGCTGCTAAAAGTCTTGTCACCAGTATTTGATTTTTTTTTAACCTAGCAAATGTGAATTTTCTGGCTGCTTTGTTTTTTAATTCTGCTCACATGAAAGGTTCCGGTTGATTATTTTAGAACTCTGTTTGATTTGGTTTTTTAACAATATTGGAGTAATGTTTTTAGAGTTAGAAATACTGAAAGTGTTGGTATCACCCAACTAAGCCATAATTTCTAGGAAAGAACAGATTTTGACTGATAGCCTTATTCTCCACTGAAAATATAGTAATAACAGCGGTAATTCATCTTTTAAAAAGAAGGCCACGTCATATACTCGGGTAAATTGAGACCACAATCATACTCATGCTATAAAATACTAGACTTTTTTTTGTAGTCAGTATTGTTTATCCTCAAAGTACTCATTTTAGTTTAAAATTTTCTCTAGTTTATGAGGAATTACAGAGCTGCTAAAACCATGGTTTTTAATTCTCAGAATTCCCCCATCCCCAAAGGATTGATTTTTCCAAGATACATATTGTTTTGGTTATTAATTGTCAGACAACGTTCAATGCTCCCAGATGTCCTAGCCAGGATTGGAGAAATGTAAAATGTGGAGGAGGTCAAAGAGGCAATCTAATAATAATAATTAATAATAATAGTTAATATTTATCTAGCCTGTCAGGGTTTATCCATTTCTATGCATTTAGCTTCCCATTTTACCTATCCTTCCAGCAACCTTAGAAAGTAGGTACTTTTTATTATTCCCATTTTACAGATGAGAAAACTGAGGCAGGTAGAGCTGAATCAACTTGTCCAGGGTCACATGGCTAATGAGTGTCTGAGGTTGGATTTAAACTCAAAACTTTCTGACTCTTTCTGAAAACTCCTTTCAGCCTTCAGCTATGTGACAACTGACAGTTCAGATAAAGGGGGGAAAGTGATTAGTTTATTATTCAGAAATTGGGTCTCCATGATGTTCAGAAAGATTCAACTCTTCTGGATCATTTACCAAGAAATTAAAATTTTACAAATGTGTATTTATCTGTGTACCATTAATTTTCTTTTTAGTAGAATGTAAGCTCCTTAAAGACAGGAACTTTCTTTTGTTAATCTTTCTCTCTGAATGCTCAGGACCTGCCCATATTAAGAAATCAATTGGCATTTTAAAGATGGAATTTTTCTACTTTTCATCTGGATAGTTTTGTATGACTTTGAGATCAATGCTTTAAATCTTTGCAAATCTGACTTTGTCTTAAAGATCGATGATACTGGTTTTGGAGTTTTGGTCTTGTTGCTTTCTGTTGGTATGAATTTGGGCTAGCCACTTAGCAACCAAGAGACAGACATGATTTGTTAAGCCAGTTACTATGCTAAGTTTGCAGTATAAAATCAAAAGGAAAAAAAAAGGCTCCTGCCCTCAAGAGACTTCTATTCTATTGAGGGAGATATTGGTAAGTAATTAGGTATATAAACAACTTATATAGAAGAGATGGAAAGTAATCTCAGGGTAGGAAAATAGTAACAGTTGTGAGACTGGGAAAGTCCTCTTAATTACCCAGTGCCTCAGCTTTCTGATCTATAAAATTAGGGGAGTGGAATGGCCTCTGAAGTTGCTTATAATTCTTGATCTATGTATGAACCCCCCCCTACTTTTGCTACTCACTGGCCCTTGGGTATGGGGGCTTTACAGACTCTCATTTCTTTTTCCCCATTGGAGAACTTTTATACTCTTCAGCTAGAGAGAAGACAATGCTCTGGGGACTTAAAAAACAAGGATTCTCACTCTTCTGCCTTAGAACCAATACACAGTATTGATTCCAAGACGGAAGGTAAAGGTTTAAAAAAAAATCAGGGTTCAAACCCAGAATGTCTCCAGTTCTCCTCTTCCAGGAGACAAAATTTGTCTTTCATATTGTTAAGTAAATTAAGGCAGTAAATATTTATTATTCACCTACTCTGTGCCAGTCACTGTGCTAAATACTGGGGATGGAAGAAAGGTAAATTAAGTCAGTAAATATTATTATTCACCTACTCTGTGCCAATCACTGTGCTAAATACTGGGGATGGAAGAAAGGTAAATTAAGTCAGTAAATATTTATTATTCATCTACTCTGTGCCAGTCACTGTGCTAAATACTGGGGATGGAAGAAAGGTAAATTAAGGCAGTAAATATTTATTATTCACCTACTCTGTGCCAATCACTGTGCTAAATACTGGGGATGGAAGAAAGGTAAATCAAGGCAGTAAATATTTATTATTCATCTACTCTGTGCCAATCACTGTGCTAAATACTGGGGATGGAAGAAAGGTAAATCAAGGCAGTAAATATTTATTATTCATCTACTCTGTGCCAGTCACTGTGCTAAATACTGGGGATGGAAGAAAGGTAAATTAAGTCAGTAAATACTTATTATTCACCTACTCTGTGCCAGTCACTGTGCTAGATACTGGGGATGGAAGAAAGGTAAATTAAGTCAGTAAATATTATTATTCACCTACTCTGTGCCAGTCACTGTGCTAAATACTGGGGATGGAAGAAAGGTAAATTAAATCAGTAAATACTTAATATTCACCTACTCTGTGCCAGTCACTGTGCTAAATACTGGGGATGGAAGAAAGGTAAATTAAATCAGTAAATACTTAATATTCACCTACTCTGTGCCAGTCACTGTGCTAAATACTGGGGATGGAAGAAAGGTAAATTAAATCAGTAAATACTTAATATTCACCTACTCTGTGCCAGTCACTGTGCTAAATACTGGGGATGGAAGAAAGGTAAATATGGGGTAGTTGCTACCCTCAAGGAGTTCACAGTCTAATGGGGAAGACAGTAAGTTAACAACTAGGTCCAAGCAGATAAACTGGAGATAATCAACAAGGAAAGATTTGTGAATAATGGATTTGAATTTTTATTTTCGCCTGAAACAAGCCTGAAGGCTTGGTCTTAATTAATTTCCACTCTCTAGGGCTGACTTGGGCAGTATTTAATAGGATGATTTCTGAGTTTGTTTTCTGGAATCTCACTGGACTTCCATCCGTATGCTCCACGTTAGAAAGGAAGCACACTTGAATTCAACACCCGGCTTGTCCCAACACAGCCTGTGCCTTGAAGACAGTTTTCAGAAACCCAAGCTGTTTGCAAATCTTGCCATTTAGAGGGTGATAAGTCCTTCTCCCTCTCTTTGTATTTTTCAGCAGACTCTTGACAGCTGCTATTCAGTCAGCACAATGAGATAAGTAGGCTGTCCGTTCTGCCTAAAAAGAAATTTGTTGATGAGAGATTATCTAATACGAGATGTATATTTTTGGGCAGTAATATATAGCATAATGGATGCCCCCAGAGAGAAAGCAAGGTTGTAATTCACTCAGTGGATTCTGCCAGCTCCCTTGTGGTTTATGAATGGCAGCGAGATCCTGTCGAAGATTCAGTTTGGAACAGGCATTATTCAAGTTGGTGATTTACCTTATAAACTTTTAACTGCTTCCGGGACTGTCCTGGCTAGATTGGCAGCCTCACTTTCCCTGGCCTCCTAAGACCATGTCAATTAGCTGGGTTCTTTTGGATTGCTGTAACCCTAGATCTGTATTATTACTGTAAGCTGATTACGGGCTCAATTATCAGGTTATTTTCTTTGGCTTTTTAGTGAAATATTCTGCTTTTCTACATATTTTAATAAATGCAATTTGGTTGAACAAGCTGTGCAGGTTTAGTCCTCTGTGAATGGGAGATAGAAGTTTGTAGCCTTTTTTTTTCTTCTTCTTTTCTTTTTCAAAATGCTTTTAGAGGCATTTGCTTTTCAGAACCCTGTCAGATTATTTATAAAGTTACTCTTCCTTAATGTCTTTATTCCGTGCCTGTTTTGTACGAGCTTGTTTGATGTCAAAATTATTATTAGTTTTGGACATTTGGTTTTCTTGGCTTTTAAAGCAAGTTCCACTTTTATACCAGAGTTACACTTTGCTAACGATGGATGCCAGTTGGCAGGGCTGAAGGACTGGCCTTCATGCTGGCTGCCCGGTCTCATTTTTTTTGGGGGGGGGGACCATCTTCTACTCATCTTCACTTGAAGATGATTCTTTCCCAGAACTGGTTAAAGAAACAATCCATCAGCCAAAAGGAGGTCCCTAACAACTCACCCCAGAAATACTGGCCTTTTGGGGTATACTGGCAGGGTGGGGGGACTGCTCACCCACAGTGGGGGGCTGGCATCTTTTTGTAGAGACCTAGCCCAGGATGGCTGAAGGGAAGGGCTACTCTTTTGTCAAAGAGGTGAAAGTCCTCTTCTTTCTGGCTGAAGTAATTTAGAGAACAGCCTTTCCCATGCTGGATTCCCAATAACCTAGTTATTTTTGTTGTGACTATTTTGGGTCAGGATCCTTGCCTCCTTCAGGATGAGGAAGCCCCAGTGAGACAGCTCCTTTCACAAGAGATGATCAGCAGTTATTCCTCCACTTAGACTCTTAGCTTAGTGATTTTTCTCAGGGCCATAAAGGCAAGACTGTATCAGAAGCAGTACTGGAGTGTTGGTTGTCCTGTCTCTGTAGCTGCTTCCGACCAGATTATATAATTCTTCTTTTTAAAAAGCAGACTTGTGATTTGGCTGATCTAGGAGACTTCCATGGGGAAACTCCTCCTTTTCCATTTCCTTGGTCACTTAGAGTCATAAGGAGATGCCCAGGGCACTAAGGAGTTAAATAATTTGGACCCCGATTATTCTAGAGGAAGTATGCCCTCCATCCATTGCGCCATCTTGCCTTCCTAGCAGAAGCGACTATTTAAAGCATACAGCTGGCGAGGTAGGCTGTATTGCTATGATTATCCCCATTTTACAGATGAAAGGGCACATGCTAAGAGATTGTTATTTGCCCAGAGTGGTGGGATTGGAGCTGAGTTCTTCCTCCTGCCAAAGCTAGCACCATCCAGTACTCTCCCCAGATGCTCAGTCTTCCACCATTAAATGATACAACCCATTCTGTGATGGCATCCAGAGGAGACTAATCAGAATATATTTTAAGAAAGTGACCATTTTGGCCAGGTGAAATGGGAAAAGCCAAACAAAACATGCCATTGGAGTTAGAAGTTCAAATCTTGGCTCAGATTCATTATCTGTGTGACAATGAACAAATGATTTCACTTTCCCCAGTTTAGTTTCCTTATTTGTAAAATGAGAGAGGTTGGGCTGGATTCCATTCCTAAAGCCCTTTCTCTGGGCAGGACTGAATAGTTGGGGAGGGTGGGATACAGAGACAGAAATTATCCAGCACCTGCCCTCCAGCAGCTTCTATTTTAGAGACACTCTACACAAGTACTCTGGTCATTGTCCACCTCAAGAAAGCCTAGGGCAAAGATTCTAATATTTTGTTTGTCCTGAACCCCTCCTTCCCCCGTTTTGGCAATCTGATAACGCTTTTGGACCTTTTCTCAGAGTAAAGTTTTTAAATAATTGAAGGAAATATCAATTTCAGGGAGAGGTTAGTTTAATTTATTTTACCCATTCAAGTTCATAAAATCCCTGAAATCTATCCACAGATCCCAAGTCAATTGGGTATTGAATTTTCATTCATTTCTGACATATAGAATATGGATGTGCTTCCAATATATTTAATAAGGACAGCTAGCAATTTGGAATTTTCATTCATTTCTAACATATAGATACATACGTGCTTCCAATATATTGAATAAGGACAGCAAGCAATTTGGAATTTTCATTCATTTCTAACATATAGATACATACGTGCTTCCAATATATTTAATAAGGACAGCTAGCAATTTGGAATTTTCATTCATTTCTAAAATATAGGATACATACGTGCTTCCAATATATTTAATAAGGACAGCTAGCAATTTGGAATTTTCATTCATTTCTAACATATAGGATACATACGTGCTTCCAATATATTTAATAAGGACAGCTAGCAATTTGGAATTTTCATTCATTTCTAAAATATAGGATACATACGTGCTTCCAATATATTTAATAAGGACAGCTAGCAATTTGGAATTTTCATTCATTTCTAACATATAGATACATACGTGCTTCCAATATATTGAATAATGGTAGCTAGCATTTTTGTTGCTGTTCTGTCCTTTTCAGTCATGTATGCCTCTTGGAACATACTCGAGGGTTTTTTTTTTGGCAAGGATACTGGACTGGTTGACCACTGCCTTCTCCAGATCATTTTCCATATCAGGAAACTGAGGCAAACAGGGTAGAGTGACTTGCCCAGGGTCACACAGCCATTGTAGATTTGAACTTGGATCTTCTTGTCTCCAAGTCCAGAGAGCTCTGCCCAAGGTCCCCTCATTATCTCAGAAATGCCAAGTTTGAAAGTCCAAGTGAGACAGGCTATATTTTGAGTCTAGTGAAGAACCCCAGAAGACATTTAGGGTCTTCCCACATAGAAGAGAGTCATTTTCAAAGTAACGTATGACATTTCATTTGTGCTTTTGCCTGGTCAGCAGGGATGGTGCCAAGGAAGCGAGCTGGCCAGCCACTCTGACTGGAAACAGGATAGTCTGGGAAGGGTTTCTGGATTCTGTGCAGAAAAGGAAAAGGAGCTTCGGGGGTCACAGGCAATTGGAATGTTTCAAAGGTCCCGGGATGGGTGAATCGCAGAGGATGCCTTTGAATGAATATGTCCAGAGCGGGTTTGAGCACGATTTGAGTGTCGCTGTATTTCCACGTTGCACTTTTGACACGAGTGATTCCCCTGGTACGTGTCTCTTGTTTGTCCAGCATTCGATGATTTCCCCACATTTAGCTGGCTGGTAGGGAATTAACACTTGCCTTTGAGGGTGGAAACCTAGACCCAAGTCCCAGCTCTGACACTGGCTAGGAGACCCTGGGAAAGTCACTTCACGAACATCAGCCTCAGTTTCTTCATCTGTAAAAAAGATGTAATAAAATATTCATCTCTTGGGGATAAGGATAGAGAGGAGTGAAACTTAAGTTGTAAAAGATGTTATGACAGTGATATAGAACTTTAGGGTTTTCAAAATCTACAGAAATTATTTTATTTCATCTTAATAATAACCTTGGAAACTGTTATGGCCATTTTATTCTTATTCATTTAATTTTTTTTTTAATCTTTTACCTTCCGTCTTAGAATCACTACTGTGTATTGGTTCCAAGGCAAAAGAGTGGTAAGGGCGAGGCAAGGGGGATGGAGTGATTTGTCCAGACTCATACACAGTAGTGATTCTAAGACGGAAGGTAAAAGATTAAAAAAAAAAATTAAATGAATAAGAATAAAATGGCCATAACAGTTTCCAAGGTTATTATCAAGATGAAATAAAATCATTTCTGTAGAAGTGTCTGAGAGTAGATTTGCATTATGCCCATTTTAGAGATGAGAAAACTGAGGCTCAGTGAGGGTGACTTGCCCAGGGAGTGCAGCCAGCCAGTGTCTGAGATAGGATTTGAACTCCACATTGCCTCTCCTTGTATACATGATGATGGATAGAAAAGGGAAAAACATATTCCATAACCCTCTTCCATTCCCCTCTCCTCCGCCTCTCTCCCTTCCCTAGCTATTTTAAGGGGTCGCCACTTTCTAAGTTCCAGTTATTCCATGATGGTATTAAGTCCCTGTCATTTTGCACTCAGAGGAGTTCAGAATATTATCCTCAAGTGGCAACACTGAGTGCCAGAATTTGGCTTCTGTACTTAAAAAAAAAAATCTGCTTTTTATCGATAACTTTTCTTTCCAAAGAAATCCCTCCCATCCCCACAGCATCATCCCCTAGCAATAAAGCACAAGAAAGAGGAAA